>NC_136483.1:179998985-180288985 GCF_053919585.1 Euprymna scolopes
ACCCAAGTCGTCGCACGCATGAAGTGTGCAATACTGACGACCTAACCGTATGGGCCACGGTGCAATCCACTGGCTATGCCTCGATTTTAATTTTTTTTTTTTTATATTTTATCTAGTTCTACCTTCTACTATGTGACGTCACGCGTCCTATGCAACTAAGATATTTACTGCTAATATGCAGGCGGTAGATATTACATCTACAAACATTAACTGAAATTAGCCGACTCCCCAGACACGATTTCGGAACAACCTATTTGTTGACGGACATCACGTCTAGAACTATTATTTTCTGTGATTTGTTAATTAAGATTCTATTTAAAAGAGTTTACATCGGTTGAAAATATGAAACTAATTCTTTACATTTTTTCCTATACGGTTAGATTGTTTGGTAATTTACTAATATTAATTTTATAAGGCATATATATATATATATATATATATATATATATATATATATATATATATATATATATGCGTATGAAATGGCTTCTGTTGCCGAGTTCGAAAGGGTGAAACACTAATGTCTGTAGGTATTTAATAATTATTATAGTAAATAATTATGCCAGCCCTTTTAAGAAACTCGTTTCTTATCGTTGAGCATTTTCAGTTGAAATAAATTCGGTCAATTTAGTTCGCATGCACAGATCATCATATAATGATTAGATCACTATGACAGACGTTAAAAAATATTTAAAATAAATGTTTAAATTTCAACAGTATTTCTCACGTTAAATAGTGGCCGAATGGATTAAGTCTTTGCTAATGAAGCCAGACATAACTTCTGTTGCCAGGTTCGAATATATATATATATATATATATATATATATATATATATATATATATAAAGCATAATAATATACATCAATATACTTTAAATAAGTTTATAGATACTTAAGTAGATATTAGTTTGTATCTAAGGAGGCAGGTCTCTATATACCGCTAGTTACTCGGCCCTGTCAAAAAAAGATAAGTCAATTGGAAATCTTAATAGTTGGGTCCTTTGACTTTTAGATATATTTGTATTTCTTAACTCAAATATATTTATACACATACACCCCGCCGATACAAACATGCATATATACACATACATACATACATAAATACACATTAGTGATGGCATGATTCCAATATTTTTCCTGATTCCGATACCATTACCGATTTTGTACTAATTTTCCGATTCCGAATCTTTATAAATCTCTAAATATTCAACTATAGAGTTGTTATTTTCTCCCAATTATTGTAAAAGAACATGTTAAATATCCATATATTTTCTCAAATCACACACACACACATATATATATATATATATATATATATATATATATATATATATATATAGGCGGCAAAAAGAAAGACCGCACTTGTATTTTTTTCACAAACTGCAAATTTAAGCTAAATTTAATGTAACTGTTTAAACAACCTATACCTCATTTGATTGACGTTTTATTCTTCTATAATTTGACCTGTTCATATTTGACTTTTGATTGAAATATTGTAGTGTTCACGTCAATTTATAAAAAATAACTTCAAATTGAGGAGGCAAAAGGAAATCTGCACAATGGAAAATTGTTATTTGAATGTAACTTTAAGACATTAATGCAACACAAATACAAAAGGAACACAATGAACTAGTTAATATTTAGTAGCAAAGCTCTTCTGCAATTTGACAGCCTGCAATCTTTTGGGAATTGCTTGAATTAGACTGCAGCAATACTCAGGGGGAAGGGCCTCCCACTTTTCTTTAAATTTTGTCCAAAGTTCTTCCAAATTTGAAATTTTATCATTACGTAGCTGTTGCTTGATGTAATGTCATACGGTTTCGATAGGATTGAGGTCTGGAGAATGTGCAGGCCAATCCAAACACGGAATATCATGCTCTTCTATGAACCTCTTGACATTGCCAGCTGTGTGAATGGGAGCATTATCTTGCATGAAAATGGGATTATCATCCAAATTCCTACCAAAATAGGGTAGAAAATGCTCAGTCAACATATTAATGTACTTGGTCGAATTACTTCGACCTTGTAAGCGAACTATAAGCCCTGGACCATTGGTACTAATAATGCCCCACACCAAAACTGAACCTCCACCACCTTGCAGCGTTGAAACTGAGCAGCTAGGATTAAATTCGTCTTTCCTCCAACGGACATACTCCCTACCATCACTGCCTAGCCTATTGAACTTGCTTTCGTCGCTAAAAAGCACTTTTGACCAATATGAAGAGTCATGATCTTCATTGCATCTGACGAAGTCCAGATGGCGTTTTCTGTTCTTTACAGAAATCATTGGCTTGTGTCTTGCAACATATCCTCGCAAATGAAATTCCTTTAATCTGTTCTTGACAGTAGAAAGAGAGCACTTTTTAACAAGATTGCACTGTTGTTGGATTTGGGGAGCTGTTTCAAATCTGTTTCTTAGGCTTCGGATCTTGATAGCATTGTCTTACCTGTTAGAAGTAACTCTAGTACGACCAGATGTAGGGGCGTCATGAACACTGCTGGTGTTTTTGGTGCTTTTGCACAGTCTTTCGTACCGTTTTCTCATCACATTTGCAGCCGATTTCTCGATTATATAAACCAGAAAGGTGGGGATTAATGAGCTCCTAACGATCACTAAGAGAAAGTCGTGGCATATGGACTAAATGTTACGTTTTATTACCTAGAACAACAGCAATTACGATTAGAGATGCTTTGTTGCCTGTTGGTGGATATTTTCAACTGATTTAGAGGCGATAATTTAAGCTGGTTTTAAGTAAATTTGTTGCTGCAGACTTTCTTTTTTGCTCTTCAATTTGAAGTTATTTTTTTAAATTGACGTGAACACTAGAATATTTCAATTAAAAGTAAAATATGAATAGGTAACATTATAGAGAAATAAAAAGCGAATCAAATGAGGTATAGGTTGTTTAAACAGTTACATTAAATTTAACTTAAATTTGCAGTTTTTGAAAAAAATTACAAGTGCGAACTTTCTTTTTGCCGGCACTATATATATATATATATATATAGTAATTTATAAAATATATATGGCGATTAAGCTACACTGAATATTCTGCGTTTCATCCAACTATAGGATTCGTCAGGCTTATGCGCGAATTCTGTCGTTGCTTCTTGTTTTTATACATGTTGGGGATTACTAGTTGGCCAATCAGCTTTCTAGTATCCACCGCGCCCCTTCCTACCAGCCAATGGGCATGCAGTTTATCAAACAAAGGATCTGTTTTAGAGCTAGGTTAGTGGTTTTAGGTGGCCGTTCTACTTCTTTCTTTTTTTTTTATATACATATAAATATACCTATGTGTACACAGTAATGCACATATATATATACATATATATACATATATATATATATATATATATATATATATATATATATACATATATGCGTGTGATCGTTTATGTATATTCATGTTTATTTAATTTATTTATTTGTTTGTTTTCTATTGTTATTGTTAGTTTTAAAGCTATTTTGTATCGCTATCCTAGAGTAAGTTTTATTTTGTGAACACAGTTGTTTGCTATTTCCCGCCTACAGTTTAATAGATTTTGAGGTTCTTTAAGGTACAGGATAGAAAATTTTTCATGGAGGCATAATTTACATGGGTCGTCTAAATGTCTGCATGTGGTAGCTTGTCTTATTATTTTCCATTCGACTACCGGCGAATGTCCGCTTTCTGTGAGTTCCCAGTATTTATTCGCTAGTGTTGTTTTTATACGGTGTTTTTTTATTTTTGAATGTGCTTTTGTGGTCATAGTATCGGGTTTTGAAATCTAGGGAAGTCATGCCTATGTAATATTTTTTGTTATTCGGGTTTTCTTTTGCAAATATTGTTGCTTGATAGACTACGCTTTTTAGACGACCCATGTAAATTATGCCTCCATGAAAAATTTTCTATCCTGTACTTTAAAGAACCTCAAAATCTATTAAACTGTAGGCGGGAAATAGCAAACAACTGTGTTCACAAAATAAAACTTACTCTAGGATAGCGATACAAAATAGCTTTAAAACTAACAATAACAATAGAAAACAAACAAATAAATAAATTAAATAAACATGAATATACATAAACGATCACACGCATATATATATATATATATATATATATATATATATATGTATATATATATGTGCATTACTGTGTACACATAGGTATATTTATATGTATATAAAAAAAAGAAGTAGAACGGCCACCTAAAACCACTAACCTAGCTCTAAAACAGATCCTTTGTTTAATAAAATGCATGCCCATTGGCTGGTAGGAAGGGGCGCGGTGGATACTAGAAAGCTGATTGGCCAACTAGTAATCCCCAACATGTATAAAAACAAGAAGCAACGACAGAATTCGCGCATAAGCCTGACGAATCCTATAGTTGGATGAAACGCAGAATATTCAGTGTAGCTTAATCGCCATATATATTTTATAAATTACTAACTAGCTCTACCTACGTATTGAGCACTTTTGAAGTAAATACTTAAAGTTTACGCATAAATCTATACTTTCGTATAGTAAATTTATGTGAATAAATGAAATAGTTATATATATATATATATATATATATATATATATATATATATATATATATATATATATATACAGGTTTTTACTAATTACCATTTTTGCTATACACACACACACACACACACACACATATATATATATATATATATATATATATATATATATATATATATATATAAAGTTTTGACCAGATTTATGGAAACTTCTTACAAATTATTACCTCATGTTTCTAATTTATATTATTCGTGATTTTGGTTAAATTATGATTCAATTTATATTTTATAATTGTTCAATATATGCTAAGCTAAACAATTATTTATACAGGCTGGCCCAAAGAAAACGGGCCCCAACTCTAATTAGGCCCCGTTTCTTAGTGTTTTGTCCGAATGAAATAAAACGTTGGTCATAACTATATAATTATATTCAAAACATCACATCAAAACACTAGGGTCTTTTGCCTTTTTTCTCCGTTCTACAGCATATGTTCTAGATGGCCTCCATTTAGCTTTTGTTTTTTTGGGGTCACCCTGTATTTGTTTAATAATATGTTATATATTTTTACCAGGGCTGGAAAACAGAAAGCTCATATCCTTTCTATTATATTTGTATGATTCTATGAGATCCTATTTCTTGTCACTTACCCCCTAGTCACTTTTTTTTTATTAATAAATTTATTTTATTTATTTGTTTCTTTCATTTTTGTTTTGCTTTTATTTATTTTATTTTTGTTTTTATTTTTTATTTTTTCACCTGAAAGCTATTACATACTGATTATTATTTAACTTTAATTTACCTGGTCGGGTTTTAGGCAGGCTAGTATATAATTATTTCTATGCAAACAGCATTGTATGAGTTCTTGATATATTCTCACACTGCATTAACGATATTACTTAGATAAATACTTTTACAGTTTTAACAAAAGGATTACAATAATATTGCGGGATCTCCCGTTATGATGAACGTCCACAGAATTCCCAGCAGCAATATATTACATATGAAAGATGCTGCTGTGAAATTTCTACAGGTCCTGCTAGTATAGAATAAAAGCAATAGAGACTCACAAAAGAAATAAATTCGATACATTGTGTATTAATTAGTTGTGCTTTTGTGTGTGATACCATCAGCATAAAAAAACGACCCACAAACGTTACTTATTGAGGCATCATTGTGGGTTGGTTGATCAGCTGGTCTCATTGTTTCTTTGCTCCTGGCTGCCCAAACTGCAAATTAATCTGTCACAAACAACTCTGACTATTCCAGAAATATAAATTTCCGATCGCCTCTCCCCTTTTTTGTGCCGCTCTTTCCCATTGTTAATCACTTTCTTCCATTGTACTGAGTTATAGCGATCACCTCTTTTTTTCCATTGTTAACCATTTCCTTCCATTGCCTTGGGTCATGGCTCTTTCCTATTTCTGCCAACCGTTTCTTTCCTGATGAATCACCTAACACTCACCAGGGTCCCAGCTCTGGAGCAGGGAACGTTCACAGTATCGCAATCACTTCCTTCCATGTTTTCCTATCTTCCCCTGCCAACTAACCCGCAACGTGTGTGTGTGTGTGTGTGTGTGTGTGTGTATTGGATGCATCCCATATATGCTCTGAGGCCGGAAAAATAACTTCATTGAGCATGATATTTAAAACAATTTTGATAATATTATAAGGGATGTTTACATCTACTACCCAAGAGCTCTCATCTTACAAGGGAGACATACCATAGAAGATCAAATACTTGCTCTACCACAATCTGCTTCTGGATGGCCAAACTGCAAATTAAACTTTCACAATAACTCTGACTATTCCAAACATATAAACTTCCGATCGCCTCTCCCCTTTTTTTTTGTTTCTCTCCTTCCCATTATTAATCACTTCCTTCCATTGTCTTGGGTCATGATTCTTTCTATTTCCAACGACAACTTCCTTCTTGATGAATCTCCCTGGGGCCATACTCTGGTGCGGAAAATACAATCATTTCCTTTCATGTTTTTCTTTTTCCTTTGTTTTTCCAACTGATCTTCAACCGTTCTACATCTACTTATCCAAGAACTACCATCTTGCAATATGGTCACACCAGCATAAAAATCGATGTTTGGTGATTTATCATTTTTGCTCATTGATCAGCTCATCAATTCATCTCTTGCTTTACAACAATCTGTTCCTGGTTGTCCGAGCTACAAATTAAAGATTGTCACAAACAATTCTGATTATCTATATAAACTTCCGATCGCCTTTTTTGTGTCTCTCCTTTATCCTTTAATCATTTCTCATTTTCTTGATTTATAGCTCTTTCTATTTCCTCCCAATGCTTTGCCATGGCCTTAGCTCCGGAGCAGAGAACTCCATTGTATCACAATCACTTCTTTTTTTTTCATGTTTTCCTTTTTCATTTGTCTTCCTCTGCTAACTGACTCTCAACTGGTCAACATCTACTAACCTAAGACCTTCCATCTTACAACGTGATCATACCATTGAAAATTAAATATTATTTCACAATTGTATAGGTAAAGTGGTAAAACTACCACTTCTTTGAAAAATAGTGCCATGGAGTTATCTGCCCCTGATACAGAAAGTACCAGTGAGTCATCTGCCCCTTAGGACTATATAAGAACAGATGGAAGCCGGCATTTGCTTTGTGAGTGGAACTCGACAATGAACTGTAGAACACGGTATTCAACAAAACAAAAAAGACGTTTGTTTCATCCAACAGAGAAACGACATTCAACACTTTAAAATTATTGATTTAATTCTCATTATATAAAACCAACTGCGTCTTTATACAGATTAGAAATGAGTTGCTAGGTGGTAACAGATGTTTATAAAATATGGTTAAGAACGATTTAACTTTTAAATAGAAAACGATCTGAATTTTATTGTCCTCACATGAAAATGCTATCACACAAAATGTTTTCTACTACGTCTGTCTATCTAATCTAATATTCAAAGGTGTTTTCACTTTGTGATGACATTAGTAGCTGTCGCTTAAATTTCTCTTGCTTTTCGATGTTTTAAATTTTTATCGTTATGCACTGAATATTTGTTGATGAAACCTATAAACAAGCCTGTTCTTTATTTCATTCCAAACACTTTTCTTTTTTAGAGGATTTAAAAATTTTGCCCTTGAAAAAAATTATTTAAGTTCCTGTTTTGAAATTTTAAGATGCTTAAAATAGTTGCAGAGTAGACGTAGAAGGGGGACCATATGAAGAGAGAGAGAGAGAGAGAGAGAGAGAGAGAGAGAGAGAGAGAGAGATAGTAAGAGACATGTATATACCAGTACAAGATGGAACAATATAATTGTCATACTGTTATATTTATAGGTTTCATTATTATTATTCTTGTTGTTGGTGTTATTGTTCGTTGTTAGGAAGTCTTATTAAAAGTGTGAGTCTTAGAGAGTCTTATTAAGAGAGATGCTGCGTTCTGTGTTCGTGTTATGAAGAGATTCATATATATAAAATGTTCATACTTAGAAGTGTAGTGAGGAGACAGTGTTGAGACAGTCTTAGTGTTCACATTGTAGATATGAGATGTTGAGACATTGTGTATGTAAAGACATTTTAAAACACATGATATATAAGACATATAATGACAATTTCACTTTACCTTTTGGTAGAATTACAACACAAAGATGACGTTTATAAAAACACATGATGGGTTTATTTCTTCTTCGACCGGTCGTGGTTTTTTTAGTCAAGAATTCAAAGTTTTACATTCTATGTTTCAAAGGTGACCGTCTCGCTTCCAGACGTTCGACTCCCATCTCTTGACTCCAGACTGTCGTCTCTCGCCCTCAGACTCTCTCTCTCAGACTCCCTCTCAGACTCTCTCTGCTTAACTCTAAAGTTTCTAACTATATCGAGAACTTCCGATTTTCCATGACGTCATACACGTGTTAAAACATGTGTCTTCTTTCACGTGTTCTGGAAATGCGTGTCTAAAACTTTTTCCTTTGTTTACAAAAGGAATTTTAACCTATATTCCCAGTAACCTATATTTCCAATATGTTAAAAACATGTTTATTAAATTATCTTATAGTTGCATTCTTCAATTGAATTTCATAACCGAATTGACAAATGCACATTCTTTTCTTAAAACTATTTTATCTCAAAGCTAAACAATGGTTTGTTTTTACATTCCATTTGCTAATTCTCTCTCGTAATCTATTTCTAAACCTAAATTACGAGGTTCGAATTTCGTCTATTCTATTTCATTTTAATTTTAACTAAATCTCTCTATTTTTATACTTACATGAAAAGGGGACAGCCCTTATCATGTAACAATACTAGAAAAGACGACATGATTCCATTTCAGTTTGATGAAAACCGATTTTCTTTTTTGTGAGGCGATCAGGCTGGCTTTGGTGTTGTGGGAGGTCATGTTGGTGATGTTCTCGATGTATGACCAAATAAAGTAGCCCAGTGGGTTAAGATCGGGGGAGGAGGGGGTGCAGTGAAAGAAGGATACAAAGTTATAGCACTACTTCTGAAGCCAAGCCTTGGTCTCTTTGGATTTGTGGGCCAGCGGTGGGTCATGCTGCCACAGCAAGAGTTTGCCAGCGACCACCTGATTGCACCAAGGGATCACCACACTCTTCAGCACATCCAGGTACACTTTGCTGTTGACTTTCAAGCCAATTTTGAAGATGTGAGGTGGCATGATGTGACCCTCACTTGAAACCACACCAAAGACCATAACCGTGGCTGGAAATTTTGTTTTCATCACCCTGGGCACATCCCTGTTATTCATGGCAATCCAGCGATGCATTTTGAAAGTGCTGGAAATAGTTCTGTTGCCGTAACTTGGATCGACAGAGAACATTAGTTGTATAGCAGCGCATCTTCGATCTCGCTCATTGAACATTGTGTCACTTTCAGACATGACAGAAGGCTCCTATAGCTCTTGGGATTTTTCCACAACTGGTTAACCTGTACATTGTCTTCAACAAAAAAGAAAACTGTTTTTCATCAAACGGAAATGGAATCATGTCATCTTTTCTAGTGCAATAATTTTATCATTCTATCCTGTATTGCCACTTGAATATGATGAGTTACTAATTAAGATCATGTCTACATGGGGATTTGAGGCACAAGAAAACTGTTTGCATTACATTTAAACTTCTGCATGTCAGTTCAGTCAGAGAAGCACGAAACAGTTAGGGAATTCCAAAGACTAACAGTTTGTGGGAAGAAACTACTAGAGTAGCAGGCTAAAATAATATACAAGTTCACAGTTAAATAAGAAAATTTATTTTAGGAAAAGGAAAAAAAGAACCTTTTTATGTCATGGCATTTTGAAGCCAAATGCTTCTCATCAGAAAAAGGAGAAAAAGTGCTTAGAAATAAAATAGAGTTAAATATGTGTATATAGCAGTAGGATGTTGAACATGTAGGTGAAAAGAATATAGGATAAAAGGGGACATACCAGAGTTGGATAAAATAATGGGAAAACTTTGTGAATTTTACATCAATTCATAAATGTTTTAAACCTATAAAAATGTTTAAATGACTAAAATGTTCGTTTCATGTTTTCAGCAAGATACAAATCTTTTTAGTGTGGTTCCAGGAATGTCTCTAGGCTCTTGAGACGAAAAAACGTGCTGGTGCAAGACCTTTTCTGCCCCTCCCCACCTTTTCTAACACTGGTCATATCTAAATAATTCAGTTGCAATATATGTTATGAGTAACAAAGAATATGGTGCTGATTTAGAATTACATTTGATTGAAAAACAAAAATACATTAAAAAAATCTTAATTATGGACGAACTCATTACAGAGCAAAGATGTCATATTCCAAAAATCACATAAATTGATCAAGTAATTTTTTTTTATTCCAAAATTAAATTGTACGATTTTTAGCGATTAAAAAGTTTTGATTATTTTGAATACAAACAAAATCTCTGTCGTCGAATCGAATCGTTGCCTGTGAATTTTGGTAAAATATAAAGCAATATGGCCGCTTCTGACTTTTGCATGACTTTCTAATTTATTTGGAGTTTCTTAATTAAAATAACACTACTTGATCAATTTAAATGATTTTTGGAATATGACATCTCCGCTCTGTATGTATATCATAAAGATTTTTCTGTATTTTATTTTTAATCAAATGCAATTCTAAATAACATTCCTCATAACATATAATATATTGCAACTGAATTATTTAGATATGACCAATGTTGGAAAGGGGAGTGCAGAAAAAAGGTCTTGCACCAGCATATTTTTTCCTCAAGGCCCTGTAGATAATCCTGGGACCACACTAGAAAGACTCGTATAAAATCACCTGTCATCTAGCTTTTAAAAAGATGGAATTACCTGATTGTCGAAGACAAAATGCAAGCAAGGTCCACAGAGTTTTATAATTATATAGATATACGTACATATAAACACATATACATACTTATATAACTAATTAGCGACAAGTATTAAATTCAGCAGATTTTATTGCAAGGAAATATTTAAATGGATACAAAAATTTGAATAGACAATTTCTTAATTTTTGTTTTAATAAAATTGTTTTTGTTTTTTGTTTTTTTTACAAAATAATTGTAACAACAACAACAACATTAACAACAACAGCAACAACAACAACCGAGTTGTCCATTGAAATATTAGTATTTAAACAAAACTTAAATGAAATACTCTTTCATTGTAATCAAAGTATTGATTTTTGGAATCTCGAAGAATCTTTTTTTCCTTTCAAGTTGTACACAATTATAAATAAACAATAAGAGAACTGTAATCAAAGCTCATTTCCTTTATAAGAATTTTTTTCAAAATCTCAAATTCCTTTTAACCAAGAGTGACATGTGAGAAAATTAATATTTTACTTTGGTTTAAGAGCACCATTAAATCATTATATTTAACTTTGGCTGCCATACTATCATGGTTTGAGATAGTCACTCACTGTGGTATTCTAGGTGACTCGGTACTCAACATAGCCAAAGGTCACAAGGATCACATGCATTCTTACTAGCTGCTCCATCAATCGCTCCACGTCGATGCTATGTTCAAAGACCTACAAAACTGTGGTGTGGATTCAGCTTCAGGACCTTAGGTGGGAAGTCATTTCTGCTGGTAACATGAAGTCAAGAAAAAGAATTTGTCATAAACAATAACAATATTTATGTGTGAGAATAATAATCAAAAAGGAAATGTATATTCTTATTGGGAAAAAAAGACATTTTGAAGAATCTGACAGGTGCTATATGTTGGATATGAAAGTTGAAGTTTTCTGTAATTTTTTTTTTTTGTTCTTGAAAAGGAATTGTACCAGGGGATTACCACACTCTTCAACACATTCAGACTAGCTTTGGTGTTGACTTTCAAGCCGACTTCGAAGACGTGAGGTGGCATGATATAACCTCACTTGAAATCACACCAAAGACCATAACTGAGGCCCAAAACTTTGGGCACGTCCCTGTTATTCGTGGTAATCCAGTGATGCATTTTGAGAGTACTGGCAATGGTCCTGTTGTCATAACTTGGATTGGTAGAGAGCATGAGTTGTACAGTGGCGCATCTCCAATCTCATTCGTTGAACATTGTGCCACTTTCAGACATGATATTAGGCTCCTATCACTCTTGGAAAAAAACTTGCCATAAACAATAGCAATATTTATTGGAACACAGATGTGTAAGAAAAAAGAAAAAAGAAAATGTTCTTGTTGGGAAGAAAAGACATTTTGAAGAATCTGACAGGTGCTACATCTTGGTTATGTGATTTTTTTTTGTGCTTGAAAAGGGTGAAGTTAAAAAAGAATTCTTTTTAGTCTTTTGAACTTATCTGTGATCAGTCAACAACTCAGTCTTTTTCTCAGTCTGTCAGGCTTACCAATGCTCTTCAAGTGAATTCTCCAAGTGTTAATTCTTTTATTGAGAACTTTCAATTGCACCAAGGTTTTTTGATTCACTCATCTATAATATAAATCTCATCAGTCTGTTTAAATGTATGTATGTTTGTATATCTGCCTAAAACTTTCGCCAGAGGCGACGAATTTTCACGAAATCAGTATCGTCTTGAGGCTCGACCCTTCGGACGACAAGTATAAAAAAAATTGGCTAAAAACATTCATTCCTTCATCCTCAATTGGGCATTTTTCTACAAGGAGGGGTCGCTTTTTTTGCTGATACTTTCAAAAGTTATCCCCTCTTTTCGATTGACTAGCCTTAATTTAAATCTTTGCCACTTCCAGTTTGGCGATGGACGCAACAGCAAAGACATCACATTTTTTTCATTTTTTTTTCCTCCTTCCCTGTACGGGTTCAAGCCTGCCTACCTACTGCCACTTTTTTTTTTCTTCTTCTTTTTTTTTACTCAACACACACCTCCAAACACCCGGGCAATGCCGGGCACCCAGGCTAGTCTATTATAATTCACATTGCATTTTTCTGCCTTTTTTGATTGGATGAGCAATGAAAAATCTTTGTACCAAAAAGATGGGCCCCCAATATGGCGCTTAGTCTTGTTTAAGAATTAGAATCTTAATTAAAATTCTTCACACAATTACTCATTATGCCATATGGCTATTAAACTTCAACTCAAACCAAAAGTCTAGCTTCAAAATTACTTCTGAAGGGATACAGCATAAGAACTTACTGTATTTGTACTCGCTCAAAAAAAATACTCCAGACCTACTCAACTAGCAGCAAAATCTTACCTCTTCACTGTTTATTCATTTAAGTGGTATCCTGCCTGGAATATGCATCGACGGGTATGGCTCTCCATCTATCTCTTGCCCTCAAGTCATTCATGAATTCATTGTTGCTCATCATTTTTTATGTTGCCCAGGTGTCGTCCTCTACCTCTTTTACCCACAATCTTTTCTATTCTGCATTTTCTATAGACATGACCCATGAAACTCATTTATCTTTTTCGTACCGTTCTTATTAGAGACCTTTCTGTGTTTGCCATTTCTAGTACCTCTTTATTTGTTTTCTTTTCTGTCCAGGATATCTCCAAAATTCTCCTCAGGAACCAAGTTTCAGTTTCCCCTAGTCTCTTCCTTGTACTGTTCATGATTGTCCAATACTCACGACCGTGTAAAAGAACAGACCAAACATACGTTCGGAGTATTTTGAATTTGGTGTATATTTTAATGTTTCCTCTTCACTGTAAAGGTCTTTAAATAGAGAAACAATTTCTAAAATGTAACCAAGCTCGATCCATTCAAATATTATAATGGTAATGTGTAGTCACAGCAACTTAGAAAAAAATGACAGCTGATTTTTTAGAATGCATCCAACAAACCATGTAAATGATGTTTAGCACAATCTCATGCAGACTGAAGAAATAACAATATTTCAGTTTGTCATGAAGATGTCTGACAATTTCGAAAATGATTTACTGGATTACAAAGCGTTGGTTAATAGCCAATTCTATAATTTATCATGTACACTGAACCATTATTCGCAGTCAATTGATGGTTAGAGGTGGAAATATTCAAAAGATGGATTTCGTCGTTTTATACGAAAAAACTGTTTTGGAGCAAAAGCAAATTTTCCTTGAATAATTATCTTTTTTTTTTTTTTTTTTTTTTTTTTTTTTACATGGGGGTCACCTGAAGGCCACTCAGGGATAAGGGTTATTGCGTGTACAGTAGTCAATGAGATAGTATTGTAGTAATCATTAGTATTGGGGGTTTTGATAGAGTGTCTTACTTAAGGGGCGGTTTGTCAGGAGTTTATGTTGGACTTGAAGACGTACAAGTTGTAGTCAGGTGGGAAACAGGCAAGCGGCAGAGAGTTCCACTTGCGTGCAGTTCTAAGAAAGAAGCTTTGCTCATGGAATCTACGTTTGGATTTAGGCACAAATAAAGAGTGAGGAAAATTATTGACAGTAGTTTCAGCCAGACAGGTGTTTCTCGTGAAAGATTGGCGAGAGGGGACGAAGGATTGGAGCTCAGACGAGCACCTGCCATGGAAATAGCGATAAAACAAAGACAGGCTTGCAATGTCTCTTCTGTGGGAGAAAGGTTGCAGGGAAGAGAAAAGGGCATCCCCCACTAAACCACGAAGTCTATTTTGTACTCTGTCAAGGCAGGATAGGCTGTTATTAGCAGCTCCTGCCCAGATATGGCAGCATACTCCATCCTTGGACATACTTGGCTTTTATAAAGATAGAGAATTGCATCAGTAGTGAGATATCTTCTGGAGCAGTAGGAGGATCCCACCATAATTTACATGTGGAGTAAGGATTTCTTTCAATTTCAGTTTTTACATAAAACTCAAACACCGCAGTTATTTTCTTTCTAGGCTGCTGTGTCTACATATTGCCTTTTTGGGTTTGTGTTCCTAAAGGTAAGGGAAACATTTATTTTCTCACATGCCCCTGTTGTACAAAAGAACTAAATCTTGATCTTAAAATGAGTCTTACATATAAAAAAATGTAAATCGAAGCAATTTTGTTTTAATCTCTAAAAAAAAAGCAGTTTGATTGAAGTAAATTTTTTCATAGGAAAGCCTGTTTTTGTTAACTAATATTTGTCAGTTTTGCTGGGTCACCATCATATTTTGTTTACCGTCCATTTTACTTGCTGACATTGGAGAGCTTTAAAAAATTAACTTCCAAACAGACCTTTCTCTGATCAGGTTATCATTTATCCCTCTTCTCCTTGGGTTCATTTTTATCACTTTCTCTCGTATAATGTGAACATTTCCCTGTCGAGCCATAATCAAGTTATACTTAATTTCCACCCTCAAAAATTATTATGCTGTTGTCCTAATGATTACCATACACTCACTAATCCTTATCCTCGAGCAGTCTCCAGGCCTTGATAAGGGGTGATTCATTTATAAAAGAAATAAGTGAAGTATGCATGGCCCCCCCCCGTTAGTGCATAATGAATGAGGCATAAAAAAATGACTAAGTTCAGCATTTGCCCCCCCCACCACCACCATTTAGTCCCAAAAGTCTCCAGGGAGACATCAAAACCTGGTGATAATGAACAAACGGTGCAATTTTAGGCCTTAACATATGTAAATTTGAATTTTGCACCATGCAAAAAAGAAATGACCGAGTCCATCATTTACCTCCCCCTCCATTTAGCCCCCAAATCCCCAAGGCCTTAACATATTTAAATTTGAGTTCAGCACCATGCAAAACTGCTAAATAGACATACACAGAAAATTTTGGACAAATATGGTAAAATAGTTCCCAAAATGGAGTGTTTTTATTAGCCTTAAAAGAGCTTCCTGGAGCACACCTAAGAGTTATCACGAAATATAGACAAACAAAATTATATAGAAATCAGTTAGTTACAACTTTTAAAAAAGTTTTATAAAAATCCAAGGTATCAATTTTTTTTAATAAGCACAAAAGTGTCAATTTTAGCCATTTTAACCGGAAGGGCACCCCTAGGGGGGGCAATCAGAGTTTTGCCGGAAAATCCATTCAGTTGCTTTTTTTACTCATATCATGTGAAATGTTTGGGCAAAATTTTTTTAAATTCCAAGAAATGGCTATTGAGAAAAGTGCGAACAGACAAACGGACGAATACCCACCTTTTGTTGGGGGGACCAAAAAGAAAAGTTCATTGAACTTACTCCATCCACTCCTAATTCTTATAATAAGATTAACACCTGCACCACCCTGTGCTCCTGTGTTTATCTTTTCACTTTAAAGTTTTCGAGGCCGTTTACATTTCCTGTTGACAAAACTTTGTTGCGTAACAAAAGGAAGTGGTTAATTCAGCGTCAGTTTTTTTTTAATATTTCAAAACGTAGTTAAATTTTTCTACCGTTGTTAGCCTACACAAGACATCATAAGGAAGAAAACATACAATTTGCTTTTTGGACTGAAAAAAAAAAAAAAAGATGTTCTTCTTGTTTTATTTACATAGTAAAGAAGAAAAACATTAACAATTCATTCATAAAATAGTGAAGAGGCTGCAACATACAACCACCTGTTTCTACAGGGTGACCCCCCCCAAAAAAAAAACAGGCCCCAACTCTAATTAGGTACTGTTTCTTAGTGTTTTTTCCGAATAAAATGAAACTTTGGTCATAACTAGTTTATTATATTAAAATCATCACATCAAAACACTAGGGTCTTTGGCCTTTTTCTCTCCGTTCTACAACATGTTACATTAACCTTCTTGGCCTTCGGGACAAGATCAAAGTGTAGTATCTGTTCCGGCAGATACTGCAAGCTATGACTAGCTATGACTAGCTATGACTAGCAAAGACCAGATATGGGGGCAACCCCACATGCCTGACCTTTAACCAGCTCCCATTTCCCACCTCTCGGGAGCTGGTCCCCTTTTTCCCTTCCCCCTCCCTTCACTCCTCACATTAAAAATCGGCCTTGTGCCTAATTTGCTCGGTGGGGGAGCAAATAAATACCATCTGTTCCGGCAGATGCTGCACTTAAGATAATTCGTACCAGTCAATGGAGGGGAAACCCTCTATACTGGGACAATTATTATTTTTGGTAACCAGAGTGCCCCCTTTTTGCCTACTTTTAGGGGAGCTGGTTTTTACCTCACATTAAAAACGGCCTTGTGCCTAATTTGCTCAGTGGGGGAGCAAATAAATACCATCTGTTCCGGCAGATACTGCAAGCTATGACTAGCTATGACTAGCAAAGACCAGATGTGGGGGCAACCCCACATGCCTGACCATTAACCAGCTCCCATTTCCCACCTCTTGGGAGCTGGTCCCCTTTTTCCCTTCCCCCTCCCTTCACTCCTCACATTAAAAATCGGCCTTGTGCCTAATTTGCTCGGTGGGGGAGCAAATAAATACCATCTGTTCCGGCAGATACTACAAGCTATGACTAGCTAGGACTAGCTATGACTAGCAAAGACCAGATGTGGGGGCAACCCCACATGCCTGACCTTTAACCAGCTCCCATTTCCCACCTCTCGGGAGCTGGTCCCCTTTTCCCCTTCCCCCTCCCTTCACTCCTCACATTAAAAATCGGCCTTGTGCCTAATTTGCTCGGTGGGGGAGCAAATAAATACCATCTGTTCCGGCAGATGCTGCACTTAAGATAATTTGTACCAGTCAATGGAGGGGAAACCCTCTATACTGGGACAATTATTATTTTTGGTAACCAGAGTGCCCCCTTTTTGCCTACTTTTAGGGGAGCTGGTTTTTACCTCACATTAAAAACGGCCTTGTGCCTAATTTGCTCAGTGGGGGAGCAAATAAATACCATCTGTTCCGGCAGATACTGCAAGCTATGACTAGCTATGACTAGCAAAGACCAGATGTGGGGGCAACCCCACATGCCTGACCTTTAACCAGCTCCCATTTCCCACCTCTCGGGAGCTGGTCCCCTTTTTCCCTTCCCCCTCCCTTCACTCCTCACAATAAAAATTGGCCTTGTGCCTAATTTGCTCGGTGGGGGAGCAAATAAATACCATCTGTTCCGGCAGATACTGCAAGCTATAACTAGCTATGACTAGCAAAGACCAGATGTGGGGGCAACCCCACATGCCTGACCATTAACCAGCTCCCATTTCCCACCTCTTGGGAGCTGGTCCCCTTTTTCCCTTCCCCCTCCCTTCACTCCTCACATTAAAAATCGGCCTTGTGCCTAATTTGCTCGGTGGGGGAGCAAATAAATACCATCTGTTCCGGCAGATACTACAAGCTATGACTAGCTAGGACTAGCTATGACTAGCAAAGACCAGATGTGGGGGCAACCCCACATGCCTGACCTTTAACCAGCTCCCATTTCCCACCTCTCGGGAGCTGGTCCCCTTTTCCCCTTCCCCCTCCCTTCACTCCTCACATTAAAAATCGGCCTTGTGCCTAATTTGCTCGGTGGGGGAGCAAATAAATACCATCTGTTCCGGCAGATGCTGCACTTAAGATAATTTGTACCAGTCAATGGAGGGGAAACCCTCTATACTGGGACAATTATTATTTTTGGTAACCAGAGTGCCCCCTTTTTGCCTACTTTTAGGGGAGCTGGTTTTTACCTCACATTAAAAACGGCCTTGTGCCTAATTTGCTCAGTGGGGGAGCAAATAAATACCATCTGTTCCGGCAGATACTGCAAGCTATGACTAGCTATGACTAGCAAAGACCAGATGTGGGGGCAACCCCACATGCCTGACCTTTAACCAGCTCCCATTTCCCACCTCTCGGGAGCTGGTCCCCTTTTTCCCTTCCCCCTCCCTTCACTCCTCACAATAAAAATTGGCCTTGTGCCTAATTTGCTCGGTGGGGGAGCAAATAAATACCATCTGTTCCGGCAGATACTGCAAGCAAAGACCATATGTGGGGGCGACCCCACATATAAGACCTTGGTCAATGTAGGGGTAACCCTTCATACCAATTGTCACTATCCAGCTCCCCTACTCCCCGGGGAGTTGGTCCCCATTTCCCCTTCACTCCTCACATTAAAAATCGGCCTTGTGCCTAATTTGCTCGGTGGGGGAGCAAATAAATACCATCTGTTCCGGCAGATACTGCAAGCTATGACTAGCAAAGACCAGATGTGGGGGCAACCCCACATGCCTGACCTTTAACCAGCTCCTATTTCCCACCTCTCGGGAGCTGGTCCCCTTTTTCCCTTCCCCCTCCCTTCACTCCTCACATTAAAAATCGGCCTTGTGCCTAATTTGCTCGGTGGGGGAGCAAATAAATACCATCTGTTCCGGCAGATGCTGCAAGCTATGACTAGCTATGACTAGCAAAGACCAGATGTGGGGGCAACCCCACATGCCTGACCATTAACCAGCTCCCATTTCCCACCTCTCGGGAGCTGGTCCCCTTTTTCCCTTCCCCCTCCCTTCACTCCCCACATTAAAAATTGGCCTTGTGCCTAATTTGCTCGGTGGGGGAGCAAATAAATACCATCTGTTCCGGCAGATACTGCAAGCTATGACTAGCTATGACTAGCAAAGACCAGATGTGGGGGCAACCCCACATACCTGACCTTTAACCAGCTCCCATTTCCCACCTCTCGGGAGCTGGTCCCCTTTTCCCCTTCCCCCTCCCTTCACTCCTCACATTAAAAATTGGCCTTGTGCCTAATTTGCTCGGTGGGGGAGAAAATAAATACCATCTGTCTTCAGATGCTGCACTTCCATTTCTTGTTCTCTTTCGGTGGAGGAGAAATCCTTCACGACTGAGACAATTTTTATTTTTGTACCTTTTCTCCACGTTAAAAAACGACCCTGGTGTCTAACTCTGTCCCGTGGGGAGGCATAGTAAATAGGTACAGCATATGTTCTAGATGGCCTCCATTTAGCTTTTGTTTTTTTGGGAGTCACTCTGTATTTAAATGAGGATTCAATTTTTCTGTCATTGTTAGTATACATGAGACACCATAAGACTATTATCCTCATCTTTCTTAGTTGTTGTTTCACAACATTTCGGCCAACTATTCCTCTGACCTTCATCAGGTGGTAACCGCGACGGATAGGAACTCTGAATCTCCTAACTGCATTCTCAGCAATCACTCCCATCCGTAGTTGTTGTCGTCTCACCACGTTTTGGCCAAGTAAGCCTCTGGTCGGCTTTGGGTAGGATTGAAACCGCTATCTTCAGACAATTATCACCTGGAACCGTAAATATTCAATGTCTATCAACTGCGCCACTGGCCCCGAAGGGCGATCAAGGTTGGATTTTTTGGTTTTATAAATCCATGTTTATTTATTATCTGATCTTCCATAGTCGGGTCCGTGCCAAATGGTATATATATTATTTTTATTGGAATTCATTATTGAGATGAATATTATTTATTAATTTATTTTTGGGAGACAATTTACTCAAATGAACGCCTGGCTTTTCTTGAATATTTTGAATTCTTGACTTAATAATAACTACAATACATACAATTTTAATTTATGTTATCGTAAGGAAAATGATTTAGTTTGTTTTGTTTTATGGCATACCAACCCTTTTAGGATTATTTAATGTCATATCTCGTCATTTTGAAAAAAGTTTTATACTTCAAGTTCTTTATATCTTCAAATATTTATTCATGATGTTTGGTTTGGTTGTTTTGGCTTTTGTAGAACATGGTTGAGTTTTGCAAATGGAAAGAAAACATCAATATTTGGCACATTTTAGGTCAGGAAGCCAGTATCATCACACACGTATGAGAAATATGGACAGATCTTAATTAACTCCTCATTTTTTCTATAGAGATGAAACTGCAAAAATCAGACGAGGGTATTTATCTGCTGGAGTTGACAATCTTATCAATGTTAATCTTGTATGCAGAAAAAGAAAAGAATGAAAGAAGACGTGTGGAACTCATCAACACTTGTGAGGAACAGAAATGAACAGCAAGTTACAGTCTTTAGGTTGAAATGAGCGGATATGTCAATAGAAAGTTTATGCAACTATCAAAGCATGAGACAGAATCCATGCAGAGTGAAGTTAAGCAACTGAATTACAAAGTACAGAAAGTAGCAAAAAGGTATCGTTGTTTATTTGTCTAAAGAGAGACGTTGCTACCTGGCTTAAAAACACTGAATGAGTTCCCTTATTCTTCAAGTGAATTCTCCAAGTGTTAATTCTTTTATTGAGAACTTTCAATTGCATTAATGTTTTTTGATTCACTCATCTATAATATAAATCTCATCAGTCTGTATGTATGTATGTATGTATGTATGTTTGTATATCTGCCTAAAATTTTCGCCAGAGGTGACGAATTTTCACGAAATCAGTATCGTCTTGAGGCTCGACCCTTCGGACGACAAATATCAAAAAATTGGCTAAAAACATTAATTCCTTCATCCTCAACTAAGTATTTTTCTACAAGGAGGGGTTGCTTTTTTTGCCGATATTTTCAAGAGAGACGTTGCTACCTGGCTTAAAAATACTGAATGAGTTCCCTTATTCTATTATATAAAGAACTAGTTTGGAGGTGTATGTTGAGCAAAAACGAAAAAAAAAAAACAAGTGGTAGTAGGCAGGCAGGCAGGCTCAAACCCGTTCCATGAAGGAGGAAAAGAATGTAGAAAAAAAATTTGTTAATTAACTTTTGCCCGGGTGAAGGATATTGGCACAAAGACAAAATAAAAAAGTTTTTTCAAAAGATAGCGAGAGAGAGGTGAGATCAAACTCGAAAACATACACTAACCGTTACGCCAAAGAGAATAGTAAATTCATTGAGTTGGAAATTAAGTTAAGAATCATAGGAGTCGACGCAGAAATGAAAGTGGCTTTTAAACCTGGCTTGGGGCCAGTTAAGCTTTCCACTTTCTGTTGTGGTATTTATTTGCTTTTCCACAAGGTCGTTTATAATGTGGGGGAAAACCAGCTCCCCAAAAAACGAGGAACTTCAGCAGTGTCCAAATAAATAGCAATTGTCTGATATAAAGGGTTTCCCCCCACATTGATCATCTTAACTTAGAAGGCCAGGCATTGCCGTTTGCTTTGATTAGTTTTGCTTTATTTATATGAAAAAGACAAACAAACACTCAAAAGGATGGGACAGTGGGAATTTTTTAAAAGTCGATCAAAATAAAGATAGAGACGATGTCCATTTACAAATCAGAGATATTATAATCTAGGAAGTATAAGGAAAGTTCTCCAAAAAGTAACCTTGTTGAGAAGCCCGGTAAAAGAAGCCTTTCATGGAGATGCAAAAACGCTTGCGGCTATTTTGCCTTTTATATATATATATATATACATGGCAATTGTCTGAATGTTTGTATGTCCACCAAAAATTTAAAAAATACTCAACAAACCCCTGCAAAGTTTTTTTTTAATCAGCATAACACTGAGAAAATATTATCTAAATTTTAGAAAAAATTATTCATTTTTTTGAAGGTCAAATGACCATTTGTTTGAATGTTGTTAAGAGTTAAACATAATGTTTAATATTTATATTTATACAAGACAGGAAATGAGTCAGCATTTTTCTAAAGTGAAAGCAGTTAATGTCAGGTTTAAATGATCGTTTCTTAAGTGTTCTCATTTCTTTCAAAGAAATTTACTTTTACTAGTGTTCTGGAGTCATTCTTATTTTTATTTGGTGCTTTTAGAAGAGTTCTGAAGGCTTCCTCAGATTTATTTTTCACTCCTCATGTAAAAAACACATTTCTCATCTGGGGATGCAGGAGAAACTACAAAACACCTAAGTTGATATTTTCTTGGTCAGCATTGCCCTAGATGAATAATGTATAAAATTTAGAATAAAATATTTATTCTTTGACACTAAACTGGCACAGATTTTGTGAATGGGGGGTGGGGAGGTCTGCTTTCCAGCCATTTGGTGTACTAACTAAAACAAAATAATTTTTTTCTCATGAGTAATTTCCCTTATGGCGACTCGTTTCTCAATTAATTTATAAAAGTGTGTACATATGTCCAGAGAGAAGAATAGGATTGGCAGAGAAAAAAAGAGGGGGGAGGAAACCGAGTAAGAGAGAAAGTTATAGAAATATGGTATACTTTTGCCCCAGCCAACATTGAGTAGTCTTGCTAGTCTGAAATAAAAAAAATATTTGAAAGCAGCAAAGCTTCACAACTACACCATGCAAGCAATAATCCAGCAAGCACAAACACTTGTTATGTAATGGGGCCCTACATTAGCAGACTAGTAGTTTTAACTAGAATATAAATTTAGAAATGGGCTCCATTTAAGTTTGAGGAGTCATTGAGTTCAAAACCTGTCATGAACACTGCCGCAGGTGGCTGGTGTGATACGAAGGGGATTATGGGATCATGTCAAAAAGTTAACAAGTACAGACACCTGCAGCAGACCCCTAATTCATGAGGAAAAAAATTTGGTGACAGTTTGATGAGATCATGTTTCTGAAGTGAGATTTGAAAAAAGTGTTTTTCAGAGTTTGTTCTTGGAAGAGAGATAAACAAACATGTGTTTTAAGATGTAGCCACCAAATTTCAAGATCCTCCCCAAGATGAAGGGCTAACAAAGCGCATTTCCAAACTGCTGTGTTGAAGCTCAGTAAACTCAACAGTATCAAAAAAACAGAATGATTCAATATTTCCATTATTGTGTGTTGTGAAAAAGATTCCTTTGCAACCACAAGTCAATTTGAGGAACAAACAGCTACAAAGGGTCGAAGTGAGACAGCAAACTAAGGTATGTCACACCACACATATTTATAATGAATATTTTTGTTGATATGAAATTATATACAGTTGCTTGAATGAATGTTGTAACACCAGCCTTGTATAACTACATTTGTTGTAAAGTCCATTATCGAAATGTTGCATCCCTATGTCTGTTTTACAAGTATTTTAATGGTGAAGGCTCCGACAAACTACAAGCCTTGCAGCCCCTCAACGTAAATACCTCCGACAAACCCAACAAGCAGCAAAATCCCACCCCAACAAAGTAGAGATCCCGAGATGCTAGAAAGCCTTCTACTCTAATAGTTTCTTCGCCAGGACAGCTAGATTTTGTGATTCCCTTCAAGGTTCCTGCTTCCCCAATTGTACTGACATGTATAAGTTCAAGTGTAATGTAAACAGACATCTTGCTGCTCAACTTCCTACATAGTAACCCTGCAATTAATGTCCCAGATAGTAGCTCCCGACATCAAAGTGGCATTGTGCCTTGTTTGGGGTGAAAATGCAATTAAAAAAACAAAAAAAAACGAGTTGAGATGAACTATATTACACAAGCAAACATCCCAAAGACGAGTATGTTTACCATAGGAATAGAATGCTATAGTTTTTCCCTGATTATTTCAAACCCTACTCGATCCAAGTGTATAAGTAAATATTTATCATTCTTATACAGATTGTCTTAGTTTTACATATTAAGGATTCTGTGTCAATGGCGATTAGGTCAATTAGAATGGACTTTGACATGTACATGTCATAATGATTCAAATCTGCAAAATAAAATCATTCCCAGGGTTAAATTAAATATGGATGACATCTAAGGTACAAACAGAATGAGAGGTAAGATGAGTTAGACAAAACAGAGGTACATCGAAATGACGGATGACATCGCATTTTTTGAAACCTGAGAAAAAAATCAGTTTGTCTGTGTATGAGATACACCACCACTACTGCTGAAAGAAACTTTAATAGTCGCTAAGTGCGAAATGTTACCTCGATATCTCTGTTTGCATGTCACTCATATAAGTAAGATAAATTAACCAAATATGTAGCTAAGAGAACCTTAGTCTCTCTCTTTCTCTGCTGTGTGAGTCAATTCTCTCCAAAAAGAAAACATGTCAAAAACTTTCAGTGAACGTCTTTGTATTTGTTTCAGCAATTAAAAAAACCAGTGAAAGTTGCGTGAATAAAAAGAAGTGAATATAAAAAAAGTGAGAATAAAAGAGCGTCCTTTCCTGTTATAAAGACATTGATTTATTTGATTCATTAAGGAAAACATAACATTAGCTTAAAAATACAACCTGAAGACTTAACCAGAATTGTCTGATTTATTTCTTGCTTCCTTTGTTTCAGCTTATTTAATTCATTAGTCTAGTGGTCTTCATCAATTTGCTATCTTGTTATAATACATCTTCATATTCCAATAGCTTCTTTTCGATGACTGCAAGGTTGTGGATCTTCTTACTGACTGCTTTCCTCCTACCTACAGCTTTAGCTTTTTTTAAGATTAATATCAACAGTCATCTCCTGGCTTTGTGTTAATCATCTTTCGTTCTTTTTATGTTCGTTATATCAAGTGATTTAATTCCTTGTCTAACGACAATTACATTAAAAAAATCTGCTTGTCCAGAATTCAACATAATTTAAAAAAAAAAAAGAAAGAAAATATAAAGAAAAATATTTATGATGTAGGTACCCATCATGGAATGGAAATGTCATATTTTAAAAGTCATGTAAATTGATCAAGTAGTTGTTTTTTTTATATAATGTATATATGTTCACGATTTTTTAACAATTTACAATTAATCGCCGCCATTACAAGGCTGATTTTGATCTCTATTTCTGTGGAGGTTGTTAAGGTTGTAACCAGTGATGAGTTTTAAAGATGGCGAAGCGAGACATGCCATCCTCATTTCCTCATAAAATTTGATTTTCTGGATCAAATAGGTTTTAAGGACCCCAGAAAATATGCAATTGACTTATGTGCTCCGTAAACAAATGGATAATAAACCTGAGTTGTTTTGTTTTCTGTTACAGTATAGGAAAAGATTTATCTTTTAGAAAAGAAAGGGGGATACGAAATATTTATTTTTTGCTGCATTTTTTTGTTTTTATACAAGATATTTTAATAAACAAACGAATCTTGTCCTTATGTGTCGAAACCGAGAATTCTATTTTTTTCGGAGGAGGGGAGTGTATGCTTTAAACATCCTAAATTGTCAGTTTATTATCCATTTGTTTATAGTGTGCAAAGATCAACCAGAATGCCATCTCGTTCATTTTGCTCATGATCTGAGATCCTTTGAAACCTAATTGATACGATTTTCTTAATTACAAAAAATACCTGATCAATTTAAGTAATTTTTGGAATATGACATTTTTTTCGTGACTGGTGTATACATGAAGATTTTTCGGTATTTCTGTTTTTTTTTTTTTTTTTTTTTTTTTTTTTTTTAATTTAGTTGAATTCTGGACAAGCAACACAAAAAAATATAGCATTTAGTCAGACTGAGTTGTCTTTTCTTGTTAATTATTATTTTGATTTGATTTTGTATCCTGTAAATATTCTAAGCGGTAATCATGTCTGAAACCTTTTTTTTAAAAAAATGAAAACAATTTTTTAAATCTTGAATAAAAATACTTGTTTGATTTGATTTTTTTCGAGGGGGTGAGGTATGAACTTGCATTTATTATTTAAGTACTAAAGCAGCCATTATTCTCTCGCTTACTCACTGAGTATCCGGCTAAATGGAAAATTCACACTGATGTATCTGTGTTTACAACCTGGCACTGTGAATCCGCCGATATTTCAAGTTGCTTATCACTAAGAAAAATGTAGCATCAAAGATTAGAAGAAAGATTTCTTAGCTTCCTTAATCTCCCTGGGCAAATCTGCATAACACAAAATTAGAATCATATTTATTGTAGATACTAAGGATCGTTATCTTAAAAAGCACCACTATTTCAAGTTTAGTAGTTTTGCAGCATATCAACGCCTTCTCATGTTATTTAATGTTGAATCCATTCAATTTGATAAAAGTGTTCACATTTCAAGTTCTTTATATCTTCAAATATTTATTCATGATGTTTGGTTTGATTGTTTTGTAGAGAAAATTTTTTATCATTGTTTTTAGCTTTGCAGAACATGATTGAGTTTTTTAAAAGAAACGAAAAAAAAAAAGCAAACAATAACATTGATGTCCTAGTGACATATGGCCGAGTGGTCCTAGACGTTGTATCAAAGTTTACAGTTACCCAAAGGTGCTGAGTTCAATCCTGAACGAAGGCAGTAAAAAGTAACATTCAAAACAGAGAATCAGCAACTATGTCCCAGAGCCTAGCTGGAGTCCAAACACGGTACCCCCGTAATAATAATAAAGGGTTGGGTTCAAGACTCCTAACAATCGGTTCCCCAATTCAATACAAAACACCTGATGAAGGCCGGAGGGCAAAACGGCCGAAACGTTGTGACGATAACAACCAAGATGAGGAAGTCAGTCCGACAATCTCAATCAATGAAAACACCTCATCTCAAAAATACAGACAATTACTAATAACATCGATGTTTCGTGCAGTTTATGTCACCTAGCCTGTATCTTCAGACACCCTGATCTGGCAGCATTAGAACATCAAATTAAAATTGTATGTATAGTAGATACTGAGGACCATTATTTTAAAAAAGCACTATCATTATATTCTGGCAATACTCCTCTGATGAAACTTAGTGAATAGATTTTCTTAGGAGACAGATTTTTAAGATGACACCACTCATATCAACCATTTTTAAACATTCTTCCTTTTTAACAATTAAATATATTTAGTTTTACTTATTTTTGTTTTTGTGGGATTTTTTGTTCTGAATTATGTTAAAATATTGCAGCAGTAATCAAAGAATTTGTATTGTATGTTTTTTTGTTTTTTTTTTGCAAAAGTTTTTCACGTGAGATAATCTTGCGTGAAGATATTCAGCAGATCTTTGTTGTCCGATTTTAAAAGAACTGTCACAGATTTTGCCGCCTGCTTCATGTGCAGCAAATAGATGACAGAGTCGATGCATTGGCCGCTCAATAGAGCCTCTCCATCTACAACAAAAGACGAGAGAGAAAAATAGGTTAACACGAAAGACACACTCACAAACTATAAATAGCAGATTCATAAAATGGATTCATTCAATAATAATTCGTTGGTAATAAAATTCTTTTTCAAACTTTAGTGTGACAGACGGACAGATGAAAATTTTATTTAAAAATTTATCGTGACAGACAGATGCAGATGTTATTTAAACCTTAAGCATGAGGACAAATGAAAATAATATTCAAATTTAAGCAGAACAGAGAAATAGATAGAAATGCTATTTCAAACTTAAGTATGACAGACGAATTAAAATGCTATTTCAAATATGACAGACTAATTAAAATGCTATTTCAAACTAAGTGTAATAGAATGCAATTTCAAACTTAAGCATAAAAACTTATTAAAATGCTATTTGAAACTTAAATAGGACAGACAGATTAAAATATTATTCGAAACTTAATTATGACAGACTCATTAAAATGCCATTTCAACCTTAACTACGACAGACTGATTAAAATTTTATGGCTATATTTTCAGTAGTTACTCTAACAGTGCTTGATATGTAAGTAGAGCTAGGTAGTAAGTTTTGAAAATATATATGGCAATTAAGCTACACAGAATTTACCACATTTGATTCGATTCTTGTGAGGATTCATTGCATGAAATTGATATTGTTTTGTGTTTTTATATATATCCATAGTACTGGGCTTTTTAGTCAGTCAATCAGATTCTTAGTTATTCACACACCCATTTATTGTAAGCCAATGCGCGTGCACACTTGTTTCTTTGTTGTTTTAGCGAGGATCTTTTTCTTTTCTTTGTGATCGGAAATGACCTAGTTTTAATTTGGATGTTTATTTACATTTTATTTTATACTAGGGTACTTTTTTATTTACTTATTTATTAATTATTATTATAATTATGATTATGATTTTGTGTTATTGTTATTAGTAGTAGTATTTCATCATATCCCTCCTCCCATTATCCTAAGATAAAGTTTATTTCATGCATACATAGGTTTGCTATTTCACTCGTGCGGTTTAATAAATTTATGAGTTCTTTGCACTCTTTAGGATAGCTAATTTCTCATTCAAACGTAGTCTACGAAAATTGTAACCTGATAAACAATGCTTTTGGTTAGGCATTTATTTTGCAATGGACACTGCATCTGATTTTTACAGTTACAGTTATTTTTGTTCATTGCTAGTGTTTTTATTTTTATTACGATTTGTATCAGTACTATTTCTAGGAATAATATTTTTGTGCTTTGTGTTATTAAACTGCAGAAGTGAAATAGAAAATGTATGTATACACAAAATAAACTTTGCCTTAGGATAACAGGGGTGGGAATATAAACTACTACTGTTAATAATAAGAACAAAAATCATAATCATAATAAAAATTAATAAACAAATATATTTTTTAAAATATTCTAGTACTAGCGGGGGTACCTGGCATTGCCCGGTTGTTTGGAGGTGGGTGTGTGTAAAGGGGGGGGGAGGGTAAAGTAAAGAATAAGCGAAGTAATAATCCTGTTTAAATATAAAAATAAAAACGATGTTAAACTTCTTTAAAAAAAATCGGCAAAACCAAAACAAACAAAAAACAGCGAACAAACATAAAACTTCTTTTAAAAAGATATCGGAAAAACGAAAAGCACAAATCAGGGGAAAAAGTGATGGATGTGTTTGGAAAAACAAAAAAACAAAAAACACAGCAAAAAGCAAAAAAAAAAAAAAGAAAATGTCAATTTGGTTAACTCCATTCCAGTTTTTTTAATCAACTACAAAACAAAATAAAGCGGAAGAAAAAAAATGGCATAATAACCCTTCGATTCGGTTAACTCCATGGTGCGTTTCACCAAGTAGAATTAAAATTCCATTCCAGTTTTTTAAGCAACTACGATGTAAAGAAAACCGAAACCGGTGTGCGTTTGTAACTGTCTCTTGTAGACGATCCTGCAACGGTGTTAAGTGGTGGCGGGGGAAGGAGGAATTTATTAGAGGGAAAAGATTTTACCACTTTCATTGATCTGAACCGATTTTGGCAGTGAACTCTCAGCAGATAGAATATAGGAATCTACGATTATCGAGGAAGTGGATAGGTAATAGGCCTATAACACACTTTAGATATTGTGCTGCAGTTTGTGCGTATTACATTTGCATGAAATGTCTTGATTTTTAATCCTATTAAGATCAAAATCAGAGGGGGAAAATGAGTTCATTTTATATATATGGGGATAACATAAAATGCAAATTAACATCCAAATTATAACTAGGTCATCTCTAATCACAAATAAAAGAGAAAGTCCTTGCTAAAACAACAAAGGGACAGATGAATACATGCTCATTGGATACAATAAATGAGTGTGTGAATAACTAAGAACCTGATGGGCTTATTAGTAAACCCAATACCACAAGTATATATAAAAACACAAAGCATTGTCAATTCCATGCAACAGCCTGACGAATCCTTATGAAGATGAAATGCGAAAAATTCTGTGTACCTTAATTACCATATATATTTTTAAAACTTACTACATAGCTCTACTTACGTATCGACACTGTCGAAGTAAATACTGAAAATATTTCCATAAAATTTTATGTTAATAATATATATATATATATATATATATATATATATATACACTAATACTAAAGGATCACTATTTATCAAGACCAAAAGCCATTTGAGGATGAGGATTAGTGAGATTCCAATTGGATGATGAAATGGTATTCTAAAGTGGTTGAGAATTGTGATTAATTTATAACTTGAAAGACATGTTGACACTAGATTTTAAAACGACCATGTTGTTTATAGAGAATTGTTTCCATGGTAACATGTTCGACAAGTGGGAAAAACTATATTCATAAAAGGTCCATTTGATTTTGAATAAAGAAAAGTTCTTTGCACCGTTGGTAGAAAATGAGTTCTTGCTGAGGTTATACAAGGTGGAGGAAGGGAACCATAACTTGAAGCTTAGTCGAGCACCTACCACAGAAATATGAACAGAGTATGGAAAGACTAGCAACGTCTCTTCTGTGAGAAACGGATTGCAGGGAAGAGAAACAGATCATCTCCCACTAAATTACAAAGTCAATTTTGTATTCTGTCAAGAAAAAAAAATGCCTGAAACAACACTCCCCAATATGTAGCAGCAGTACTCCATCTTTGGCCAAATCTGATTTTTTATAAAGTCTGTAAAAGACTGTATCAAGAGTCATGTACTTTTTAAAGTGATAAAATGATCCAACCATTTTTTTTTGAATTTCAAAATAGATTTTATGTAATAGATTTAGCTCACAACAATGTAGAAAGTGGAAAGTAACATTGGATTTACTTTTGGAAGACACATAATTCTCACTTCTCTTATTTTGTCTTTTAATCCACACATTCCATAAACAATGTTTCTGACAAAGGGAGAAAAATTGCTGTTTTTTGGGGTCAGAATATACCCATATAACTAATATTGACCAGTTTTTGACCTTGAAGTAGTATCCTTTTAGTAGTATCTTTCCTTGAAGTAGTATCCTTTTTTTTAGCTTCTTAGATGAAGTGGCTTTATCTGTAGCGATTTCCACAAAAATAAATTGAAATAAACTATTTTTTCGGTAAAAAGAAAGGCAAAACTTCACATAAGCAACTGTGGATTTTCTACATGGCTTAAAAAATAATGTGTCTTTAGTTTACCTATGGCAACACATCAAAGGCCGTAAATGACAAAGTTCTCTCTGATTCTCTCTCCTCTGATCTCGAGCGCGTGGTACAGTGGGGGAAGAGGTGGTTGGTTACTTTTAATGCATCTAAAACTAAGCTCCTATCTTTACATCATCAACGCTCTGATTCCCATCTGGCATCAATTGAAATGGATGGCTCTCATCTAGGGAAACTCCATGTTTTGATAAGCTTCTGGGCTTGACCTTTACTCGTGACCTGAAATGAAACACTTACATCAAGTCAGTTGCCAAGGTTGCTGGAAAAATGGTAGGATCCTTCTATCACTCCAGAAGATATCTAACTACTGATGCAATTCTCTATCTATGTAAAAGCCAAGTACGTTCAAGGATAGAGTACTGCTGCCACATCTGGGCAGGAGCTGCTAAAAACAGCCTATCTTGCCTTGACAGAGTACAAAATAGACTTCGTGGCTTGGTGGGGAATGCCCTTTTCTCTTCCCTGCAACCTCTCTCCCACAGGAGAGACGTTGCGAGCCTGTCTTTGTTTTATCGTTACTTCCATGGTAAGTGCCTATCTGAGCTTCAATCTCTGGTCCCCCCTCAGCAATCTTTCACAATAAACACCCGTCTAGCTGAAACCACTGTCAAAAATTTTCCCCACTCTTTATCTGTGCCAAAACCAAAATGTAGATTCCATGAACAAAGCTTCTTTGTTAGAAGTGCACACCTGTGGAAGTCTCTTCCATTTGCCTGTTTCTCAACTGACTACAACCTGGATGTCTTCAAGTCCAACATAAACAAATTCCTGATGAACCACCCCCTTAAGTAAGACACATTATCAAATCTCCAATACTAACGTACTGCACACACAATAACCCTTATCCCCGAGTGACTTCCAGGCCTTGATAAGTGGTGATGACCTTGTAAAAAAAAAAAATGTTTTTCGTGTTGGATTCATCGTAACATTGTAGCAAATGGAATATTTCCAGAAACGCAAACATTGAAACACAATGTCAATGATTTAACAAAAATGAACATTAAAAGAAAAATTGGAACCATTTCAAAACAAAAATCTCAACGATACAAAGCTGACAAAGATGGTACTTACCTTTATGGTAAATGCAATGGGCAGGTATCGTCCGACATAATTTGCTGATGAACGTACTAAGAGACAGGGATTCAAATTGACTAATTGTTACCTTTTCAGAGTAGCAAAAACTTAGCCATAATTCTGTAAATTCTTTTAACTGCAGAACACGAGGACTAAAAATAAAAAAAGAATGGATAAGTGTTAGAAAAATAACAGCCACATCCTCTAATGTTTAATGAATCTGTTGTGAAGCCAAGACTACTATTTCTCCATTACATGTCTCTTTCTCTCTACTCTTCCCTTTCCCCCTTCCTTCCTTCCTTCTTCCTTTCCTCAAAAATGTGACAAGAGGTTGTAACCAATCAGGACAGAGAACAGTTCTGGTGGGAAAGACAAAAAAGAGAGATACAAAAAGTGTTGGAAGCAAAAAGACGGAGATGCGAGTGGTTCCAGAGTCAGGGGACATAAATGAAAATCACAAACTTTATATAACCCGATACCACTTGTACGCTGAAATGAATATAAAACCGTTTCGTTTGGAAGTTCCTTTGTTTCTTTATTATTATTTCCAGGTCGGTTTCTACTCCCGTCTTATTAATTTCGATGACTTCCCAAAAGGGGGACCCACCGAAATGGTGACCTACCCAACAAGAATTACATTATGGTAACCGCCATAAATCTTCCATCCCCCTCCTCCCCACTTGGATGATCCTATAAACCATTTTCCAATCTTTTTGTATTTTTTGTCAATGTCTAATTCTTTTCTTCTCGCATGAATTAAAAACATGTTTCTGAATTTTTGAGATAGGGATTGAGAATTTGTATAATTTGGATTCTTTGAACTACTGTTCTCATCTTGTGTGTTATTTTCACAACATTTCGGTCAATGTAACCTCCAGCCTTCTTCAGGTGTATCTTGTCAAACTCTGGTATCTTTCTGTCAAACTCGGGAATCTGTACAGAATTTTGAATGTAACCCTTTATTATATTCATGAAAATATTATGTTCTTGTTCCGTCAATCATAACTAGGTGTAAGGCCGCAGTAATTCGCAGTTTCATTTTTAGTACCGCCCACACCGAGGATTGAACATTCAACCTCTAGAAGAATGTAACTAAATTTTACAAAGTACTTGATCCACCAGACTACATTTCCTTGTGGATTAAATAAAGGGTTCTGTTTAAAATTCCCAAGTTTGACAGAAAGATTTCCAAGTTCGACCAGATACACCTAAAGAAGGTTGGAGGTTACATCGACTGAAATATTGTGAAAATGACACTCTAGAAGAGAACAGTAGTGTGAAGAATCCAAATTAATCTCTAGAATTATATAAATGCAACTCTGTCTGTGTGCGGAAGTTTGTTTCTTACAGGCTCCGAAATGGCTGAACAAATTTTCTTTAAAATTTACAGAACTTTAGTGTATAAGTCTAGGAGTGATCTTAGTTAAGTTTTGTCTCAGAATACCCCCGATAATTACCGATAATCAATAATCAAAACCATTATTTTAATTTATCTATCATCAGTAAAGCCATTTTTTCCATTATTTTGCAACAATGATAGAACAATGGGCTGTGAAAATTCTACTGTGAGTAAGTTCATAGCGTGTTTTCTTTTTTGCATGACATGGTCCGTACATTCAAACCCTTTAAGTAAATTTCTTAATTTTTTTTTCTTTTTTGTTAACTGGAAAGAAGTTTATATAGAATAATTTTATATAAGAAACAGTAAGTTCTCTAGCATGCAATGTAGAATAACATATTTTGAACAAAGTTACTGCATGGAAGGATGTGAAGCTTCCTCCCAGACGATTTCATGGATTTCGATGACAATAGAAATATAAAAATGTGAAATATTCGTTGATCATCATTATATCCCAGGTAACGTCGGGTCTCCCTGCTAGTAATGAATGAAACTTACATTATTTATTGAATCATCAAATGTTTAAGCATAAAAAAAATTAATTTTATCATCTTAATAATGAACTTTGATGGATTTTACTTTTGAATTAGAAGTCAATTTCATGGACCCTACTTTCTTTCCAACTTCTGTGAACATAATTCATGACTACAATGTCACAGTTTTTTTTATTTTCTGCTGACTAGTAAGTCTTTTATTCTGCTACTCATTTCCTCTAAAGAGAAAAGTATGGATTTTTGAAACTCCATGGAATAATGAAAAAGAACTTTCATTGCACTACAGAATTTTATTTCCAGGAACATTAATACCAAACTTTGAATAGAACAAGTATATAACATGAAAATGATATTAGGTTTCAGAATTTTTTTTAGATGAGGATTGATAATGTTGTATCATTCAGACTACTATTCTCATTTTGGTCATTATTTTCACATTTCCCAGAGTTCACAATAGTAAACCGGTTGGAGGTTACAGGGATCAAAACATCATGAAACCAGATGAGAATAGTTGTCCAAATAATCCAATAAATACAAGAAAACTGATTGTTCTCATCACACAATTGTGGATATAATTTTTTAAAAATCCATAAAAGATATCAACGAACCTGGCAAAATCAATCCAGAATAAAGAGAGATTAAATTTATCAGACATTTTGGATTCACAGCCTTCAGCTTCCAGTTGAATGCATCCACGGATTGAAAGAAGATCCCGTTGGATTGCAATTGGATGTAGATACAATTTTGAGTAAATAGGAAAACCATCATTTGTTTTTTGGATGCGGCCATTAAATTCTGATATACCAGTTTTTGACCAGAGAATAGAAGCTGTCTCCTGAAAAAAGTAAATAAAACAAATATTACTTTCATCTGAAAAAATTTGAATTCACCACAGAAACGTTTTAGTTCTGATAATAGGAATATATTTGCCAATTATACATATATATATATATATATATATATATATATATATATGTGTGTGTGTGTGTGTAATCGGAACCAGCAATAAAAAAAAAAATTTTTTTTTTAAATATCAGAACTTTTTGGGGCATCGGTGTCTATTTTCCGATGCCAAAAAAGATTCCTCTAATTACAAGAAAATCTTCCACTGCTGGTAGTAATGATAAAAAATAAATATTGTTTTTACGTTTGAGAAAATATCAGTACATTTAAACAAAGGTACTTTTACAGTAATCAGAAAGAAATAATTATTTAATTAAATATTTAGAGATTTATAAAGAATCAGAATTGGGAATTTAGTATGGAATCTGTAATTGTATCGGAATCGGGAAAAATATTGGAATCATCCGTCCCATCACGAATATATATGTACATATACTAGACATTTTACTTGTGAAAAACAAGCAAAAGTTATAGGCCATTAACTAAGAATGAGTGCTTTATGCCAAATTAATAGTTTAATATGGTTAAATTTGGTTAATTTTTATATTAAATACTAATCCCTGTTAATCCCTAACTGTGCATCCAAGGGATACAACACATAATTCACTGCATCATAATGATGAAATAGTCAGACAGACAAACAGTATAGATATATATATATATATATATATATATATATATATTATAGTAAATTATAAAAATATATATGGCAATTAAGCTTTTAATTATTTTAATAATAATTTTAAAATTAATTTTCCGCATCTCGTGAGAATTGGTCAGGCTTATGCATAAGCCTAATGAATTCTCACGAGAATGAAACGTGGAATATTCTGTGTAGCTTAATTGCCATATATATTTTAATAACTTACTACCTAGCTCTACCTATGTATTGAGCACTGTTGAAGTAAATACTGAAAATTTATGCATTAAATATTTTCGTATATTAATTTATGTGATTAAATGAAGTAGTCATATATATATATATAAATGATGCACATTTTAAAAATAATATTCTCATGTGACAGAGAATTGAAAAAGGAAACAAACCAAATTATATGTTCATCAACATTTCGTCTTTATTTCAAGACTTCCTCGGGATGATTAATTTGAAGAAATGAAAATACCAGTACAATATATGAAAATATACTTGTTTTGTTTGTTAAAACATACTTTTGTTTTGTTTTTTTTTTACATAGGCATCACCACTTATCAAGGCCAAGAGGCCACTCGAGGATAAGGGTTAAAGAGTGTACAGTAGAAATTGGACAATATAGTAATCGTTAGTAATGGAAATCCGGTAAATTTGTTAACAAGTGGGACGGCTCATCAAGAACTTGTTTACATTAGACTTGAAGACAACCATATTGTAGTTAGCTGGAAAGCAGGAAAACAATTCCACAGGCGTGCAGTTCTAAGAAAGAAGCTTTGTTCATGGAATATACGTTTAGGTTTAGACACAGATAACGAGTGGGGGGAATTATTGATAGTGTTTTCAGCTAGACGAGTGTTTCTTGTGAAAGTTTGGCGAGGAGGGACTATAGACTGAAGCTCAGTCGAACACTTTCCATGAAAATAACAATACAGCAGAGACAAACTCGCAACATCTCTTCTGTGAGATAGAGGTTGCAGGGAAGAGAAAAGGATATCTTCTACAAGACTATGAAGTCTATTTTGAACTCTATCAAGGCAGGACAAGTCCTTTCTAGCAGCTCCTGTCCAGATGTGGCAACAGTACTCGATCCTTGGATGTACCTGGCTCTTATATAGAAAGAGAATTGCATCAGCAGTGAGATATCTACTGGATTGATAGAAGGATCCCACTATTTTTCCAGCGACCTTGGCAACAGATTTGATGTACTTGTTCCATTTAAGATCAGGAGTAAAGGTCAAGCCCAGAAACTTGTCAAAACTTGAGGCCTCCTCAAGACAAGAGCCATTCATTTCAACTGATGCCAGATGGAGATCAGAACGTTGATGATGTAAAGAGAGAAGCTTGGTTTTAGATGCATTGAAAGTAACCAGCCACTCCTTTCCCCATTGTACCACATGCTCAAGATCAGAGAAGAGAGAATCGGAGAGAACTTGGTCGTTTACTGACTTAGATGTGCTACCATAGCTGGTAGTGTCATCAGCATAAATGTCTACAAATGATGTAAGGATGTGATTTGGAAGATCATTAATGTAGATCAGGAAAAGAGTTGGGCCCAGGATGGACCCCTGAGGGACTCCAGCATTAATACTGTGAGCTTCTGATTTTTGCCCATCAACTACTACTCTTACGAACCTGTCAGAAAGAAATGATTTAATAATTGAGAAGACATTTCCAGCTATACCATAGCTAGAGATCTTGTGAAGTAAACCTTCATGCCATACCCTATAAAAGGCCTTAGATATGTCAAGAGCAATTGCCCTAGAAAGGTTGCCTCTGTAGAAAGATTTGCCAAACCATATGAGATATAACTGTGAGCACATCTGCTGTAGATCTAGCAGAACGGAAACCACATTGTGTGTCACTAAGGTTATTTTTGCTGAGATGGTTGACTACTTCTCTATTTAACACAGATTCCAACAATTTACTCATGACACATAGGAGACTTATTGGCCTGTACTGAGAGGGGGGTGAGCGATCACCTGAATTCTTAAATACTGCCCTGTATTTAAGAATTCAGGTGATCGCTCATCCTGATGAGATTTTCCATTACTTGCTTTGTCCACAAATAAAACAAGTATATTTTTAAATATTGTATGAGCATTTTATTCTCTCCAAATTAATGATCCTGAGGAAGTCTTGAAATGAAGATGAAACGTTGATGAACATATAATTTGGTTTGTTTCCTTTTTCCTCTCTCTCTCTCTCTCTCTATATATATATATATGTTTTTATTTTTTTATTACCGTTTTAGCTGTTCAGTTACATATGTTTCGGATGCTGGACCATGTTTACGATCCAGCAGCCTTGTTAGACCTTACAGAAACCTGAACTGATAAAACGGTAATAAAAAAATAAAACACATATTTGCTCTGCAACAGTATTGAGCACTCTCTCCAGGTTTTTACTAATTAACAATTTTACTATATATATATATATATATATAGTCTTTAAAGTTTTTAACCTTTAAAACTATACAAAAAAAAAAAAAAAATTTTATCATTTGTTAGAAAACCATCCAGTCAGTAAGTCATTTAATCACCTGCAATCACTGCATCAATTCGCTCTCGAATTTACTATAGTAATAATAATTTATTTTTTAAGGAATCATCAGTTGCTTACCATGAAACACTGTTTTGGGATTTAAAAACAAAACAGCATATTATATCATGGCTCCCCAGCAGTGTTGATCAAACACCACTTCCCTTAATCTTAGGAAGAAGACATGTTACAAATATTTGAGCTAATTTCCTATTCTTAATTGCATTATCTAACCTTTTCATGCTATAAAAATGAATATATATATATATATATATATATATTCGAGACTTGAGTAGTTTTAACTTTGTAAAAACACATAGCTATATACAAACACACAAACTCATGAAAAATATAATATAGGATTACTGGTTAGTATAAATAAAAAGTAAAACGTAGTTCTTTTTTATAAATGTCAAGACCCCACAATATTATTGGTATGAATAATTTAAAAGTATTTTAATTATTTAAAAAAAAAAAAATATACATTGACTGATTATATATATTTATAGATTTTTTGTAATTCATTAAAAAATACCTAATCACAAAAGGTATTATTTTTCATGGTTCTAAGCGTTTCGGCTAAGATCGAAGTGTAAGAGTTTTTTACTTTGTATTTGTTCCCTACTCCATGCAAATGAAATGATTATTTATTTATTTAATAATGAACAAAAACATGGATTTGGGAACTTTAAGTAGGACGTCCCCTGAAGTAAATGTGGTATTATGGTAATTGAGGATTTTAGGAATAGCATTGACAAATCTTAAATGACAAGGATGACCATACACTCCTATCACCTCCACTATTTTGAATGACCTTGTGCCTATTTTTGATTATTGTATAATTTTCTGAAATAAATTTTTCAATATGTAGTATTTAGAATTTTTCATTTTACTGTTCAGCATTACCACAAAGTTTACTGGTAGTGTGCATCTTACAAAATCGAAGAATCAAATTGTATATCCTAATATCCAGCCCTTGAAGATGGCTCCAGTAAAAAAAACGTTTGAAAGTATCCAATGATTATGGTAAATTCATCTGCCAGATCAAGACTGGGACACAAACATCAATAAGACATCTAGATATGATCATCTGTTCTATATACGTTTTGTTTCAAACTTAGATTAACTCCAAATAAGGCAGATTGCAACTGAGACATGAGGGGCTACCGTGAATTAGGGATCAGATTTACAGGAGCATATGAAGTGCGAATTTATGCAGCAAGATGTTTGTTCACATTATATTTAAATTTCCGTCTGTCTGTAAAGTCGGGGATACAGGGAAATAAGCAGTTTGAAGAAAGAGGTTATTAAAGTAGAAAGCTTTCTGTCACTTTGAGACCTATACAGTGAACAGAGGGCAAATTCATCTGCCAGATCAAAACTGAAACTCAAACATTGAAAAGGCATCTAGAGAGGATTATCTGTTCTTTACATTTTTTTTTTTTTAACTTAGAATCACTCCAAATTTTGCTGATTGTCATGCTGGTTGAGAGTATCTATGTTGTGGGAGCATCAGAGCAGCAAGTTCATCGAAACACATTCCATTGATGTACTTGCAAAACAATCACATTGATATCACATTGCAGCAATAGGACAGGGGCTGTAGCTTGTCCATATTTAATTTTCTCCAAAAATCATCAGGACTAAACCTGTCTTTGAGACTCATATAACATATCCATCATATCATTCTCATATTATTTCTCACCATGCAACACATTTCCCCAACCCTCACTCATATTCGTTTTTTTTTTTTTTTTTTTTTTTTTTTTTAATAGCTGTAAAATTATACAAAGAGTAAGAAAATTAAAAAAGGAATTTATTTACCATTTCAAATGAAGGCATCAAGCATTCCGAACATTGGACCGATATAGAGCAGCCACTTGGCAGCTGAGAATTGTCTGTCCTAGTGTCCAGCATTAATATAACACAAAGTCCGCCGGTAGTATGCATCTTACAAAATCGAAGAATCAAATTGTCCACTGCGGTAAGAGGGGCAAACGTAGAAAGAGGAATATCCTCAGGGTTTTGTTCTTCAGCAATAACTGAAGGCTCAGTTGGCTGCCATGTAGTTGATTGTTCAACATTGATAGGGGAAGGATTGTCAAGGTAGACATAATCAGTGCCTAGTCGGAATGGAGGTTCCGGGGATTTGGCTGAAATTGTTTCATATGAGTCATCATCAATCACATCCAATGGTCCTTCACTAGTTTCGAGGTTAACGGCACCTGCGTAGGAAGTTGTGTAGAAATCACTGTAAAGAGAACTTATTTTGGAATCTGAAGACACGGGAGAAAGTGGGTGGAAAGAAGGCGATGTGAAGGTTTCAGCAGCCGTTGTAGGTTCATCGGATGTTGTTTCGTTTGAGTCTCTGACTGGCTGAGTGAGTGAGTTGGAAGTTTGGCTTGTGCCAATAGTCCGCCAATCAAATGTCTTTTCTTTTTTTTCCATGCATACTTTCGATAGTTGACCAAATGGAGACGAGAATTGCACATTGCCAAATTTCGGATTACAAACAAAAGTATCCGACATTTCATCTTGCGTGGATTCATTAAAGAGATCATCAGATCCTGCGTTTGGGTTTACCTATGGAAAGAAAAGAAAAGAGATTTTTCTTAAAATAGATATTGCTCACTTTAATTACTTAGTGTAAATGAGGAAATAGTATGACAAAGCTTATGCAGTAAAGTATTTATCCGCACACAAATCTTTTTTTTTACTATATATAAAGGGAGATGTGGTTAACAACATGTATTGAAAACCTTGATGTCCAAACTTCAAATCCAGTTCATTCCACAAAAATAACTTTAATTCAAGATGTTAGCAATCTTCAAGTGGTCCCTCCCCTAAGTACCTGATGTTTTTCTAAAAAGAATTCTGACTAGATAAAAAAAATCAAAGGAACATGCAACAATAGTATCTTTAGATTTATACAATATGATGACTAAATATAAATACTAGAAAGATACTCGAACTAAGATAGGCAAAATGAATTCCCTAAACTTTTGTAATATTTTGATGTCCTCTTTATGAATATCAAAATTAAGATATAATTAAATTCACAAAATTCTTATTCCAATTTTGATAAAAATTAAGATATAATTAATGTCCAAAAATCTTATTCCAATTTTGATCAAAATCTAGGTACTATGCAGAATACAGACCGTGCTGTAATAAAAGTATTTACAAACCCATTCTTACCATGGGGAGGGGGAGCGCATTGTAACTATTCTGCACTTTCACCTAACAATTTAATGAACAAAAGATACCATAAAAATATAATTCAACTTGAAAATATTATTTTAAAAAAATAGCATAGTCTGTATTCTAAATAATTACCAATATCTATTACATGATTGTGATTCTAGAAATATCTCAAATTTAAGGCTTAAGCTTAAAAAGACTTAAGAAATTAAAATTCAAGGTATCTTAATTTGTGTCTACTGATTATGGATAAAATATAATTGAAATCTGAAACATTTGAATTTTCAAAAGGAAAGTTGTGTCTTTATTATGCCTTCAAAAAAGATTAAAATAATTTAGTGAAAGTATATTTGGGGAAAAATGGTGAAATCCTTCTACCGCTCCATTAGATTTCTCACTGCTGATGCAATTCTCTATGTATATAAAAGCCACGTACATCCAAGGATGGAGTACTGTTGCTACATCTGGGCAGGAGCTGCTAGAAAGGTCTTATCCTACCTTGACAAAGTTCAAAATAGACATTGTAGCCTAGTGGGGAATGCTCTTTCTCTTCCCCACAGAAGAGACATTGCAAGTCTGTCTCTGCTTCATCGTTATTTTCATGGCAAGTGCTTGTCTGAGCTCCAATCTATGTTCCTCCCTTGCCAAACTTTCATGAAAAACACTAGTCTAGCTGAAACTACTGTCAATAATTTCCCCCGCTCTTTATCTGTGCCTAAACCTAAACGTAGATTCCATGAACAAAGTTTCTTTCTTAGAACTGCATGACTGTGGAACTCTTCTGTTTGTCTGTTTTCCAGCCGACTACAATTTGGTAGTTTTCGACGTAAACAAATTCTTGATGAACCGTCACCTTAAGTAATCCAATTTACTAAATTTCCACTTCTAATGATTACAATGATATTATCCCATTGACTACATTCAATAACCCTTATCCTCGAGTGGTCTCCAGGCCTTGATAAGTGCTGACTCCTATGTAAAAAAAAAATTAATGTCTAATATTTATTATTAAACTTTCACAAAAATCAAAGGTTTCTGAATTTCTACAAAAGTCTTCCATACCCTCTTTACATAAAACTAAAGGCACCGACTTTTTATCTTGAAAAGATTCATCACATAATAATATTTAACGAAAAAAAATTGTTAATATTTATATAAAATCTTTTTTCTCTCATGTCATTTTCAGTCATGCCACAATTTAGTGACTTTGCCAAATTAAATTAAACAAAATATTATGCACTGTTATGCGCATCTGCTGTTTTCCAAAATTCATAATGATTAGTTCCAAAATTGTAATGTTCCAAAATTCATAATGATTAGTTCCAAAATTGTAATGTTCCAAAATTCATAATGATTAGTTCCAAAATTGTAATGTTCCAAAATTCATAATGATCAGTTCCAAAATTGTTGTGTTCCAAAATTCATAATGATTAGTTCCAAAATTGTTGCGTTCCAAAATTCATAATGATGAGTTCCAAAATTGTTGTGTTCCAAAATTAATAATGATCAGTTCTAAAATTGTTGCGTTCCAAAATTCATAATGATGAGTTCCAAAATTGTGTTCAAAAATTCATAATGATCAGTTCCAAAATTGTTGTGTTCCAAAATTCATAATGATTAGTTCCAAAATTGTTGTGTTCCAAAATTCATAATGATCAGTTCCAAAATTGTTGTGTTCCAAAATTAATAATGATCAGTTCCAAAATTGCTGTGTTCCAAAATTCATAATGATGAGTTCCAAAATTGTTGTGTTCAAAAATTCATAATGATCAGTTCCAAAATTGTTGTGTTCCAAAATTCATAATGATCAGTTCTAAAATTATGTTTCAAAAGCATAATGGTCAGTTCTAAAATTATGTGTTTCAAAAATAATAATGATCAGTTCCAAAAATCATAATGATCAGTTCTAAAATCATGTGATTCAAAAATCATAATGATCAGTTCTAAAATTATGTCTTTCAAAAATCATAATGATCAGTTCTAAAATTGTCTTTCAAAAATCATAATGATCAGTTCTAAAATTATGTGCTTAAAAATCCAAAATGGTCAATTCTAAAATTATATGTTTCAAAATTCATAATTATCAATTCTAAAAGTATATGTTTCAAAAATCATAAAGATCAGTTCTAAAATTATGTTTCAAAATTCATAATTATCAATTCTAAAATTATGCGTTTCGAAAATCATAATGATCAGTTCTAAAATTATATGTTTCAAAATTCATAATTATCAATTCTAAAATTATATGTTTCAAAATTCATAATTATTAATTCTAAAATTATATGTTTCAAAATTCATAATTATCAATTCTAAAATTATATGTTTCAAAATTCATAATTATCAATTCTAAAATTATATGTTTCAAAATTCATAATTATCAATTCTAAAATTATGTATTTCAAAAATCATAATGATCAGTTCTAAAATTATATGTTTCAAAAATCATAATAATCAATTCTAAAATTCATAATGATCCAATCGACAAAATACAATAAAACTGATTTTTATTTTTAATTAAAATTCTATTTGATTAGTTTTTTCTAATTTTTGGTGTACTTATTTTTACCTGATACATAAGTATATCGAAAAGTTTTCCTGCTAATTTATTTGGAACTGTGATTTTCACCTGTATAACTGCAATTTTCACTGATGCCCAAACATGTATAAGCATCAGTTTGTCCTCAAACATATGATGAAGTTATCTGAAGTATGTATATAAATGGATAGATTGAATAATACCTTATAAGATTATTTTATTCAGTCTTGGGACCAGTGTAAAGGCATTGAAATTGGAATGTAATATTAAGATTGCTGGTTGGTTGGTTGTTTTTGTTTTACGGCATATCAACCTTTTTCAGGTTATTTAATGCTGAATCTAGTGATTTTGAGGAACGATTTTTTAATGGAGTATATTTGTTTTTTAAGTCAGATTCTATTTAACCCATAGTTGGGACCCTAACAGGTACTACCACTCCGGGTCAGAGTGGACCTGGGAGCAATGGCAATTAAAGGGTGGCTCCATACTCCCCAAGGCCCACAAGCTGGAGCCTCACCATCGGATATGGTTTAAAGTCATATCCAGGATTGTTGTATAAAGGGTTCTTTTTAAATTTTTTTATAAAAGCCAATTTTTTTAAGATATGAGAGTATGGTATGGGGATTGTTTTTATCAAATAACTCTTTAATATTGTTTTCTTTGTAGAATCGATTTCTTACTGTTACAAAATCAGTACATTCAATTAATATGTGTTTGATTGTGAGTGGTGTTTGACAAGATATACAGATGGATTGGCTTTCTTTTTATAGGAAATATGATTGGGTTAAGTGAGTATGGCCTATTTTTATTCTTGTTAGTTTGACTTCTTTTCTGTTTAATTTTGTATTTTGTTCTTTTTTTTTTGATTTTTGGCATGATTTTGTGAAGTTTGTTGTTAGGGTGTTCATTCCAGTAGGTTTGCCATTTCTCTGTTGTGTATATGTTGATGCGTCTTTTTAGATCACTGTATGGAATTTTAAAATTTGCATCGAGATTTAAAGCGTTTTTTGCTGCTGAATCTGCTAATTCATTACCTTTAATACCGGAATGGCTCGGTATCCAGCAGAAAATGATTTCTTTTGTACTGTTTAATTCAGTTAATTTTTGGAGTAATTTTGCGATAAGGCGGTTGTCCATAATCGCTTTTAGAGTAAATTGGGAGTTTGAAAGGATTATAAATTTGTTTTTTTTTTGCTATTAGAGGCGTGTTTGAGAGCTAGGATTAGAGCATGTATTTCAGCACTGAAGATTGAGGTTTTTTTTGGGAGGTTTGATCGTTTTTTGATTGATTTATTGAGTATTGCTGCACTGGCTGTTGCGTTATTTTGTTTAGACCCATCTGTCTAAATGTGTGTGGTCTGGATACTTTTCTTTGATTTTATCTAGATCATCATGATAAGTTATTGGATGAGTATGTTTCTTTTCATATTTACTTAAACTTAGGTCGATGTTAGGGGATATGATTTTCAAGGGAGGGGTTTTGAGTAGGACAGTTTCGTGAATTTTGGTTATGGGGAGATTTGCTTCTTTGGAAATCGATTTTATTCTAAGCCCAAAGCTTAAAGTGCTATTGTGTGCTGGATTTGTGGGGTTGGCTGTAAGTTTTGTGTAGTATTTTAGACCAAGGTTTTGATTTCTAAGCATTGGAGGAGTTTCATGTGCTTCTGCATATAGGCTTTCTACAGGGGAGGTTGGAAATGCTTCTAGTGCTAGTCTTAGTCCGGAGTGGCATATTGTGTTGAGGGTTTTTAGATATGACTTTCTGGTGGATTGATATATGAAGCTACCATACTCTATTTTTGATCTAATTAATGCTCTATATAGTTTGAGTAGTGTGTTCTTGTCAGCTCCCCAATCTGTATGGGCGATGACTCGTAAGAGTTGTAATGCTTTATTACATTTGGTTTTGATGTGATTGATGTGTGGAATGAAATTTAGTTTTTTGTCAAAAATGATTCCCAGGTGCTTGTGTTAGTTTACGAATGGAATTTTTTCAATCTGTAAGGTTGGGTCAGGATGGAGTTTGCATTGGTTACAGAAATGGATGCATTTTGTTTTAGTCTTGGAGAATTTGAAACCATTTTTCGTTGCCCATTTATTAATTTTATTTTTTGTTATGTTGTAGTTTTCTTTCAATAGTGTGAGTGTATTTAGATCTGTAGCTGATTGAGCAGTCATCTACATATAAGGAGCTATGTATATCAGGAGAGAGTTCTTTTATAATGTTATTGATTTTTTATGTTAAAGATAGTTGTTGATAATATGCTGCCTTGGGGCACTCCTTGATTTTGTGGGTCTGATAAAGTCGAGTCTATGCGAACTTGGAAAGATCTGTCTGTTAGGAAGTTTTTTATGAATTCAGGTAATCTGCCTCTTAATCCAATGTTGTGGAGATCTTTTATGATACCGTGTTTCCAGGTAGTTTCATATGCTTTCTCAAGATTGAAGAAAACAGATGTTACGTGTTCCTTATTGATAAAAGCTTCTCTGATGTAATTTTCGAGGTTAGTGATGTGGTCTATACATCCTCGATTTTTTTGGTATCCACACTGGATTTTAGAAATTATTTTGTTGTCATCTAGATACCATATAAGACGATAGTTAATCATTCTTTCACACGTTTTGCATAGGCAGCTTGTGAGAGCTATTGGTCTGTAGTTTTCTGGGTTTGATGTATCTTTTCCCAGTTTGGGTATCGGTATTATTGTTGCATTTTTCCAGGAAGTTGGGAAATCTGTTTCCCATATTTTATTATAAATTTTGAGAAGGAGTTTTAATGATTCTGGTGAAATTTCTTTAAGGAAGCTGTAGTGCACTTCATCTGATCCTACAGCTGAGTTATGGGATTTTTCTATGGCGGTTTCTAGTTCATTGAGTGAGAAGATTTCATTGTAAGGCTCTTGGTTTTTGGAGTTAAAGTTTATTTTGTACTTTTCTTCATGTTTCTTAAGTATTTGGAATTGTCTATTGTAGTGTTTTGATGATGAATTTTCGGCAAAGGTTTTAGCTAGTGTGTTAGCAATATCTTTATCAGTTATTTTCTGTTTATTTGTGAGAAGGTGTTTGATTGGATTTGGATTATATTTTCTAGTTATTTTTCTAATCATTTCCCAGACGGTTTTGGGTTTAGTGGTGGTGTTGATTTTGTTGACAAATTGTTGCTAGCAGGATCTTTTGCATTCTTTAATTGTTTTTTGAGTTTTAGCTCTTTGGTGTTTGTATTCTATTAAGTTGTTCGTTGTGGGTTGTTTTTTAAATTTTCTTAAGGCTGCCTTTCTCTGTCTAATGGCCGTTTTACATTCTGAATTGAACCATGGTTTGTTTTTTTTCCAGGAGGAGAATTTTTGGCTATTGTTATGAGTACTTCCGTGAATTCTTCTATTGTTTGTTTGGATTTGATGTTCTGTTAGTTTTAGTGAACGAAGTTCTTTAAATTCGGCCCAGTTGGCTTTGTTTGTGTTCCACCTGGGTATGTGGTTTTGGATGGAGTTACTGTAATTAATTATAATAGGGAAGTGATCACTTCCACAGGGTTCTTCGTAAGTGCTCCATATATAATCCAAGAAGCTTGATGGATCACACATGGTAAGATCAATGGCACTAGTTGATCCGTTTGTTGGATTTAAGTATGTGGGATTTTTTGATTGAGAAGGCACAAGTTATTTTTGTTAATTAATTGTTCAATTTTGTTTCCTTTTGAGTTTGTAACTTTACATCCCCATAACGTACTGTGGCAGTTAAAGTTTCCTAGGAGAATGAATGGTGAAGGTAGTTTTATTAAATTTTCTAGTTCATTTTCATTTATTGGTTCATGAGGAGGGAGGTATATTGAGCAGATTGTGATTGTTTTGTGTAATGTGACTTGAGTTGTAATTGTTTGGAGATTTGTTTTGACAGAGAAATTGCTTTGAGGTATGTTATTCCTTACAAGAATTGAGGTGCCTCCATTAGCATGAAGGCAAATAGTTGTATTGTTCATAGTTTGGTGTTTTGAAATGGTTATTGTAGGAAGGTTTCTTGTAAGCAGACAATGGCTGGGTTGAAGAGTGAGATAAGTATAAGAAGTTCATTATAGTTAGATTTTATTCCACGACAATTCCATTGGATAATTTGTTGTGTTTTATTTCTATCCATGAGGTTATTTAGTTTTCCTCTATTTCCATCTCTTTAGAAATAGAGTTTTGTCGGAGTTTGTGTCTTTCGTGAAGTGTTTTGCTGGGTTTTTTCTTTTTTTTTGTTTGGATCTGGACGTCAATCTGGATCTTGCTTGAGATGTTGCTGTTTTGGCTTCTTGTTCATTTTTCCCCTCTTGATTACTTGTGTTTGGTTCTTTTTTTTTTTTTTTCTAGGGTGTTTTCGGTTTCCATTTTTTCTAGAATTTGGAATCTATTTTCAGTGTTTTTTATCATTGCTTCTGTTTTTATTAATTTCTGGAGATTGTTTTGTTGGTTTCTGTGATAATTTTTTTAAAGGTTCTGTTGTGGATGGAATATTATTATCTTTGTTTGAATTTGTTATTTCTATTTTGTTTCCCAGATTTGAGCATTTTTCTTTTAGGTTATTTTGAAATTCTGGCCATTCTTTAATGTTTAATGTAATCAGTTTGTTTATCAGTTCCCTATATTGATCATGTATTTCATTATGTTGGTATGGTTTAGTTGTCTTTTTTGTTGTCTCAGCATATGTGTTGTCTTTCATGTACGTCTCAACTATTTTTCTGGCTTCTGGAAAGGTTGTGTTTTTTTGTACTTTACTTCTATAATTTCTCTTTCTTTTTTATATGATTTGCATATTTTAGAGAAGACCGGGTGATCTTCTTTGCAGTTTGTGCATTTCACCTCATTTATGCATTTTTCTTCGCTGTGGTCAGGCTCTTTGTTGCTGCATTTTCCACATATTTTTATTCCTTTACAGGCTTCTTTATGATGTCCATATTTTTGGCAATTGAAACATCTTAATGGAGATGGGATATATTGGTCTACTTTTACATTAAAGTAGCCAATTTTTATTTCTTTAGGTATTGTTGGTTTGTTAAACGTTAATATGTATGTGTTGGTGGTTATTATTTTATTGTTTCTTTTTATGTTTATGCGGATGTGGTTGAATACCCCTTGTTTTTCTAATTCGGTTTTTATTTCTTCTTCAGTTGCTAGCGATAGTTCATAACTTCGAACTACTCCTTTCGAAATGTTTAGTGTTTTATGGGGAAAGACTTTGCACTTTTACTCGTGGAAGTTCTTCATTTTGAGTAGAGATTGAGCATCTCTAACATTGGTTATCTCAACTAGTAGATTTCCATCTTTTGTTTTTTTTTTTATCATTTTTGGTTTACTTTTCGTGGATAATGTCTTTTCTATTAAGAAAGGTGATAAATTTCCAATTTTTTTTATTTTCGATTAATTCAATAACCAAGAATCGTGGGAAGTTTCCTTCGTCTATAGTTGGAACGGTTTTTGTAGTTTTTAATTTTTGTTCTTCATCTGAGCTTGAGAGGTCAGAGTCAGAGGAATGGTTTCTTTTAAGGGTTTTGAGGGAGATGCATTTGTTTTTATCAGCCATGGATTTTGGGATTTATTTTTCATCAACCACGCTACCTATCCACCTCGGAGTCCAAAATTGGGGCATAGTAAGGGGGAAACCCATTCGCCTTGACCATGTCGGGGCTACGTGGAGGATATACTCTTTTGGTAAGGCATTCTCAAGCACAATATTTTCTGTTCAATATGTCCTCAAAAATACATTTGTTCAGATGGAGTGTTGAGTTCTGGTCTTTCCAATTGATTGACCCTTGCCACCACCTTCTAGCACTTACTTGGTTTGCCTATTTTTTGTAGTGGGGGAAGAAAAATAAAATAAAAAAAAAGGTGGGAGTACCTTTAAGTTTTGTTCTTTGTTGTGGTAGTTGGTACTTTGGGTGTAAATGCTAAGGCTTGGCGTGACTGGCCGATTGGTCGGATCGGGCCTCTCCGACTGCCCGTCTAGCCGAAGTAAGGGCCGAAGTAATGTGTTGCAGTGCCTAGACTTTTATGCACCCAGGTCTAGGTTAGCTCAATCACCAGGATCACGTCCTAAGGCATTACGGGTAGCAACCCACGGCTAACTGGTTGCCCAATTGAGGGATTTTTACCTTCTGCAGGGGGGGGGGCAGTCGGCTTATTCTAGTGCCCTACCAACAGGGAAAAAAGGGGGGGAAGGGGAGAGAGAGGGGGCCGACGGGGTTGGGAAGTAGGGAAGGAAAAGGAAAGGAAAGGGGAAGGGGGTTGTTGCTTTTGTTTTTGCAGAACATAATTAAGTTTTACAAAAGAGAATAGAAAACAAAAACAGAAAACCGATGTAGGTGCATTTCGTCTCAGGAAGTCAATAGACAGCCTGATCTGGTAGCACGAGTATTGAGATTGTAAAATATAAGAAGCAGCATTACAAAACTAATAAAAACGGTAAATGGTTACAGGGAAGACCGGAACAACTAGGATTAACTACTAAACTCTATTAGCAAATGAAATATGACTATTAGCAAAAAAAACAAAAAAAAAAACTATATTACTCTATTAGCAAAAAATAGATAGAAATCGCTCCAGACAAGTCATGAAGCCACTTGATCTGATAAGGAGCTAAAAAAACAAAAAAACATTACTGTAAGGTCAAAAACTAGCCAATCATAAGTGTTTGTTACATAAATTCATACCTAAAAAACAGCAATTCTTCCCCCCTTTGTAAGAAACATTGCTCATGGAATGTAAGGACTAAAGGACAAAATATTTCAAATTATAGGAGACATTTGATATTTTTCTCAGTCTGAAAATTTATTAAAACAGATTTCAGAAATTAAATCTGATTTTTTTTTGGCTGATAGAGTAATATATATTTTTTGTGCTAATAGAGTAATATATATTTTTGTGCTAATAGAGACATATATATTTCTTTTGCTAACAGAATAATGTATTTTTTTTTAAATAGTGTCATATATATTTTTTTGATAATAGTGTCATATATATTTTTTTGATAATAGTGTCATATATATTTTTTTGATAATAGTGTCATATATATTTTTTTGATAATAGTGTCATATATATTTTTTTGATAATAGTGTCATATATATTTTTTTGATAATAGTGTCATATATATTTTTTTGATAATAGTGTCATATATATTTTTTGATAATAGTGTCATATATATTTTTTGATAATAGTGTCATATATATTTTTTGATAATAGTGTCATATATATTTTTTGATAATAGTGTCATATATATTTTTTGATAATAGTGTCATATTTTTTTGATAATAGTCATATATTTTTTTTTCATAATAGTGTCATAAATTTATTTTTTTTTCATAATAGTGTCATAAATTTATTTTTTTTTAATAAAGTCATTTTTTTTTGATAATAGTGTCACATATTTTTTTGTTAATAGTCACATTTTTTTTATTATTCTAATAGTCATTTATTGTTGAATAATTTGCCAGATAAGATTAAGAATATCAATGTCATCAAACATTTTATGGTGGAATTGATTCAGAAATAGTAAAAAAAAAAAATAATAATAATAATTTAGATGGCATTGTTGGGAACTACCAGACAAAGTATTTAACAGAATCTGATCCATTTACTAATATTTTATTAATGGTGTAAATATTCTGTACATGAGAAAATAATTAAAAAGGAAAATGTCCAAATTGGGAAAACAAACAAATAATAAAATGCATAAAAAATTACCTTGGTTGGAAGTCCTGCAAATAGTGCAGACGCCAATTCGTCTTGCTCCCGTTTCTCGGCTGAATCTACCTGCGGTGATTCTTCTGTCTTTGAACTACCACTTTGAACCTAAAGAATTAATAAAGTTAAAAATAATATTGAAAGAAAAAAAAATGTATGTAAAAATTAAATTTTCAAAAACGATAAACAAAAAAGACAGAAATTAATTTTTCAAAGAATACACGTTCCTCTTCATTATGTGATGCTTGTAAAAATGAGGCTAGAAAACAGAAATTTACATAGTAATTGTCTGTATTTTTGAGATGAGGTGTTTTCATTGATTGGGATTGTCGGACTGACTTCCTCATTTTGGTTGTTATAGTCACAACGTTTCGGCCGTTTTACCCTCCGGCCTTCATCAGGTGTTTCATTGCAATTTGGGCACCTCTGATAGAGAGAGAAAACCTTGAATAACAACATAGGTTTAACATTAACAAAAACAGCTAAGAATTGTCCTAGTGACATATGGCCGAGTGATCCTAGACGTTCTATCAAAGTTTACAGTTACCCAAAGGTGCTGAGTTCAATCCTGAACGAAGGCAGTAAAAAAGTAACAATCAAAACAGAGAATCAGCAACTATGTCCCAGAGCCTAGCTGGAGTTCGAACACGGTACCCCCGTAATAATAATAATAAAGGGTTGGGCTCGAGACTCCTAACAAACGGTTCCTCAGTTAGAGACAAAACACCTGATGAAGGCCGGAGGGTAAAAAGGCCGAAACGTTGTGACTATAACAACCAAGATGAGGAAGTCAGTCTGACAATCTCAATCAAGAAATTTATATAAAAGCAGAAAAATGGAAATTTTTATTTGAAGTTAAAGTTTTAAAATTAGGTTGATTGGTTGGTTATTTTTGTTTTGCAACATATCAACTCTCATCTGTGAGACTGAATAAGATACTTTAGGGTGAAATTCACATTTAATGACCTCTTACAATGTGAATTTACTTTCACTGAATTTTATATTTCAATCTGGATATAAAGTCAATAATAATGTTACCTAAGGCCATTTTTTTCTTTCATTCCTATTAAATAGTACCTTACTTCCAATGTTTATGTATAGACACACTTTCATATCCACACAATCTACACAAAGACTAAGCATTTATTGCCTCTATGTTAGTAAAGCCATTTATTTTACTTCCTATCAAATAATATCTTACTTCTAATGTTTATGTATGGACACAATTTGATTTCCACATCATCCAAACTGAAACTAAACATTTTTGGCTTATCTCTACGTAAGTAAGGCTGTTTACTTTTTTATTATGCATATTAAATAGTACCTTCCTTCCAATGTTTATGTATGGACATATCCAAACCATCGAACCAAAAACTAAGCATTGTTGACTTGCCTCTACGAAAGTACATTGCTGCAAGAATGCTTTATCGCAGCTATGAAATATTTATGTTCAAATGTTAAATATAAATTTACTAATTATAAAACAATTAATGTTACAAGTGATAAATTATATTAATTTTCTTTCCCTATTGAACAACTAATGAAAAAATATGCCTCCTTCTGAAGAAAAAGCTATGCTTTATTATATAGTGAAATCATAAATTTTGGAGTTCATTTTCTTAGTTTTTGTATGGAAGATTTGATTTATTTTTGCTTTTTATTTTTTTTTTGCATTTTTTGTGACTGCTTGCTAGACTGTTTATAGTCGATTTGATTATGGATTTAGTGAACACTGGTTTGAGATTATGTTTCTGAATGTTTTAGATGAGGATTAATAATATTTATTATTTGGATTATTCGGACTAGTGTTCGCATCTGGAGTGTTATTTCCACAATGTTTCAGGTGATATATTCATCAACCTTCTTCAGATATATCTTGTCGTTTTGTCAAATTTGGGAATCTGCACAAAATTTTTAACAGAACCCTTTATTTAATCCATGAGGATAGCTTGTTCTCGTTCTGTCATCCATGAGCCATGATCGTGTAAAAGTTTACAATTATATTCTTTGTTATATATTATTTTTTATTAGAATGGTTTGAGATAAGTAATTTATATTTTTATTTATTTATTTGTGGACTGTTATCTTCATCTCCATAGTTGTTATTGTTTCACCACGTTTCAGCCAACTATTGTTCTTGCCTTCTTCAGGTGGTTAACCGCAATGGGACAGGAATGCTTAGCCTTGTAACTGTATCCTCAGTAATTATTAGTCTCTAAACTGTATCCCCAATAATTACTGCCTTCCATAGTGGTTGTTGCCTCAGCAATTTTTTTGCCAACTAGTCCTCTAGCTTGCTTTGGGTAAGATTGAAACCACTATTTTCAGACAATACTCACCTGAAACCGTAGAGACTCAATGCCTTTATCCTCTGTGTGAGGGCCTCCAAAGCATTCCTATCCCATCCCAGTTAACGACCTGAAGAAGGCCAGAGGAATAGTTGGCTGAAACATGGTGAAACAATTATGAAGATGAGGATAACAGTCCGCAAATAAATAGATTCTTTGTATCATCCGCATGGAGGATTGAACCTTAAACTTCCAAAAGAGTCTCACTTACAACTAAATTTTATCTAGTATTTTGTTCGTTATGCTATAGGTACTCCTTCCGAATTGTATCAAACTTATTATTGGTACACATATTCTGCTGGATAAATTGCTTTGCCTTGGAACTTTATGAACACTAATCTCAGATTGTATTGAACTTATTGGTACACATATTCTGCTGGATAAATTGCTTTGCCTTGGAACTTTATGAACACTAATCTCAGATTGTATTGAACTTATTGGTACACATATTCTGCTGGATAAATTGCTTTATGATTGCTTTGCTCATTTTTAAAACATACTTGTGATTGATCCTACTGCTGCAATGACTATTGTTGCCATTTTATTTTTACTGATTCCATTGGTTTATAACCCTACAAAGACGTGCCAAAGAACATTACCATTGACGTTTCGTTGCTTTCTTTCTGTCCTGAGTTGGTTTTGTCCAATGTTTCCTGAATAAGACCGTCTTTGGACCAAACTTGCTTCACACCTTTCAAAGCCAAATGTTGTACAGAGCTGTAAAAATATTTTAAATGTCATAAACAATACACTGATATATAAATATATAAATCACTTAGCTCAATCTTTTGGGTGATGAAAGGTGGAATAAATACAAAAGCAAAAAAAAACTTCAGACGATACATTAAAATTAAATAGACTTTTTGAAATAAATTAAGCATCACATCAATTTTAATAGATAAAAATTTATTGAAAGAAGTAAAGCATCAAATAATAAACCAATTGTAATAGAAAAAAATTAGATAAATGAAATAAAAGTTTTACTAAATGAAACACGTGAAAAAAAGTTTTATGCTAGGTACAATTAAAAAGTTTGAACTATCTCTCCCTTTCCATCAAATTAAATTTAAGACGAAAATATTTCATATTAGCAGTTCAGTTCAGCTTTGTTCAGGCCCTATGTACTGTTCATAACTTTATGTGCATGTGTATATATATTAAAAAGTTTGACTCATATCCAGGTAACCTACATCTAAAATTTCAAGTGTCTAGACCCAAAATTGGCAGAGAAGTTTGGTAGAGTCTGCAAAGGTCAGCTCTTTCAACTTTGACCTCTTGGCAGCCAAATTTTCGCCTAAAAACTAATTAAAAACATTGCTGCATGTCTGAATACCCTTTATGTAAAATTTCAAATGCTTAGATCCAAAATTGGCTGAATATTCTGCTAGAGACTACAAAGGTCAAATCTTTCTTTTTCTTTCTTTTTTCATCCGAAAATCGATTAAAAAGCTTGCCCTATGCCTGAATACACTTTATATAAAATTTCAAATGTTTAGACCAAAAGTTGGCTGAGTAATTTGGTAGAGACCGTAGAGGTCAAATTTTTAAAAACTTTGACTCCAATTTTGACCCCTTAACATTTATTGTTTTTGGCTCAAATCAAATTAAAAAGTTTTATCCATATCAAAGTAACCTACATCTAAAATTTTAAGTGTTTAGACCCAAAAATGGTAGAGGAGTTTGGTAGAGTTTTTAAAGTCAAATCATTGAACTTTGATCCGTTGACAGCCAAATTTCAGGCCAAAAACTGATTAAAAAGGTTTTCCCAAATCTTAATACCCTTTATGTCAAATCTTGAGTTTATAGACTGAAAATTGACAGAGTAGTTTGATAGGGAATGTACACACACACACAGACAATTTCACTTTTATAGATATATAGATACACAATAACACAGAAGTACCAGACTTTGCAAATGAATTATGCAAAAAAAAAAAAAAGTAAAGCATGACTTATCTCCACCCTACCCTACAATCAATTTTACATAAATAAAAAAAAGGACATAAATTTAAAATTTTATTAGATTTAGGAGCAAATTAATTTAAAGACTAGAAAGTGGACATTGGTTTTACTTTCAGCAGCCGTGTAACTTTCGCTTCCTTTATTTTGCCCTTTAATCCTCACATTCCATGAGCGATGTTTCTGACAAAGATGGAAGAATTCCTGTTTTCTGGGTCGGAATCTATCCAAAAGATGAAGAGAGAGAATGATTCTTAAACTTTTGATCAGTAGCAAAGCATTATCTGTTTTGATATGACACTTCGTCTCTTCTATCCTTGGTCAGTAAAAAAATCCTTCTAGTTTGAGGTAATTTTTATTTTTTGTCCTAATCTAGAGTACCTCTCCACATAAAAACTGACCTTGCATTTAGTTCTGCCCTAGTAGGGAGGTAAGTAAACAGGGTTTCTACTGCCACAACTATAAAAAGGAGACACATCACAACTGACTACTTTTGTGTATCAGCACAATACGCCTGTGAACTTGTTGCAGGAAAAGGGGCTGTCCCCTTTTCCTGTAAGTAAGAACATTAGATAAGTGGAAAATGAGATTAGGATAGACCGAGATTCGAACCATGTAAGCAAAGTTCAGAGATAGATTCAGAAAATAGAATGTTAGAATTTCGCATTGTTAAATTTCATATAAAAAAGTTTAGATATGTTTGTTTGCAAAAAGAATTTAATTGTGCATTCTTTTATGGAAATTGAATTAAAATAGTCAGCTAAGAAAATGATGAAAAATACAATTTAAAAACATATTGAAAAATAAGTTAGGTTGAAAAATAGCTTAGTGATAATTCTTTGTTGAAAAAAAGTTTTTTGGAAATGTATGTTTAAGCCACGTGAGTCGATCACGTTTTAAGACCACACACCCGACGTCATAGCAAAAATGAATTCTCAATATAGGAGCTAGGCAGTCGAAGATCAGGGGCAGTCGAGTCTGGATCGAACAACCAGCAGAGTCGGTTGGACAGAGCTGATATGATAAGAGGAGGGTCCTTTTAGAAGCGAAGGGAGAACGTTTAATCATGTAGATGACTTTGAATTCCTTGACGTCATCATCTTTCGACCGGTCGATACGATAATAAAGTTATCATGTTTTTGTAAAACTGTGTCGTGTCGTCATTCAACAGCAAAAGTTAATGTGTGAAACATCCTTAATATAAACTTTGTACAACCCCATCCTAAGTAATGTGTTCCCCTCTCCATCATAAGTAATGATTCTCCCCTCCTGTGTTAAAAGAACTGATCACCCTCTCCTCGCTAATATATGTTATAAAAAGAAAGACTCCAGAACGGTATAAATATCTTCTATCTCTCCCTCATCATCATCATATATATATATATATATATATGTACCCGTCATCTTAAATATGACCCCATCCTATGCAACAAACTGTGTAAGAATCAATAAGATATCTATATTCATGGTCTTATAAACCTCATATACGGCATAATCACATTTGACATACGGGTTCCTGTCAGATCACCAAAGTTTAGCAATGATGAGCCTGGTTAGTACCAAATAGGTGACCATTTGGGACTTCTAGGTGTTGTATGTGCTCTCTGCTTATCTCTGCATTGTTTCCAGTTATCCTGAACTTCTTGCCACTGGACTCAAGCAGTGCCGATTCAGGAGAGGTGAGGTTGAGGAATGCGCAGCCCTTGCCACACAATTACATGTGCAGCTGCCCCTACAGAGGGTATCCTTTGTCTTTTAAGATTGAACGGAGGCATCGATAAGCCTAATGTAAAATTTTGTGAAAAACTAAATAACAAATTTTGAGAAAATCACAAGAATAATGGACTTAGCAAATAACAGAGCAATGAACCATGAGAAAAGTTCATTCTGATTAACATTGTAGAACTGGAAAAAAAAAAAATGGTTTAGAATTTTGGAGAAGAGGATTGAAAATTTGCATTATTCAGATTATTTTGACTACTGTTTCTATGCAGGACATATTTTTTTTCTTTTTTATATACTAATGAGTCACCATTTACCAAGGCTCAAAAACATCCTGATGATAAGGGAGAACATGATTCTTATAATATTTCTGTCGGCGTGACTATCTTCATTTGGATCTTGTTAAACCCTGGAATTTGTATGAAATTTTGAAAGGGCCGCATTATTTAATCCATGAAAGCAGCTTGTTCTTGTTCTGTCAACCAAATAAAAAGTTCTGTCTGAAATTCAGAAAGATGCCCCAGTTTGACAAGATACACCTGAAGAAGGTTGGAGGTTGCATCAGCTGAAACGTAAGAAGAAGGCCCAAGATGACAACAGTAGTCCAATTAATCAAAATAATATAAAAAAAAATCAAATAGCCATATAATCGATAATCCTTGAGAACGTTTTACTGTAGCATGAACACTTCTACAATTCACTTCAGAATCAGTTTTCCATTTCAATGATGAGCTTTTGATGCCTTAAATGCTATCCAAGATGATGTCTTACAATGTAGGACACAAGGCTAACTAAACACTGCCAACAACATTCCATGAGAAAAAAAAAATGATTAAGAAACAACTTCAAAAGAAAAAGTGTTAGAATCCTACCTTGGATCTGACGTCCAATCAGCTGCATCACCATCGGTTGGTTCTTTAGCATCGACGTAGGATTCTTTATCCTGACTACTTATTGATGCCTTAAATGCTATCCAAGATGATGTCTATCAATGTAGGACACAAGGCTAACTAAACACTGCCAACAACATTCCGTGAGAAAAAAAAAATGATTAAGAAACAACTTCAAAAGAAAAAGTGTTGGAATCCTACCTTGGATCTGACGTCCAATCAGCTGCATCACCATCGGTTGGTTCTTTAGCATCGACGTAGGATTCTTTATCCTGACTACTTATTGTTTCAGAGTCCAACAGTGAAGCAGTCGGGGTATGATAAGAACCATACTCAAGACCCCCAAAAATTTGGTAATCTATGAAATAAATATGAAAAAATATATAAATATACATAAATACTAGTAGGGAGACTCAACATTGCCCGGGATTGAATTAAGATCAACAAATGTTGCACACTTCAAATGTTTTTATTGTCATCAAAATCTGTGAAATTGCCCATTTCTCAATCAAATTGATTGCTGCACATGCACCCCACAGTGAGTTAGTATGCAATACATTGTAGTCTACATTTTTTTTTTTTTTACATGGTAGTCACCACTTATCAAGGCCTGGAAGCCACTCAGGGATAAGAGTTATTGCGTGTACAGTAATCAATAGGATAAAATTGTAGTAATCGTTAGCAATGGAGATTTGATAAAGTGTCTTACTTAAGGGGGAGGTTTAGCAGGAATTTGTTTATGTTGAACTTTAAGACATCCAAGTTGTAGTCAGGTGGGAAACACGCAAATGGAAGAGAGTTCCACAGGTGTGCACTTCTTTGTTCATGGAATCTACGTTTTGATTTAGGCACAGATAAATAATGGGGAAAATTATTGACAGTGGTTTCAGTTAGACGGGTGTTTCTCGTGAAAGATTGGCGAGGAGCGACCATAGATTGGAGCTCAGACAAGCACTTGCTATGAAAATAACAAAAAAACAAAGACAGGCTCACAACGTCTCTTCTGTGGGAGAGAGGTTGCAGAAAAAAGCATCCCCCACTAAGCCACGAAGTCTATTTTGTACTCTGTCAAGGCAGGATAGGCTGTTTTTAGCAGATCCTTCCCAGATGTGGCAGCAGTACTCCATCTTTGGACATACTTGGCTTTTATATAGATAGAGAATTGCATCAGCAGTGAGATATCTTCTGGAGCGGAAGAAGGACCTTACCATTTTTCCAGCAACCTTGGCAACAGACTTGATGTACATGTTCAATTTCAGGTCATGATTAAAAGTCAATTCCAGAAGCTTATCAATACATGGAGCCTCTCTTAGACGAGAGCCATCCATTTCAATTGATGCCAGACGGGGATCAGAGCATTGATGATGTAAAGATAGGAGCTTGGTTTTAGATGCATTAAAAATAACCAGTCACCTCTAGCCCCACTGTACCACGCGCTCGAGATCAGAGGAGAGAGAATCAGAGAGAACTTTGTCATTTACTGCCTTTGATGTGTTGCCATAGATGGTCATGTCACCAGCATAGATGTCAATGAATGATTTAAGTATGTGTTTTCGGAGATCATTGATGTAGATCAGTAAGAGAGTTGGGCCCAGGATGAACCCCTGAGGGACTCCAGCATTAATATTGTGGGCCTCTGATTTCTGCCTATCAACCACTACTCTTATGAGCCTATCGGAGAGAAATGATTTAATAATTGAGAAAACATTTCCAGTTATACCATAGCTGGAAATCTTGTGAAGTAGGCCTTTATGCCATACCTTATCGAAGGCTTTTGATATGTCAAGAGCAATTGCCCTAGAAAGGAAGCCTTTGTCGAGAGATTCACTAATCCTATGAGATATAACCGTTAGCACATCTGCTGTAGATCTTGCAGAACAGAAACCATACTGCACGTCACTAAGAAGGTTGTTTCTGTTGAGGTGGTTTACTACTTTATTTAATATGGATTCCAACAACTTACTCATGACTTATTTAGAGGGAGATGACTTATCACCTGAATTTTTAAATACAGGGCATACTGATGAGATTTTCCAGGGTGTTGGGAAGCAATTCTCCTTAAGGCAATGCTTAAACAGTTTTGTAAGTATGAGGGCAAGTCCTGGTTGAAGCTTTTTCAGCACTATAATTGGAATGCCGTCAGGGCCGGTTGCTTTACTGGAATCAAGGTTCTTGATTAGCTTGCCAACCTCATGCACAGATATTTGTATGTTGCATAGCGTGTTGTCTGTTATAGGAGGAAATACGGGAAGTTGATGGCCTTCGTCGCATAGGGTAGAATTAGCTGCAAAGTTCTTGGCAAATAGTTTGGCTTTGTATGATGCTGACGAGATGACCTTAGGTCCATTGATGATGGTTGAGATAGGATGCATGCTTCCGTTCAGGATCCTGTTTGCTATTTGCCAGAACTGATGGGAACCAAGCCATCGCTCAGCTACTTTGGATTTAACGGACTGAGCATATAGCTCTCTTGCATTTTTTATTACTCTTTTACAGTGGTTGCTGGGAGTCCTGAAACGAGCTTTAGTCTCAGTACATCTATTACATTGGTAGCTATGGAAAAAGTGATTTCTGTGCACAATAGTAGCAGCACATTCTGGGGAGAACCATGGCTGGCTGTTAGGTTTTTGTTGAAATTTTTTGGATGGTATGAATCAGTCTATGCCTACAATTAACCATTCGGTCAGGTCTGATACTATAGAGGACACATCCTTTTTAAACATGGAATGCAGAGATAGATCAGATATAAATGTATGGAAGCTATCCCAGTCAGCCATAGACTATCAGTTCTTTAGATATGTATTCATTTGTTTTCCCATTGTGCCTGTTATAGAGAGTGGTGTCATCAGCAAATATACCCATCTGTGAAACAAGTTCTCTCTCAAGAATCAACTGTTGATTTCATAAAATTATGTTTTATATATAATAGCTTGAGTTAAAGTTTAAAATGCAAAAGATAAATATCATGATTCAATTGTGCTTAGAACAGAAACATTCATTTCAATTAAATACTTCTTAAGAGAAAAATCCAGGTTGTCCTCGACAGTTGTAAATCTAAACAATATGATATAAATGCAGAAGTACCTCAGGGGTCGGTCCTTGGACCTTTATTATTCCTGATATTGATAAATGACCTCCCTGATTAAATTGTTTCGGAGATGGGTATATTTGCTGATGACACCACTCTCTATAAAAGGCACCAGGGGAAAACAAATGGACACATATATAAGAATATGGCAGAAACACTAGAGGATGACCTCCAATCTGTAGTGGAATAGGGACTGAAATGGAAGGTTACATTCAATGCTGCTAAGACTAAACTTGTTTCCTTCAATAATTACAAGAAACCTTCTCTACCACCGATAGCAATGGCCAAGAACACATTACCTGAAAGTACTTCTTTTAAACTCCTCAGCCTAATGTTTACAGGGAACATGAACTGGAATTGAGAGCATTGCCAAGGCTGCTGCATAAAAACCCAAGTAATATGTGCCTATATTTTCGCAAATTTAAAAATAGACTTTTAGGGGGTTGATCTATATATTTTTGTTTTACCAGTAGTTTAAAATAAATAAGTATCTATCATTTTTATCATAAGTACCAGAAATGGAAAATTAAGTTTTAAACAAAAATAAAGAAAAAGATAAACAATTAAAAGAATTATTTTTGGCATTGGAAAATAGACACAATTTTTCCAATTTCAATACTCAACAAAAGTTCTGATTTTTTCAATTCTGATTGTCTCAACACTACTCATTCCGGGTGAATCATCCTTGTAAAGTTCAGGATTCCCAATTCCAGTGATTTACATAAAAAATGCAAGGACCGTGTCGGTCTTCACTATTTCTTTCCAAGTCTTCAGCTTTGCATTTCTTTCAGTCAGTGGGTGTGATTGGGTCTACCAACTTGCAAATGAATTCTTCCTTAGAGCATTGAGGAATGCATAAGAATTTGTTGATATAACTTCTGTTTGATAGTTTAAATGTTTGCAAATATTTTTCAAATTTTGAAGGGTCACAAAATAAGTTGATCTTTTTTTTTTTTGCAATTAATTAATGAAAAATTAAAATAACTGACTCATTTGTGAAGAACACAAAATGCATTCTGATGGATTTAATTCTATAAAATTATTTTTTAAAATAGGATTTTTAAAATTATTTTATGCTATTGCATCTTATTTTTGATTTTAATATATATTTAATTATAAATAAATAATTTTGATTTTAATATAATATTTAATTATAAATAAAAAAAAAATAATTCAAAGTATAATTACCAAAGTTTCGCTACTACAAACTCAAAGCAGAAAATCTACAATGATTAAAAAATACATCCTCGTGCAATTCTTCAATCAGCACTAGATGTACTACTTCACTTTTGCAGTTAAAAACAAATTGTACTTTCTTTACTTTGAAAAAAAAAATCAACTTATGTGTGTCAAAAGTTCATACTTTTAATTTTTTTTTTTATTACTGTATTCATCATTATATCAACTAAGCTCCAACCCCTGTCCCATTGCCATAATTTTGCATAACTGTGCCTGTTTTACAAATATTTTAATGGAATGTGCTCTGATGAACTCATTCCACTTGTGCCCCCTCGACATACATACCCTCAACAAACCTGTTTAACAACAAAAGCACACTCCTTCACTGTGGAGGTTCCTAAATACCGGAAAACCTTTGACTTTAATAATTTCTTCCCCTCACACTGCTAGACTTTGGAATTCCCTTCCTGTTACCTGCTTCTCTTACTGTACTAACATACAGAAGTTTAAATGTAATGTAAACCAACATCTTGTTCATCTCCTCTAAACATGGTCCCAAACAGTAGCCAAGTGGCAATATGCCTTGTTTAGAATGAATATGAGTATAAAAAAAATAAAGAAATAAAAATATCATTAAATGCTAAGAGAAATAACCAAGAACTCACTTTCTGGTGGAGCTTTTAGGTTTTAATTTCAGTAAATATTTGATTATAAATAAAAAAAAAAAAAGTGAAGCATGCATGGTTCCCCGTGAGTGCACAGTGAATGAGGCATAAAAAAAATGACTAAGTTCAGCATTTGTCCCCCCCCCCTCATTAAGCCCTAAAAGACCCTCGGGGGACATCAAATCCTGGTCAAAATGAACAAACGGTACAGTTTTAGGCCTTAATATATGTAAATTTGAGTTCTGCCCCATGCAAAAAAAAGAAATGACTAAGTCCATCATTTGCCCCTTCCCTCCCAACATTTAGCCCCAAAAGTCCCCAGGGCCTTAACATATTTAAATGTGAGTTCAATACCATGCAAAACTGCTAAATAGACATACACAGAAAACTTTGGACAAATATGGTAAAATAGTCCCAAAAATGGAGTGCTTTAAAAAAAAAAAAAAAGAAGCCCTTGGGGCACACCCAAGAGTTATCGCAAAATATAGACAAACAAAATCATCTAGAAATCAGTTAGTTACAACTTTTCAGAAAGTTTTATAAAAATCCAAGGTATCAATTTTTTTTTAATAAGCACAAAAGTGTCAATTTTAACCCGAAAGGCACTCCTAAGTGGGGCAACCGGAGTTTTCCTGGAAAATCCGTTCTGTTACGTTTTTACTCATATCATGTTTAATGTTTGTGCAAAATTTCAAAAAATTCCAAGGCATAGTTATTGAGAAAAGTGCAGAAAGACAAACAAACGAACAGACAAGGGTGAATTTACAGGTCTACCCTCCTTTTGACGGGGGACTAATAATTCAAATTGTAATTATCAACGTTTCACTACTACAAACTCATAGCAGAAACTGAACATCAAGCAAAAAAACATATCCTCAAACAATTGTTTAACCAGGATTAGATCTACTATTTATTTGCTGCAGTTAAAAACAAACTCTTTTTTTCTTTGGAGATATTGAAAAGAAACCAACTCATATGTTTTAAAAGTTTATATATTTATAAAACTTCTCATTTTTTATAATACTATATTCATTATTGGTTCCCCCAGTAAAGAAGGGGTTGGACCTAGTAATTCACTCTTGTTTGTTCGTTCGTCTATTTGCACTTTTCTCAATAACCACGCCTTGGATTTTTCAAAAATTTTGCACAAACATTAGTCATGATAAAAGTAAACTTTTGCCAGAACAGATTTTCTGAGATAACTATGGTTGCCCCTATTATGGGGGTAAAATTGTGCCCAAATTGTTCATCCGTTCATTTGTTCACTTTTCTCAATAACCACACCTTGGATTTAAAAAATATTTTTGCACAAACATTAGTCATGGTGAAAGTAATTTTTTCACTCATGGAGGGTGACCCTGCATGCTCGGCTCGTTACACCTTAATTTGCGACACACATTAACTATTAAATAATAGAAATAACCAAGAACTTACTTTCTGATGGAGCTTTTCTTTGCTGAAGACACTTGTAAGGTTGGTCACCATTTTCCAAAGATTCACTGACGAAATCATCAACAAATGAGAGAGTGAAATCCAGCTGACAAAAATAAATACGAATGATGTGAGTGAGTTTATGCTGAAACTGCATGCGTTACATTATGGAAGGGGGGGGGCTATGTCAAAATAGCAAGGAAACAAGCTAGTATTAATTTTTATATAGGCATACTAAGTACAGATCATGGTGAAACAAAACTTACAAAATAGAATTGTTCCCAGTAGTGAATCATAGAAAGGTTGTTGTTGGTGGTGGTGTGGCATTCACCCTAGGCAGTTTCCTTCAAAGGAGGAAGTATCAAGGAAATATTAAATTCACAGATAGTCCCCAGTCATCCTGTAATGTTTGGTGCATTTTTGGTCAGTAAGCCAGTATCTTCAGACATCATGATCTGGTAGTGCCAGATGTCCTAACAAGTATTACTACTCTCAGCCAAAGTGGACCTAAGAGCAATGGTAACTAAGGGGCAACTTCACATTTCCCACAGTCTCCAAATGGCGTCTCACCAGTGGATGTCTTTTCAAGTTATACCTAGGACTAATCACAGAAAGGTGACATATAAGTCAAAGCACAAAGCAAGAGGTCAAAAAGACGTCTGACGAAAGCAAGAGGTCAAAAAGACGTCTGACGAAAGCAAGGGGTCAAAAAGACGTCTGACCAAAGCAAGAGGTCAAAAAGACGTCTGACCAAAGCAAGTAGTCAAAAAGATGTCTGACCAAAGCAAGGAGTCAAAAAAGACATCTAACCATTATCCTCTATTTCATCCCGTCTACATTCATTTCTAAGAAAACATCCCGTCTACATTCATTTCTAAGAAAAGTCCAACTATAGCAACATAATTCTCCTAAGCTGATAGAAATAATTCATTTTTTCAGTTTCCATGAAAGTAAATAACTTGTCTAAACTACTCTTATTGTTCAGCATCTCTGATACCATCACAAATCCTGGCTACTCATGAAAACATCCATCTTTAATAATTGGACAATAGCTGTAATTTTTTAGGTTCATAAAGAAGAATCATTTTAAGAAAAAAAATGTTGGTGCCATCAATATCCAAACAAAGCCCGATGTATCAATGGGTTCACAAATTTAGGGTCCACAGAATAATCTTACATGTTAAGTGCAACAAAGCCACTCATTCAATGCCAAAATAGACACGTGTCAAAATTATCAACAATTTTGCAAATCATATCCAGGTATTCTTGCAACGCAGAGATGCATATTTGGAGCATATAATTGAACGGTAATAAAACAACTATTTAAATCATTGCTATTATAAGCACCCCCACTTCAAAAAAAAAAAAGAAAGAAATGCTACTCATGAAAACATACAAGAAATTCTTAATAATAGAGAAAGTTCTTTAATATCCCAGGTTTATGAAGAAGACTTGACGGCTATGACTCTCCATCTACCTCTCTCCCTTGAGGCATAAATTCATTGTTGCTTATTATTCAGAAGTCCATTCACGCTGTTTCTCAAAAGTGCTTGATGTATTGCCATAGCTTTTTTTGCAGTTATACAGACAGTAGGTTGCAGTGTCTTTCTGTCTGAGCAGTGCATATACTGAGCAATTGTCCTGACCTTTGTAGCCAAAGGAATTTACTGCTCAGCACAATAAGATACAAAACTATGAACGGAATTATTTCTGATTGCTTCTGTATTACAGCAGTCACCTGCTTTTCATGATCTCACGTTACCATAATTGGGGGGTTGAAGTGGGTTCTCGACTAGTGGAGGGAATGAGACATCATACTTTACCTTCGACAGTGCCTTATACAGGGCCTAGTATTCACAAATAATTACGACGTATTGGCCAGGCGCATTGTTACTTAACTTCGGTGATCTGGTGAGAGCCGGTGTCGATAAAGATATTGAATCTCTACGGTTGCAGATGAGCATTGTCTGAAGATAGCAGTTTCAATCCTAGTCAAAGCCAGCCAGAGCCAAAAATGTGGTGAGATAACAACAACTATGGATGAGAGTAATTGCTGAGGTTGCAGCCAAGAGATTCGGACGTATTATTCTGTCATGGTAACCACCTGACAAAGGCCAGAGGAATAGTTGGCCGAAACGTTGTGAAGCAACAACAACTAAAAGATAAGTATAATAGTTTGCAATAAATAAATGATTCATAAAATTGGACTGAATTTTAATGTCACTTTTAGGAAGTCACCCTTTTCGTTGGTTATCTTATAATTAAAATTCAGAGAGAAATTATGGGATGACTTAATCTTTTTATGAGAATAAATGACAGTTATAATAAAATATCTTTTAGGAATGGTTGCCATATTTAAAAAGTTATCAAATATGCAATTTCGATCCTTTGTATGCGAAACCTAAATTGGATTGGAATATTTTATGCAGAATGGAAAGTGGACCTTGCGTTTACTTTCAGTAGCTTCATAACTCTTGCTTTCCTTATTTTGTGCTTTCTAGGAGAAATGTTTCTGACAAAGAGCGAAGAATTTCTCTTTTCTGGGTGAAAATTCATCCACACAACGTTTTAGACTTTGAAGTAGTATTTTCTTAGCTCCTTACATTAAGTGACTTCATGCCTTGTCTGGAGCAATTTCAATTAATTTTTTGTTTTTTAATCTTACCTCACTGTCTCTTCTCATTCGTTGCTGCATCTTGTACATGTCAAATTCAGGAAGGCCGTCTTTCATTCCAGGATGACAAAGTTTCACAAGATTCAACACTTCTTGAAACCTCTAAAATGATGAAGAAAAACATATATATATATATATATATATATATATATATATATATATATATATAATTATGCTGTCAAAGAAAATATCTTGAACAAAGCAAAACTTATCAAGATGAGAAAAGCTCAACACTATTAAAAGGAGCAAACAATAATATTAAAACATATAAAGTAAAAGATGTGAAGCATATAGCTTCGAAATGCCATGGCCCAAAAAAGTTTTCTTTTATTTTTTTCTTAATTTTCCCCTTTTACTGTTCCTTATTGTTCTGATGATATAATAAAGTTATAGGAAATTGTCAGCAGGACGACTGATTTCTAATTTGTATAATAAATGTTAAGAAACTGAAACAAATGTGTTGAACGTTAAAAATAATATTACTAATAATTATCATAATAATAATTAAGGGTGTACCGATTAATCGGCAGGTAATCAATAATCAGCATAATCGGCCACTTTGTTGATTAATCGGTAATTGGCCGATTAATTGTATTTCTCTTTCCTATTAAATTTAAATCATTTCATCACTGCCAAGTGACTCATCAGATAACTTTGAAACATTAACATAGTAACTGCTAATTTAACTTAACATTTAATTAAGTGTCTGGTCACTATTATAGCCTTTTGTCTTTATCAAATAAAATTACAAAACACGATCTCTAATTCTTAAATTAATATAATTAAACAATTAGATAAAAAAAAAGAAATTACAAACCAACTACAAAGTACAAATTGTAATTCTTTAAGTGAATAACTATAAGCTGAAGTTCTGCACCTGCTGCTGCTCTACTTCCTCTGCTCTCATAGTCTCCGCAGTATTTAAAGTTGAATACTTTTAAGTTGTAATGTAGAAACATTAGACTTTCTCTATTCTCAGGACGCAGCCTGTATAGGTTCATACACATTACCACCTGTACTAAAGAGCTTCTCATCCTCCAAGATGAAGGTGATGCACTTAAATATTTTGAAGCCAGTTACTCAGCAGTAGTAGGGTCTCCTGTGTCTTCTTCCACCAGTGAAATGGATTATCACCTCTTGCGAGTAGTTGTAAAGCTAAGTAATGGTCAACTTCTTTTGTGCACTTCTTTTTTTTTTCAATGGGAGGTCACCACTTATCAAGGCCCGAAGGCCACTCAGGGATAAGGGTTATTGCGTGTACAGTAATCAATGAGATACTATTGTAGTAATCATTAGTATTGGTGGTTTTGATAGAGTTTGTTTATGTTGGACTTGAAGACATCCAAGTTGTAGTTAGGTGGGAAACAGGCAAGCAGCAGAGAGTTCCACTGGCGTGCAGTTCTAAGAAAGAAGTTAATCATAAGGGATTTACTCCTTTGGAGTTTGGGTTGCGATTTTTGTATTTCTGTTGTAGTTGCAGTTTCTATCTGCTCTAAGTTTTGATTTGTTACTGTAGGTTTATTTGAAGCTAATTCATCAAACAGATTTGAAAGAGATACAGTTTTACTTTAATTTTGATTTTTTTTACCCTCAACTGAGCTTGAAAAAGTGTATCCTGTTGATTCTGCTTTATTACCATCAGTAGAAAGTAGAAGTTTAGAATCAAATTCTTCGAGTTTTCCATGTCATTCATTTGGAATTTAAATGTAAATATTGGATCTCGGAAAGTAGACACATAAGTTTTTATCAGTTACATAGGATAGAAAATATTGTTTCCATTGATTCATTCAATTGTTCAACAGTGGTAAGGATTCCACTAAAGTCAGAAATATCAGAATTGGACAGCTTTTGAAAGAAATAACCCCAAAGCTAAAATTGTAGGTATTATCATCGATATAGTTGAAGTTCTGTAACTAGCTTCTTTGGTGATTTCTTTTCAAATGGATTCAGTAACTGGACAATTTTTTTAACAAGTCCCCAATGGTAAGTTGTTAAGGTAGGAATTTTATAGCGTCGCAAATTCTCATATGGGCATTCAGCATTAAGCAGAACGGTTCGCACAAACTGAAAATAAATCATTTGTAAACAATTACAGCGTTAACTTGAAAAAATCCAATACAAAAATAAAATAAAGATGTTAAAACGATAAAAAACAATAGTATTTATGCAGAGAACATTTTGGAAACCCATTTCTTAACATGTAGAGGAGAGGGTGTTTTTCTAACTAGTCTGTACGTTCACCTAGCAATTTAATAAACAATACAAAACAAGTGATTTGTGCTACAAGTATTGAAGAAGGACAACTGAAGTTTTTTCTCTGTATGTGTTTGACTGGGGAAGGGGTTGAGAGAACCACCTCAAACTGACGAATGTGATCAGTGCCGAGTGAAGAATTCAACAGAATTGCAAAGAAATACAAATTGTATACAGAACTCTATTGTTGCTAACATGTAGTTTTTACTTTTATTAAAGTTAAATATCTAAGTTTACTTAATTACATTACCATGGTAAACAAAGTGAAAAATACTTCATAAAATTTTCTTGGGGATACTATTTTAGAAGTAAATCGTGTAAAGAGCTGACGTTTGGATATAGCATTCTACAATTCTAGTATTGATTAGGCATGTAATATTCCAGATCTTTTAATAGTTTTTGTGATATGCGATTTTGAAGTTTATGACATTTGGTACTTTATTTCTGCCACCAAAATTGAACATATCAGCATTTTTATCGACTTATAATGAAGTTGCAGCTAAAATTTAGAATTATATTGAATGCTCATATTTACTGTCATTTAACTCAGTTTTATTTGATGATACTTTAAAAATTATCCATCAGTGCAATTGTGCTATTATAAATGATGCAATGTTCACTTTTCACACCTCACAAATGAAGGCTGAAATTGAATTAGAATTAATTGTATGTTTACTTCCTATTGTCTTCTTATACTAGGAGTGATGAAAGCATCTTTTGTGACATTTTTACTAGTTACGTTTTTTGTCATTTGGTTTTAAAGTTGCAATGTTGTAATTTACACATATTCGTGCTTCTTCATCCTTTTTTTCTTTTTTTTTTTTGTGTATACTGCTGATTATCAGTAGAAAGTAGATGTAGAATCCAATCTATATATATAAGTCTGTGTGTCTGTGTACATTTTCCTTCGCAATAACTATTAATTTTCAGTCTACAGACTCGAAATTTGATATACAGGGTACTGAGATTTGGGAAACTCTATGTGATCGGTTTTGGGCCAGAAATTTGGCTGTTAAGGGGTCAAAGTTCAACGATTTGACCTTTGAGAACTCTACCAAACTCCTCCGACAATTTGGGGTCTAAACATTTGAAATTTAAGATATAGGTCCCTTGGACATGGATCTAACTTAATAACTTGATTTGAGCCCAAAACAAATTTTAAAGGGTCATAATAGGGGTCAAAGTTAAAAAAATTGACTGCTTTTTTTTTTTGCTCAACATACACCTCCAAACACCCGGATGAAATGCTAGTTCTAAATATGTTTTCTATGCTAATCTTTTAAAATTAATATTTGAATCATGGGTCTAAAAATGTAGACATACACAAGTTTTTATTATTTAGATAGCATGAAAATCTTGTTTCCATTGATAACCTGAATTGTTCAACAATGGTAACACGGATTCCATTAAAGTCAGAAATATTAGAATTAGATTGAACAGCTTTTGTCAGAAATAATCTCAGAGCTAAATTTATAGATATTATCATTGATATGGTTGATGTTCTGTAACTTGCTTTTTTGGTGATTTCTTCAAATGGATTCAGGAACTGGATATTTTTTCAAACAAGTCCCCATTAGTAAGTTGTTAAGATAGGAATCTTATCACCAGCACATATTACAAGAGCTTTTCGTTGTTCTTAATTTATTTTCAGCATATAATATGTTGAATTCCACCATGTGGTCACATTTCAAATGAGTTTTTTTTTTTGCAAATTAAGCTGATCCTAATTCATTTATTGCAGACTATTATCCTCATCTTTCTTAGTTGTTGTTTCACGATGTTTCAGCCAACTATTCCTCTGGCCTTTATCAGTTAGTAACAGTGACGAGATACGAACTCCGAATCTCCTAAATGCATTCTCAGCAATCACTGCCATCCGTAGTTGTTGTCGTCTCACATTTTTGGCCAAGTAAGCCTCTAGCTGGCTTTGGGTAGGATTGAAACCGCTATCTTCAGACAATTATCACCTGGAACCGTAGAGATTCAACGTCTCTATCCACTGCGCCATGGGCCCCAAAGGGCGATCAAGGCTGGATTTTTTGATCTTATAAATCGACGTTTATTTATTATCTGATCTTCCATGGTCGGGTCCATACTGAATGGTGTGTATATATATATATATATATATATATATATATATATATATATATATATATATATATTTTTTTTTTTTTTTTTAATTGGAATTCATTATTTATTAATTTATTTATTGTGGACAATTATCTTTAGCTTTGTTATTTTAGTTGTTGTTTCACGACGTTTCGACCAACTATTCTTCAGGCCTTTGTCAGGTGGTAACCGCGACGGAATAGTTCCTATTCCGTCGCGGTTACTTTTTTTAAACATTTTTATCCCAAAGTGTATTGTCACTTCGGCTTACAGGATTACTATTTGGGATCATGTCTAACAGGGAACTCTAAAGAAGTTAAGCAGCAAGATGTTTTTTCACATTACATTTAAACTTCTGCATAACAGTACAGTCAAGGAAGCAGAAAGCAGGGAGGGAATTCCAAAATCTAGCAGCTTAAGGGAAGAAACTATTAGAGTAGAAGGTTTTCTACAATCTAGAGACCTTTAGAATGAAAGTGTGGGATTTTAATGCTTATCAGGTTAATCGGATGTATGTACGTTGTGGGGGTACAAATGCTCTGAGTTTATCAGAGCACATTCCATTAAAGTATTTGTAAAACAAGCAGAGACATGCAATGTTGTGGTGATGGGACAGACGCTGGAGGTTGTCTGATAGTGCAGGACCTATTAGATGCAACACTATTTTTTGAACCCTGTCTAAGAGTGAGAGACTAGTAGTATATGCACCAGCTCAGCTCTGGCAGCAATACTCCATGCATGGTATGCGAACGTTGGCTTTGTAGAGGTGTAGTATACTATCAAATGTGAGCAGTTGGTTCACGTGTGTAAGCGGTATCCCCATTTTTTTTTGTCTTTTTCTCAATTTTTTTCAGCAGATTATTATCGAATGGCGACGAAATGTTACATCCCTCTGCCTGTTCTACAAGTATTTTAATGGTGAATGCTCTGACGAACTACAAGCACTTGTACCTCCTCGACGTAAATACCCCTGACAAACCCAGCAAGTAGCTAAATCTCACCCCTACACAGTTTAGATCCCTAGGTGTAAGAAAGCCTCCTACTCTAATAGTTTTTTCCCCAAGAACTGCTAGACTTTGGAACTCCCTTCTGGGATTCTGCTGTCCCAACTGTACTGACATGCAGAAGTTCAAATGTAATGTGAACAGACATCTTGCTGCTCAACTCCCTTCATAATATCCCTGCAACTTATGTCCCTGATAGTAGCTCCCTATTTCAAAGTGACACTGTGTCTTGTTTGGGATGAAAATTGAATTTAAAAAAAAAACCAAAAAAATGGACACTAATCTACCAGATTATTTTTAAAAAATGAAAAAAAGAAGTCAATATTTAAATATTTGTGTGTGTGTGGGGACAGGTGCTCAGTTTCTAATGCAACGTTCTATATAAATCGATCACCCATTTTGGGATAAAAATTGAATTTAAAAAAAAAAAAAAAAATTGACACTAATCTACCAGATTATTTAAAAAAATGAAAAAAGAAGTCAATATTTAAATATTTGTGTGTGTGTGGGGACGGGTGCTCAGTTTCTAATGCAATGTTCTATATAAATCGATCACCCATTTTAGAACCCCCTCAATGTTCTTAAGCCAAATTTCACAAATTTAACCATCTTCGAGCAGTTTGGTCTTTTTTTAAATTTCACTTCAAATTTGCCCTTTTCCGATTATTTTATATACATATCTATGGTTATCATCAACCTGTAACGTGGCGATTACACTCAAACAGCGTCGTTACATTTCAACCGTTCGGAGCAACACATTGTCTGGTATCGTCGCAGGAGCAAACAAACAAGGAAGAACATAAAAGTACAACTCAGCATTTTTTTAGGTGAATACAAAAAGCATTTATTCCAGTAATTTCCAACAACGTACATCACTGTGTTTCAAAATATCACACATGCATCGCATATGTTTGCCAAGACACCCTTTCAGGCATGTGTCTTTTTTGTCGCCTGCATTTCCACTTTTTCAACCATGCGGCGCATTTTCTCTCTCGCCGCTTATGAGTTAAAACATGTCTGAATGCTTCCTTTGCTCGACCACATGCCATCGTTTTTTTTCTCTTTCTTCCCGTGACATCAGTGTGTGCACACTTGCTCAATTTGCATATGTGCTAAAACAGCTGCTGCTGCTAATATTTTCGCTAGTCAGCTATCCTATGGTTGCTGCTGATTTTCTCACACGCATATTACGTGCTATGTTACAACCCGACATTTATAAAGGTTTGGCCCATATTAATTTTTTTTTTTTTTTAAATTGTTTTTTTTTTTAATATATAATCTTCAGCATTTACAATTTTTAAATTAACAAGAAAATTCTTTGGTATACTTAAGTGTGCGTACAGTTTTTAATACAATAAAGCGATCCCCCATAATGGAATCACTCGAGAAAAACATGCACACCCCTTTTACATCAAGTATTTTTCATTTGTCAATCTAAAGGCAATAATTAATGGTCAATGTACACTAGAGTACCAACTAATGACTTACCTTTAAAAAGTTGATTTTTTGGGGTTTGCATTCCGTATTGACAATAAGGAATACCGACCTGAATACGATATTGTTTTTATGTCATATTTGTTTACATGCACACAAAAGCAGATTGATTAAAAAAGTATCCTTTATGTAAAAGAGATGTGCGTTTTCTTGTCGAGTGGTTTCAATATGGGTGATGGATTTATTTTATCGTTTTTTTTTTCCTCCTCATGGTATGACATTGCATCTGTCTGTTTTTAAGGTCATCTATAATATAAATCTCACCTGTCTATTTAAATGTATGTATGTATGTATGCATGTATGTCTGCCTAAAAGAGGCAACGGATTTTCACGAGATCGATATCATTTTGAAGTCCAACCCTTCGGACGACAAATATCGAAAAATTGGCTAAAAACATTAATTCCTTCACCCTTAACTGGGCACTTTTCTACAAGGAGGGGGTCGCTTATTTAGCCGATATTTTAGAAAATCATCCTCTCTTTTCAACTGACTAGCCTTAATTTAAACCTTCGCCACTTCCGGTTTGGCGATGGACGCAACAGCAAAAGCTTCACATTCTTTTCCTCTTTCGCGGTACGGGTTTGAGCCTGCCTGTTTACTACCACTTTTTTTTCTCCTCAATGATGTTATCCACATCAAACTGATACAGATCTGGTATCGTTAGAAAGAGCGATCTCTAAGACACATAATATTGAGAAAAAATTTTTTAAATCGTCAATTATTTCATGTAGAAATGTTGTTTTGTTTGAAGAAGGGGTCAGGTAAAAATCTGGCTTTTGACGTTTGTTAATCACACATATGCGAACGGTCAATTCGTTCTTTCATTTTAAAAACCTAAATTTGCAACATCATAACATTTGTGTCGTTGTGGTTCGATCAATAACATGCTCAATTACAAACTTAAGTTATGCAAGTTCGCACCCAGCAAGTGGCATTTTTTTTTCATAAAAAATGATGAAGAGAAATGTTACATTTGAAAAACAGACAAGTCACTCTAAAACGCATTTATATTCAAACTATTTGTACCATATTCATTTGTAATGTAAATAAAAATTGACAGCATTCTTTTTTCACTTCTTTCTTTGTAATTTTTGCTAATTTCAACATATTTTTACTTGAAATGCATATTCAAGTCGACAAGTGGTACTCCACTCTTATTTTTTTTGTTTTCATCTTTTTCTCAATTTTTTCAAATGGACATTAGTCTAGCAGATTATTAAAAAAAATGAAAAAGTCTATATTTAAATATTCGTAAGGGTGTTCAGTTTCTAATGCAACATTCTAGTAAATCAACCACCCATTTTAGAACCACTTAATATTTTTAGGCCAAATTTCACTAACTTAGCCTTTTTTAAGCAGTTTCGCCTCTTTTTTTAAAATTATGCTTGAAATTTGCCCTTTTTCAATTATTTTATATACATATTTATAGTTATCTTCAAGTTTCACTCAGATGAATTTGAAGCTTAGACAAGTACTTACTATGAAGATGATAATAGGTTAGAGACAGGCCTGCAACGTCTATTCTGCTAAGTTTTGAAGCTGATTTTGAACTTTGTCAAGGCAAGATATATAATAAAATAAATTTGATACGAATTATTATGATAGAGAGCATTTCTATTTGCATTAATTTTTTCAATATGCGAACGATCAATATGCGAACGGTGAATTCGTTCTTCCATTTAAAAAAGCTAAATTTGCAACATCATAACATCTGTGTCGTTGTCGTTCGATCCATAACATGCTCAATTACAAACTTAAGTTATGCAAGTTCGCACCCAGCATGTGGCATTTTTTTTTTTACTGACAAAATTTTGCTTCATTTCGTTAAAAAAATGATGAAGAGAAATGTTACATTTGAAAAATAAAAATTTTATGTCACTCTAAAACGCATTTATATTCAAACTATTTGTACCATATTCATTTGTAATGTAAATAAAAATTGACAGCATTCTTTTTTCACTTCTTTCTTTGTAATTTTTGCTAATTTCAACATATTTTTACTTGAAATGCACTTCACGTAGACGAGTGGTACTCCACTCTTATTTTTTTTGTTTTCGTCTTTTTCTCAATTTTTTCAACGGATTATTATCAAATGGGCATTAGTCTAGCAGACTATTAAAAAAATGCAAAAAAGCCTATATTTAAATATTTGTAGGGGTGCTCAGTTTCTAATGCAATGTTCTAGTAAATCGACCACCCATTTTAGAACCACTTAATGTTTTTAGGCCAAATTTTGCTAATTTAGCCTTTTTTAAAGCAGTTTGGCCTTTATTTATTTATTTATTTATTTTTTTAATTTTGCTTGAAATTTGCCCTTTTCGATTATTTTACATACATGTTTAGAGTTATCTTCAAGTTTCACCCAGATGAATATTTTTTTTCAATAAGCAACCTTGAAGTTTCGTTATCCGGCATTTACAATTTTTAAAATTGATAGGAAAACCCTTTGGTATACTTATGTATGTGCATAGTTTCTAATACAATAAATTGATTCCTCCATACTGAAACCACTTGACATCCCTTTTGCATTTCAATTGGGAAATTGTTGACAATTGTTGTAGCTACACATGTGTTCTTGTAAAAGTTTTCTTTTTGAAAGTTTGGCAGGAGGGGAACATAGATTGAAGCTTAGACAAGCACTTACTATGAAGATAACAATAGGTTAGAGACAGACCCGCAACGTCTGTTCTGCTAAGTTTTGAAGCTTATTTTGAACTTTGTCAAGGCAAGATATATAATAAAATAAATTTGATATGGATTATTATGATAGAGAGCATTTCTATTTGCATTAATTTTTTCAATATTTAAATTTCTCTTTCAGGTTTTTGAGAAGCAGTATATTAATCGATTTTATTCACGTATAACTAGTGATGGGACGATTACCATGTTTTTCTTGATTCCAATACAATAACCAATTCTGTTCTAAATTCCTTATTTCCATCTGGGCTGGTGCATCTCCTGCTAGTCTCTCCCTTTTAGATAGGGCCCAAAAAAGAGTCTCCAATCTAATATGTCCCACTTTGTCAACTAAGCTCCAACCCCTGTCCCATCACTGCGATGTTGCATCCCTGTGCCTGTTTTACAAGTATTTTAATGAAATGACCTCTGATGAACTCATTGCACTTGTGCCCCCTCGACGTACATATGCCCGACAAACCTGCCTAGCAACAAAATTTCACCCTTTTACTGTTGAGGTCCCAAAATGCCAGAAAGCTTTCTATTCTAATAGTTCTTCCCTCAGACAGCTAGACTTTAAAATTCCCTGCCTGCTACCTGCTTCCCTGGCTGTACTGATATGCAGAAGTTTAAATGTAGCATAAACCAATGTCTTAATCTTTCTTAGGCATGATCCCAATTAGTAAACTGTTACATCCAAATAGCAATATGCCTTGTTTGGGTTGACGGTGAATAAAAAAAAAAAAAAGACATCAATTCCAGTTCTTTTCAAATCTAAATATTTAACTATAGAGTTATTTTCTTATTTTCCATCATTTCATTGCCGTCGTCTTTCAGGACGTTTCACCACCGAATCTATATGACCTCTCCAGTTCTCTCGATCTTGCATGACAGTTTGTAGGTCCCAAACACTTTCCAATCCTGTGTCCTGTAGCAGATTGTCAATGTAGGTTATTCTTCTTCTACCATGGTTTGGGTGTCCATCTGTTGGTATCCACAGAACTAGCTTTCTGGATTCCTTTTCGCTGTGTCTCATGCAGTAACCGGCTACTCTCATCCTTTTCTGCTGTACTTTCAGTGATACTGGTGGTAGGTCACCATAAAGCTGTTGGTTTGCTGCGTGGCTCCTCCATGATGTATTGAGGACCATCCTGAGCATCCGTGTGTAACAGACATCCAGTCTCCTCTTCAGCGCATTTGTAAGAGTCCATACCTCAGCACCATAGAGAAGGACTGTTTCTACTGTGGTAACAAAGAGTCTTACTTTCAACTTTTCTGAGAGAGTGGATGGCCACATCTTCCTCAATTTGTGACATGCACTCCATGCCAGTGCTTTCCTCACTTCAAAATTTTTTTCAGTGCTCTCTGACCATGCTCCAAGGTTAATTGAAATTTTTGACAACCTTGAGCAGAGTTCCATCAAGTGCTTTCACTGCAATTGGGTCAACGTAATTGAAAGCTTGTATCTTCGTTTTCTTGGCATTGCAGTACAAACCCACCAATCGCGCTTCCTCTTTCAATTGGCTTAGGACTTCTTGTGCTTGATCAATTTTCTCAGTAACGCTAAGTCATCAGCAAAATCGAGATCAGTAATAATAATTAGTTGAACACGCTTGCTCTTTCATCTGTGCAGATGAAAACCAAGCTCCTCTTCTCTTCCACTGAGTGTCTTTCTTTGAACATAGTCAAATACTACGGCAAAGCGGTAAGGTGTTAATGTATCTCCTTGTAAGACTCCAACGATGATATTGAAAAATTCTGTTTCTCTGTCTGGTGCTATTACTCTTGCCCTTGTGTTCTCGTAGATCTTAGTTATTGCTTGGAGATTACTGTAAAAACCCATGTACTATGTACATATATTTTCACAAACATAAAAATATACTTATAGGAGTCAATCTATAGATTGGAGTTTAAAATCTATACAGTGAAGTTTAAAATCAATCAATATTTACAATTTTATCATTTGTACCAGCATTAGAAAATTAAGTTTCAAAAAAAAAAAAAAAAAAAGAATTGTTATAGGCATCAGGAAATTTTTTCCTAATTCCAATATCCCTAAATGTTCTGATTTTTCCAATTTCTGATTCCGATTAACCTAGACACAACTATAAGATTAATATTTTCAAGAGAACACCCCAATCTGATTGTGGACATGTCCTTTAAAAAAAAGGGCATCATTAAATTTGCCAACTTAGCAAGGCTGGGTGGATCGGCTCATAAGAAAATCAATTCTTGAGAAAAATGGTAAATATGGTAGGTTAAAAGAGGTCAATGAAAAAGACCTTTACCTGTTGTGTCTCTGATGACATGGACACTGGGGGTATGGAAGTGAGAAAAGAATGAACACTCTCTGGACTGAGGGCCATGGAATGAAGCAGTTTTGTAATGGCCATCCAAATCCAACTCTGTGAATCATCAGAAGTGCCCTCGGCAAAGGCATGCTTCAGGAAGAGAGAAAGGATCTCAGTGGAGGGAGCAGACTGAATCACTTCGGCAGGATTTTCACCAAGAACCTGCAAAGAAAACAAAAAAAAAAAAAAGAAAATTTAGTTTTAAAAAGAATTGATATGATAATCAGATATTTGCTGTCAATCATGGAGGAAAACTTCAATACCTATCACCATGACGAAGCAACAAGTATATTAAGGGATGTCATTTGTTTTTTGTAATATTTAGATTCTTCGGACCACTGTTCTCATCTTGAGTGTCATTTTCACAATGTTTCGGTCGATGTAACCTCTGACCATCATCAGCTGTACATTGTTGAACTCAGGAGTTTGAACAGAATTCTGAACGGAACCATTTATTTACTTCCTGGGGCTAGCATGCTCTTGTTCCATCAACCATGGCTGGATAAAGGTCCTAAATAATTCACAATTATATTTTTCGGTTGACTACACTTTAAATTGAAACTTCAATCTTCAGGAGAATATAACTTTTATAACTAATTTTTCCAAGTATTCTTGTGACCCGATGTTTTTTACAATTAATTTTTCCAAGTACTCTAACCTCTGCATCACAGGTCCTTGCAGACAAGTTTAGTATGAATTTTGGGAGCCTTAAACCTATTTTATATCTAGTTGTAAATATCACTATTTCCAAATTCCCGAGTTCAACAGAAACATTTCTGAATTCAACACGATAACCTGAAGAAGGACGGACGTTACATCGACTGAAACGTTGTGAAAATGACAGTCAAGATGATTGGGGGGGGGGGGGGTAATGGCATATCAATCCTTTGTGGGTTATTTAATGCCAAATCCAGTTATTTGTGGAATAGTATGTTGTATCCAGTTATTTTAGCGTTCCATTTGTTGGATTGATGTGAGTGGCTTCTTTTGGGTTGAACAAGCATAGATTATTTTTATTTATTAGATTTTCAATTTTCTTTCCCGTTCTATCTGTTTCCTTGCATCCCCATAAGGTGTTGTGACTATTTAAGTCCCCTAGGAAAATAAAGGGTTTGGGTATTTGCCCTCTTAAGTTCTCCAATTCATTTTCATCTACTTGTTCATGTGGAGGTATGTATAAAGAACAAATGCTTATCGGTTTGTGTAAAGTTGCTCTTATGTATGCAAATTTGTTTTTAATTCAATGTTATTTTTAATGAATACTGATACACCACCAGAGGCTCTAAGTCCTGCATTATGAATGTAGTTATATTGTTGATAGTGTTTTATATTCAAATCGTCCTCATTCTTAAGGAAGGTTTCTTGGAGACAAATAACCAAAGGATTAAATTTGGTTTGCAACAATAAAATTTCATTGTAATTTGCCTTCAATCCACGGCAATTCCATTGGATGATCTTGTAATTCATGATGATTTTTTTTTTGGTTTAAGGAGTAACTTCAGTTTCCATGTCTTCTAATTCCGTAAATCTATTTGTAGTAGTAGTAGTAGTAGTAGTAGTGGCTTCTGTTTGTGGTAATTTCTTTATATTATTTTGTTTTTTGGTAGATGTATTTTTTGTTTGTTTTTCAAGTGTGTTTTTTTCACAACGGGGAAGACGTATTGGTGACCTGTGTGGTCTTTCTTTTAACTGATTTTGTTTTTCCTTAGTTTCATCTTTTTCGCCATCTGCACGACGTACTGGTGATTTTTGTGGTCTTTCTTTTGATCGACTTTGTTTTCTTGGATGTTCTGATTTTGGTTGAGAATTTGTTTTATTAGTAACATTAGTTGATGATTTAATGAGATGATTAATATTTGATGATATGTTTGGTTTGATTTCATTTATAAATTTGGGCCAGTCATTTGATCCCAATTGTAACAATTGGTTTATTAGTATTTCGTATTTGGAGTTTTGGTTAGTGATGTTGGATGATATACAACTTGAGAGTACGTCTTTTCCTTCATGTATCCATCTACTATTTTCCTGGCTTCAAGGAAGGAGATGTTTTTGGTATGTTTTATTGACACTACTTCCTTTTCTTTCTTCCAGATTCTGCATGCTCTAGCATAAGCAGGATGGTTTTCTGCACATTTGCAATCAAGATTGCAGTCATTGACAGTGTAGTCTGGATCTTTCTGGCCACATCTGCCGCACACTGCTAGTCCCCTACATGCAGCCTCATGGTGCTAAACTTCTGGCATTTAAAGCACCGAAGTGGGTTTTGTATAAAGGGTTCAACTTTTTCAACGTTGAACCCAATTTTGATTTCTTTTGGGATAGTGGGTTTATCGAACTGCATAAGTGTTTGTATGTAATGACTGATTCTCTTTTTTATTGTAATTCTTTTAATGTTTATTACTCCTTGGTTTTTAAGTTCTTTTGTTATTTCTTCAGTAGTGCACATTGATAGGTCTTTCGATTTTATTACACCTTTGGATATATTCAGATTCTTGTGTGGATAATATTTATGATGTGGAAAGTTTTCATTCCTAGGAGAAAAGTGACATGTTTTTCTCTCGCCATTTCCACCAGTAGGGTTTTATTTTTTAAAGTTTTTACATTTTTGGGGGTAATATATGCCGATATAATTTTATGCATAATAAACGGTGAAAAGTCAGGTATTTTGGTTTCTTCGGTGGATTCCAATACAATAAATTTTGAGGATGTTTGATGTAGTTCATTATCTGAATTATCCGAGTTGACGTGTTGGCACTTGGAGTTTTTATACTTGGCCATATATATATATATATATATATATATATATATATATATTAATTCATTGCTTATGCTCCCCACCCACCTTGGAGTCCAATATTGGGGCATGTTAAGGGGGAAACCCATTCGCCTTGTCATGCCAGGGCTACATAAACAGTATACATGTCCCAAATGGGAGCCATGAGCACCCATAATCCTTTAGTTACACAATCCAAGTCATTTGTGGTAACTTCCGGCACTATACAGCCATGTCATGACTTTAATCATTTGGCACATTTGACCCTAGCCACCGCCTTTTAACACATGGAAAGGAGGGGAAAAAAGTATATAGTTTATCGTGGTATAGGGTAGAACTGTATTTGTTACGGTTTAGAGGAAATTGATAGATGTGTTAGGGCTTGACGTAACTAGCCGATTGATCGGATCGGGCCCCTCCGACTGCCTGTCTAGCCTTGTACGAGGCCAAAGTGGAGTGTTGCAACTGATATCTTTAATTTCTCTAGATATCAGTTGCTCAGCCACCAGGATCCTTTTCCGAATCATTACGAGTCGCCACCCACAGCCAACAGGTGGCCCTTTTGAGAGGCTTTTACTCTCTGCAGGGGGACAGTCGGTGTATTCTAATGCCCCACCGACAGGGCTGGGAAGTAAGGAAGGAAAAAAAAAAAAAAAAAAGGAAGCGGAAAGGGGCTGTTGTTTTTGTTTTTGTAGAACATAATTAAGTTTTACAAAAGAGAATAGAAAACAAAAGCAGAAGTTTAATGTAGGTGCATTTCGTCTCAGGAAGCCAATAGACAGCCTGATCTGGTAGCACCAGGTCACTCAAGATGAGAACAGTAGTGGGATGAATGTAAATAATATTGGTAAATCTGACTTATCGATTCAATATAACTGTTTAAATTAAGTTTAATTTAACAATAAAAACACACCTTAGTAAAATTAATTTAAATTTCACAAAAGTTTCAATTTAAAAAAAAAAAAAATTGAAAGATGTCATTGTTTAAAGTCAAGCAACATATTTTTCCGTTTATTTCAATTTTACTTTTTGTTCTCTTTGTGAATGTGTTGTTCCCTCTGGTGCTGCATGTGAGATGACGCCACAAAAAATTGTGACGAAATGATGAATGTGAGATGACGCCACAAGAAGTGTGAAGGGCCAATGTTGCCTTCACATTTTCACCAAATTTCAGAAAAATCTAATGGATGGGAAAAAAGTTATGGGGTAAAAAGTGCTATTTTACGCAATTTTGGGGCATTTGTGACCCCTTTTCAGCTCCTGGGAACACCGAATCCCAGTGAAAATGGACAAACGGTGCAGTTTAATGACTTAAGATATATATATTTGAATTCAGCACCATGAAAAACCACTATATAGACATACATATCAAGTTTTTTAGTAAAATGAAAAAAGAGCTCCAAAAAGACATGTTTTTTTAGCCCTAAAAGTCTCAGAGAGATGCGAACCAGAATTTTATCATGGCCACCCATACTGAATTTATATTAAGAACAATGGCCTCCACATTTTGGCCAAGTTTCAGGAAAATCTAATGGATGCATCAAACTATGGCAAAATGTGCCATTCTGGGGCATTTATTACCTCTTTTGAGCCCCTGGGGATGTCAAATCCCAGTGTAAATGGATAACGGTACAGTTTCATGCCTTAACACATGTCTATTTGAGTTGACTATCATGAAAAATCACTACATAGTCAGACATATCAAATTTTTGTTGAGAAATATGAAAAAAGAACCACAAAAAGGGACGTTTTTAGAACTAAAAGTCCCCAGGGACACTGACCAGAATTTTGCCAGAGTCACCAATACTGGATTTATATTAAGTACAATGGCCAAGTTTCAGAAAAATCTAATGGATGGATCAAAAGTTATCAGGCAAAATGTGCCATTTTGGGGCATTTGAGAAGTTTTATTGCCACATTAGCCGAATAGTAGGTTCTTCGATATAACAGGGGTGTGTTTGAGATGAATGTTTCTGTTTAAAGCACAATTGAAGCATGATACTTGACTTTTTCATTTTAAACTTAAATTGAAGCCATTTTCACTGCACAGGCAGTAAGGCTCAGCATATAAACTCAATAGAAGGTTCTTTGATATAACAGGGGCACGTTCGAAATGAATGTTTCTGTTTAGAGCACAATTGAAGCATAATACTTGACTTTTGCATTTTAAACTTTAGTTCAAGCTAATATATATAAAATAATTTTATAAAATCAGCAGAAGGTTCTCTACAGTGAAATGCAGGCTACACTGTATTATGGACTAAGTCACCGCGAGGAGGCATGTGAAGCTTATTCCTCGTGCACCACGATAGGTCCCCAACCAGAGCAGGCAATCAATGAATTTGATTGAAAAATGGGTGATTTCACCGATTTCGATGACAATAAAAATATGAGAGTGTGAAACATTCGTTGATCATTATTCAATCCTAGGAAATGTTGGGTCAATGAATAGTGATGTCTCTCTGTACTAGTGACAGTAGTAGTTGTAATGGCGTTCACATTTTTTTCTCTTTGTGGCAGCAATAATGAAAGTAATTAAAAAGAACAATAAATAACTCCATTATTTGCTCTGAGATTTGCTTAACTCTTTTTAGTTGCATTTTCTCAACTAAGACCAGCAGAGTTGACGGACGAACCTTAAAAATATTCACTTTGATGTAGAGCATCAAAGAGAGAGAATCGATCTTGCTTCTCTTTTTTTTCTTTTTTTTTTTTTTTTTTTTTCCAATTTTCACCCCAAACAAAGCACAGTGCCACTTTCAAGTAGGGGGCTGAAGGAAGATGAGCAGCAAGATGTCTATTCACATTACACTTGAACTTCTGCATGTCAGTACAGTTGGGAAAGCAGATTCTGGAAGGGAGTTTCAAAGTCTAGCAGTTCTGGGGAAGAAACTATTGGAGTAGAAGGCTTTCTTACACCTAGGATTCTCTACTGAGTAGGGGTAGGATTTAGTTGCTTGTCGGGTTTGTCAGGGGTATTAATGTTGAGGGGGTACAAGTGCTTGTAGTTCATCAGAGCATTCACCATTAAAATACTTGTAGAACAGTTCAGTGGGACACAGGCTGAAGCTTAGATGACAGTTCAGGACCTATTAGGTTGGCGACTTCTGCCACATACTTTTTTCCCATGACACAACTTCCAGTACACATCAACCGAACATGTAACGGAAAATTCCTTTATCTTAACCCTTCATGACCTGGTTGTACTAATTCGTTCAGTCATAAATAAATTAAGATAATGGCATAAATAAAGTGAAAATTGATTCAAACATGCCTTATACATATTAGTTCATTATCTGGGTAGATACAAGATACCTCCAGGTTGCAACTGACATTGCTTACATTCAGTATGCAGCCATCTGTCTCAGAGAGTGGATTTTATTTGTTCTCATAAACACACTTTTTTCAAGCACTATGGATAATAATCAAGGTAAGTTTATGAAACGCAAAAATTCTGAGTGGTAGTTTAACTATTGAACTTCCTAATTTTTCCAGTTTGAAGACAATCTTAGTATTACTACCTTTTAAACTAAAATGAACAAATATTTTTAAAATCATCTACATCAGAATTCAGGTCATAAAGGGTTAATCTAATTCCATGTGGAAATTTCCATTTTTAATATTATTGTTACACATTCACGTCCAATATTGCTGCAGATGTAGTTTGTTAATTATAAAATAGCTAAAATGTTTGAACACATTATTTTAAGAGTGAAAGAAACTCACCCAAACTGCCACTTGAATTAAAGTATTCGGAAGCACCTCTTTCTTGAGATAGCCGGTATAACTGGTGCACACAAACAGGGCAAATTCTTTATCATTTTTGGAAGCTGAAAAAAAGTAATTAAAATGACAATGCATTACTCATTGCTGACAAATTGCATAAAAAACAATCAAGAAAATGAAAGGCCAGTTATTCAGAATTAATTTCAGGGATTATGATGTGGAATAACACAAAACAATATAATGGACTACTCTACCATTATTTAGCAGTTGTGGGTGTAGAGCAGTGGAGGGAGTCATATTAAGTACTGTCTATGTTCCTATTTACTTGCCTCCCCACGAGGGCAGAGTTAAACACAAGGTCGGTTTTTAATGGGAGAAAAATCCAGGGGCATTCTGGATAGGAACAAAAGTAAAAATTGCCTTAGGCTGACATAATTATTTACTATGATAATTATTAAATATGATAATTATTAAATATGATAATGATTAAATACAGAGATTTCGAGAATCCCTAATGCAAGGTGTCATGATTAACACCGGTCGATAGATTTGAACTCGGCAACAGAGGCCATCTCTGACTCCATTAGCAAGGACTTAATTCATTCGGCTACCGAATAAATATACATATATATATATATATATATATACATACACAATGTTAAGTTTCAATCCAATGATATAAACAGTCTACAATCATGATTCTTATTTTTTACATATGTGTTTTACACATGTTTCATTGTGCATATAACCAGTGTTGCTATGTTGCCATTACACAATGCAGAGACAAACAAATCTTTAAGACAATTAGACACCAATTAATGAAAGAAACAAAGAAAGAATGCTTTTGAGTTCAAGACTCAAGTAAAATCAAAAATAATTACCATCATCAATCACATTAAGGAGTCGATAAACAATTTCATCGGGAACGTTTCCGTTGGTAACTTCCAATAACTGATTTATGGTATCAACATACCACCTATCACTGCTTGACAATGTGGGGAGAAAAGCGTTAAGGATTAGAAACAGGTTGGATCAGTCTTTGTTATCAATTAGATTAAATATTTATGAAAATATATATCTATAAAAGTGAACGTGCCTGTGTGTGTGTCTGTGTACATTTCCCTATGCAATAACTCTGTCAATTTTAAGTCTACAGACTCAAAATTTGATATACAGGTTATTGAGATTTGGGAAAATCTTTGTGATCAGTTTTCGGCCAGACATTTGGCTGTTAAGGGGTCAAAGTTCAATGATTTGACCTTTGAGAACTCTATCAAACTCCTCCGAAAATTTTAGGTCTAAACACTTGAAATTTTAGATATAGGTTCCTTGGACATGGATCTAACTTAACTTGATTTGAGCCCAAAACAATAAATGTTAAGGGGTCATAATAAGGGTCAAAGTTAAAAAAATTGACCGCTTTTTTTTTTTTTGCTCAACATACACCTCCAAACACCCGGGCAACGCTGGGCTGAAATGCTAGTATTTTAGAATTTCGAAATATTTTTATCTTCTCACTTTTTCAGGGAAGAATAGAAAGCTTTCTGGCATTTAGGGACCTCAACCGTGAAGGGGTGAAATTTTGTTGCTAAGCAGGTTTATCGGGGATGTGTACACTGAGGCGACACAAGTGCAACGAGTTCATCAGAGAACATTTCATTAAAATACTTGTAAAACAGGCACAGAGATGCAACATTGCAGTGATGGGACTGGGGTTGGAGCTTAGTTGACAAAGTGGGACCTATTAAATTCAAAACTCTTTTTGGGACCCTATCCAAGAGGAAAAGGCTAGTGGTAGATGCACTAGTTCAGATGTGACAACAATACTCCATACATGGGCGAATGGTAGCCTTGTCGAGGTACAGAATACTCTCAGGTGTGAGTAGTCTTCTAGAATGAACCAGTCTCCTTTGCAGCAGCCTTTGCAGTGTCCTCAATGTATTTGTTCTAGTTCACATTGCCTATGAACATTAGGCCGAGGAGTTTGAAGGAAGAATTCTCAGGTAGAGTATTATTTGTCATGGATATCAGTGGTTGGAGAGGCATCCTGTAATTGTTAAAGGAAATAACCTTAGTCTTACTAGCATTAAATGTTACCATCCATTTGCAGCCTCGTTCTACAACTGTTTGGAGGTTATTTTCTAATGATTCTGCCAATGTCTTAGATTTCTGTGCATCCATACTTCCCTTATACATTAATTGTATTAAGAAATTATAGTTCTATAGAAATGTACTTTCTTTTGTAAATATATTAATTTTATAACACTTCATAAAAATGTATATAAAAGGTGTTTTTTTGGAGGTGGCAAACTTTAAAATAAATCACAGGAAAATATTTTTATTATAAAAATATGTGCTCTATTCTAAAGATTAATTTTTAGCATTTATAATTTGAATACAATTTCGAGCACACAGACCCATCATCTCTATATAATATTATGTTGTCACACCTGTTTTTGTTAAATCACTAAAATCAAGCCACATGGAGCCTGGTCAATACCAGTCGGGTGACCATTTGGGGATACTTGACACTGTATGTAGGAGGACATTTACACCTCCCTACAAGAACTGCATAAATCTAATGTTGTCATCTTCTCTGACAGAGAAATATGTGGAACTGGGCACCACTTGTGAATTTCATACTCCCATGAAACTTCTTCCTTGTGATGAAGCCAGTTAAACCCACCTAGGGTAAGTGCCGCTTTGGTATATGGCTTCACAGCTCATGCATACATAGTGTAATCTAGAATTCCAATTTTCACAAACTCTGCATATTAAATTAGGTTGTATTTCAACAATAGTGCATCAAATGTTGTTTTCCAAGTAGTCTATAGTCTGGTTTATCAGCGTAGACATAGGACCATATATATCCCTAAACAAAATAATCTAATGAATGAGGCAGTCAGTTGACAAATCCACTTTATGAAATCATTCGTTCATCAAATGTTTCTCTCAGTAAATTGATCATAGCATTTGCAAATGCTGCTTGGGTGTCAGTCTCTTTATGATGAACTGCCAAACAAAGCTGAACGCAAAATAACCGATAGTTGCCAAAACTGCAATTAAAGAAAAGAAAAAAAAGAGTTAATTTAAAGTTCGTCACCTCTAAAAAAAACAGCCTCTCTCTCTTACTATATATGTATATAGTAATTTTTTTCTCTAGTTTTTCCCCCTCCCCCCTTTTTTCTCCTCCCCTCTCTATCCATTATTCCCACTCTTTTGGTTTTTAATATCCATATGTAATCAAAAAAGTATCTTTCCTTTAATTTATTTTAACTTAAATCATCTGACAGATAATTTTCATCCCGTAACCTGTAATGAATTAAGTTAATACACCTGAGGTTGAAATCATAAAAATCATATGTAGCTCTACAAATGTATTGAGTACTTTTTCCTTGTTTTTTATCAAATGTACCTATAACACACACACATATATATATATATATATATATATATATATATATATACGAGCAAACAGTTAATAAAACATGTTAAAAAACACTTTGAAAAAGAGTTAAAAACATATTTAATCTGAAAAGGAAACACTTGATAAGTGGGTAGTCCTTAATCCGCGGAGTTTCGTAGAAATACTTTCCTTCTCATCAGAGGGTAGGAATTAGCAAAATGCAGGATCAGATTTTGCATGCAAAAGTATTTGATGAAACAACAAATAAGTCAAAGATCTTACTTGACAACAAAAAAGTGAAGCAGAGGAAATATGGTGAAGAAAAAGGTGATTACACGTGAATGGATAGTCTGGTGGAAGATAAATAATCCAGTGACGGTTAAATCCAAATATATAACTTCAAGAAAGTTAATTGAATTTCCATTTGCACAAGTAAAATCCAAGGAAACCCCGTAATTGGAAGATGGTCCAAAATAATCCATAGGCAGAAATCCATGGAATAATTCACAAAATATATACACTTGTGCCCGATATTATTCATACCCCTCGGATCTTTGAGATTTCTATAAGAATATTGCTCAAACCAGAAGGTAGACAATATCAAAGGGATTTCAAACAATAAATCAAGCATAAGCATTTAATTTAAACTCAACAAATAAATAAATTATGCAAGTTTGAAACATTATACAAAGAAAAACAATAATGGCACTAGTTCAAAATTATTCATACCTCTCTTACATAGCATGCCCTTTATTCTTAATAACTGCCTGTAACCGTTTTGGATATTTATCAACAAGGTTTTTACAAGCATCAACACTGATTTTTGACCATTCTTCAATGCAGTAGTTCTCCAAATCCCTCAAATTTCTAGGTTCCCGCTTTTTAACCTCAGTTTTCAATATGTGCCAGAGGTTTTCGATAGGGTTCAGGTTGGGACTCTGGCTAGGCTATTCCAAAACATTAATTTGATTATCCTCAAACCATTTCTTGACTATTTTGACAGTATGTTTTGGATCATTATCCTGTTGAAGGACCCAGTTTGATCCTAAATGGAGCTTCTCCGCATCCTGTCTAATGTTTTTCTGGAGTATCTCCAAATATTGCTCCTTCTTCATGGTTCCATCTATCTTGACCAAACTTCCTGGACCACTAGCCGAAAAGGAGCCCCAAAACATTAGGCTACCACCACCATGTTTCACCGTGGGTATGGTGTTCTTTGGGTTGTAAGCTTCTCCTTTCTTCCTCCAAACGTAAGAAGCATCCATATGGCCAAACAATTCAATTTTTGTTTCATCAGTCCACAAAATACTTGAGAAAACGGACTCTGGAGAATTCACATGGGTCCTAGCAAACTTTAGATGTGCTGCAAGGTGTTTTCCGGTGTGCAGTGGAGTCCTTCTTGGTCTTCTTCCTTTCAGACCATTTTCATGCAGAGTCCTTTGCAATGTTTGCCTTGATATTTTTATGCCAGAAGACTCCAGATTTTCTAAAATGTCCTTAGTAGTGGTGGTTGGATTTGCATTAACACTTCTTACAATATTCCTGGTGGCTCTAGCAGACAGTTTCCTTTTCCTTCCTCTACCAATCAAGTTGTTTGTTGTGTGGTGGCTCTGGAATTTTTTGATGATGCTCTGTACTGTTGCTGTAGGGACCTACAAATTTCTTGGAAATTGACTTGTAACCTAAACCATCCTCATGTGAATTAACAATTTTAGTCCTAAGATCATTACTAAGCTCTTTTTTTCTTCCCCATTCTAATAATTTTTATTCTTTTATTGGTTTTAAGATTATATCATTTTAATTTCTGAAAAATGCAAAAAACGTAATGAAATTAATCAAAGGTTGTATAAAAGCATTCAAAATAAGAATCAAACAGGAAACAAACAGTCAGAAACTCGATTAATACTGAAAAAATAAGGGGGTATGATTATTTTTGAACATTGCAGATTTTATAAATAGCTGTATATTTCTTTTATTACAAGTATCCCGAGATTTTAAAATGACGAAAATTATCAGAAGAGGTTTATTAAGAATATGTATCAATATGGACGTAAACAATAAATTCTTACAAAGTTACACCTAATAAACTCAATTTTCAAGGGGGGGTATGAATAATATCGGGCACAAGTGTATATATATATATATATATATATATATATATATATATATACACACACACACACAAACTACTTTTCTAAATTTATTGACTTTATGATGTTTTGGTATATTTAACGACATATCAATCAATCCCAGGTAATTTTTCAGGTTTAATAATCTACCTATTGCAAACAATCCATTGTATATGATTAATTGAACACAAGTTATAATTTTACCCATAGCTGGAGAGAAACTGCATGCTCATACATTTCCCACTAGCATAAGTACATAAATAATCACAATATATTCTTTGATGGGATCAGACAATTCAAAGGCAATTTCATAGGCCCATGCCCTGTCCCCAACATTTTAAATTAAAAATAAAAAGGGTGTTGGCTGCTGTCCATAGGAAAGCACAATGAAAGGATATTTCTCAACAAGGCTAAATAGTTTGGCAACAATGTCGGCCTGCCAGAATGGATCATGGCTTGTCTTGGAGATATATTTCAGCAGATTGCGGGAAATTACATCAATATTTATCCGGTTCGCCATCTGGTACATCAGCTCCAACGTCTGCAAAAAACAGGTACAACAAAATCCATTGACAATTAATAATGTTCATGAATGTCTGCAATAGAAATTTTAAATATTAAATATGCCGCGACAGTGACATTCATAAACTCAGCAACATTTCGAAAACCAAATTGAATTATAAACCCAAAATAATGAATTTATATCTAAGTGTAGACACATAAATTCTAGATTCATTAATAACGTGTGTGTTATATATGTATATGTGTGGACGAGTTTTCTCAACCTCCATACAAAAGGGCGTATCTTTTAATGTGTCTCGACGATTCAAGGGAGATAACTAAAATATCAGTGTAAGGGAGATAATTCATAATTTGAGACAATTTTCTTGAGTGTTTAGGTAGATTTGTGATTTCTTTTTACAAGTTATTCAAGACTTATCAAGGCCTAAAGGCCACTTAAGGATAAGGATTAATGAATGTAAGATGGTAGTGTAGTAGTCATTAATGGTATAAACTGAGTAGAATTTGAATATATAAGGGGACTGTTTAATAACAATTTGTTTGCATTGGACTTGCAGGCTAACATACTGTAATCGGCCGGGAAGCAGGCAAATGGAACAGTGTTCCACGGGTGGGCATTTCTAGGAAAGAAGCTATGTTCGTGGAACCTGTGTTTAGATTCAGGCACAGATAGAGAGTGAGGAGAAACTGTTGTTAATGGTTGTAGCTAGTCAAGTATTTTTTATGAAAGTTTGGCAAGGTATGGTCATAGATTGGAACTCAGATGAGCACTTGCCATGAAAATAACGACAGAGCAGAAACAGGCTCGTAAAATCTCTTCTGTGGGAAAGAGGCTGTTGGGAAGAAAAAAGTGCATCATTCATTAGGTTTTGAAGCCAGTCTTGATTGCATCGGCAGGGAGATACCTACTTGAGCAGTAGAATGATCTAACCATTTTTCCAGCGATCTTGATAAATTATTTGCTGTATGTGTTCCATTTCAGATCAGGAGTAATGGTCAGTCCCAGAAACTTGTCAAGACATGATGCATCCATAAGATGAGAACCATTCATTTCAATTGAGGCCTGATGGGGATCAGAAAGATTAAGAGAGAAGGTTAGTTTTAGCTGCATTAAAATTAACTAGCCACCTTTTTCCCTATTGAACCATGTGCTCAAGATCAGAAGAGGGAGAATCAGAAAGATCCCGGTCATTACTGACCTTTGAAGTGTTGTCATAGATTGTGGTGTTGTCTGCATAAATGTCTATCAAATGACCTAAGAATGTGCTTTGAGAGATCAGTGGTGAAAATCAGGAAGAGAGTTGGGCACACTATGGAACCCTGAGGAACATCATTGATTTCAGACCATAGACGACTCCTCTTCTATGTCATGGCAAAATTAACAAAAATTACGAAACATGATATAATAGAAAAATAATTACAAGTAAAAGTAGAATTTATTCAATTATCGAGTTTTGTTTTTGTTTTAATGTGGAAGAGTTGTGCAACAGATTCGGTACGACAAACAAGGGAGATAACGCTTGACTTAAAGGTCCGCCATCTTTAAACTGTCTGGGAAAATAATGATTGCTGATCTTTTATTTAAAATACTTCTATTGGATATTATTTTGTAATTTTTGGAATTTATACAAATTTTCCCATGATTCGTAATAATGGGTTATAGTCAGCTAACATACTTTCTAACTTCTGCCATAGCATTACCAGAAGGGGTGACATGGCAAATTAGTACCTTCATTTTTTTTCTCTCACACCTATATTTCACCTGCACATGTAGCCTTTCTTTATTACGTTTTTCCAATCTTTTTTTTTTTAATAATCATTGTAAAGTTTTTTGGTCTTATTTTAATTATGAATTATTTTTTTTTAAATTTATTGAAAAAACGTTTTGCACTCTTATTTTCAAAAGAATTATTAAAAACACTTTTTAAAAATATTTAAAAACTATTTTGGGAATATTGTGCATTGAATACGTTTTTTATGATGTTTGAAATTTTGTTATTTGGATTTCAATAATTTTTATTTTCATACTTTCATAAACATATATTTATTATATAAATTCAAATAAAAACTCTTATTTTAAAAATTAAAAACAAATTTATTTTTATAATTTTATAAACATATTTCTTATAAAATTTCAAATAAAAGAAATACTTTTGTTTGTTTTTTATTTTATTATTAAAAATGCAAATACAGACTATTTGTGTTATTTCTATTTGTATATTTTGGTTAATTTTTATTGTATATTTTTCAATAATGTCCTTTTGTTAGATTTCATTTCAATAAATTACTTCACAATAAAACTACTGAAGAACAATAAAAGTGAAGGAGTTTATTTATCTTGTCATCGCTTCTGGTAGCGCTACACAAGAAGTCAAGAAGTATGTTAGCTGACCTTATAATGTTTTCACCTGAAATGTGATCGTTTAAAAGATCACCCATGTAAACAAGCACCAAATTCTTTTATAGGATGTATATATATAATTGCTTGTCAGTAGTCTAAGATATAATCAGTATCGATGACTAACCTTTCTCTGAATTGCAGCATCTGGGTTCTCAAGGCATTCCATCACGATCATCTGGTAGTCGACAGCATAATGAGGTGCCACTACTACTAATGAAGTAAGGGCTTTCATACCTGAATCAAAAAACAAAAAAAAAAAAATCATTTATAAATGTCAAACATTATCATCATATTTGCTTTAACGTTTTGGACAGCTTTAAGAAATTAACTTTATGCTGTAAAATATTCAACTGTTTTAACATAATACCTACATACATACAACATAAGGAAGCATATTAATGGTCATGAGATTTGGCAAAGAAGTTTTTAGAAACTTCTTTAAAAAGTTTTTAACCTTTTTTCCAAACCTCGTTACGCTATCACAAGCTTAAAAAAATCCAAATAACAAATTTTCTCCACGTTTTCGCATGCAACAACAACCTCAACAATACAAGACAAGGAAATTTCTAATTATACATAACAAAAAACACTTTTTTTTTTTTTTTTTTTTTTTTTTTACATGGAGTTCACCACTTATCAAGGCCCAATGGCCACTCAGGGATAAGGGTTATTGTGTGTACAGTAATCAAAGGGATAGTATAGCAATAGTATTGGAGAATTGGTAAGGTGTCATTACTTAGGGGGGGGGCGGTTCATCAGGAATTTGTTTGTGTTGGACTTGAAGACATCCAGGTTGAAGTTGGGAGAGAAACAGGCAAGGGGAACAGAGTTCCACAGGCGTGCAGTTCTAAGAAAGAAGCTTTGTTCATGGTATCTACATTTTGATTTAGGCACAGATAGGGAGTGGGGAAAATTATTGACGGTGGTTTCAGATAGTCGGGTGTTTTTTGAGAAAGATTGGCGAGGGGGGATCAGAGAATGATGGATATTTTACTGTCCGAAATTAAGAAAATATGTGAAGTTTAAAAGATAAAAATATCAAATGATTTTTAATAAAATATTTGCATCTTAAACATGGTTTCAAAGATATTTTGTCTGTTCATTCAAAATTTAAATGCGCTAAAATGTTTAGTATGTATATATATATATATATATATATATATATATATATATATATATATATATTATGTGGGGTGCAAAATTTAATAATTGCAATCATAACAGGAAAACCCGTTTTGATGTTCATAATTAAAAGTGGAAAAGAGAGAAAAAACAAAATAATTAATGGGGTAGACCATCTAACGTGTTTCAGCTTCACTTTTTATAAGTTGGATTGAGAGATTTACTTTTTTTTTCTTTTTTTTTTTTAATTTTATTAATAAAATCCAGTGAAATGGGAGACGATACATTTAAAATAAAATGGGAGGCGATACATTTTTAAAAAAATAGCAATATAGTGTATTAGGAAAAAAAAAACGGAATACACTATATGTCTAAAATACTGAAACGTATGATATCACATAGAGACTGATCACATTCAAACCTAAGAGACTTCCCTCTGCTTGCAGAGGGAAGGCTTCTTCAAGTGAATATGAATAGTCTGTCATGATTGCAATATATAGCATGGTGACCTGACATTGCACAGGATTGAATGATGATCAACAAATGTTTCACACTCCTTTATTTTTATTGTCATCAATATCAGTGAAATAATCCATTTTTCAATCAAATCGATTGATTGCCTGCTATAGTCGGGGACCCATTACTAGACTGGGAGGAAGCTCACATGCCTCTCACTATGACTTATTTCGCAATACATTGTCGTCCACATTGCACTGTAGAGAACCTACTGTTGATTTTTTTTTTTTTTTTTTTTTTTTTTTTTTTTTTTTTTACACAGTGATCACCACTTATCAAGATAAAATTATTTTAAATATATAATGGTTTAAATTAAAGTTTAAAATGCAAAACATCAAGTATCATGCTTCAATTGTGCTCTAAACAGAAACATTCATTTTGAACGCGCCCCTGTCATATCAAAGAACTTATTGTTGATTTTATATGCCAAGCCTTTCGGCTTGTGTAGTAATAAAACTTCTCAAATTCACTTGTGGTGTTAGGCTGTGTAAGGTGTTAACTTTGGTCAAAATCGCCTGTTCCTTCTTTCATTCGATTATTTCGATTATCGATATTTATCAAAGACATTCCAATACACAACCTATCTAAGAACGCTGCCAGGCACATAAAGTTCCTTTGTGTGAAATTTCATAAAAATCAGCTCAGTCGTTTTCAAGTCCATAGGAAACAGACAAAGTTCCTTTTATATAATAGTAGATATATATATATAAAATTCAAAATATAAATTTACACAAAATCTGTGAGCAATATATAGCAATGTTGTAACTGTGAAATCAGCTGAAACTGTTTCAATTTATTTTAATACTTATGAATTACTGATAGTATGACACAAAAGAAAGGTGCAAGCATATTAATACACGGATAGAAACAGAACTGATATAGAGGCGAGATGATTTCTTACCCAAATATTTCAAATTTTGATTGCTTGAACGCAGAAATTTTCCCACATACTTTGAAGCTTCCTCTAAAAGATTTGGATCAGGTGCGATGCGGCTAATTGTTAATATACATTCATAGATGATGGCTGAAATTGAGAAAAACATTGAAGCAATAAATAGCATGCAAGCAGATTAAATTTAAACAATATTTTTTTTATTTTAATGAACGTCATTAAAACTAGACATGTTAGAAAAAGAAAATTTACGAGTCGTAAAAAGAATGGGAACACATTTTACAAGATTAAAACATAATCATTCTCTTTTCAGAATTTTGACACCCTATGAAGCTATCAATTTTTAAAAAGTTATAAAACTATCGTTTTAATACCATTACTTGTGTTTAGCAAGCTTGCAACTGGCTACAGACCAACAGGAAGACCTGTTCTACTTCACAAAAATGTTTGTGAGACACAAGAGCAGGTGGCATCGACCCAACAGTTAGAGAAAAACTGTAAAAGCATGATGCAAGAGGAGTGGGGAGAGAAGAGACCAGCGGTGGAGGGAGAGGAAAGAGCTCAGATGGCAAAAGGCTGCAATAGACCTCTTGCCACCAGACACCACATACATTTGTGGCATCTGCAACAAAGCCTGTCAATCCAGGATAGACTTGCACAATCACAACAGCCGCTGAAATTCGTCAAGGTGCAGAATTCCATAGTCTCCCAATACAGAAAGGTACAGACAACTTGTGTTGAATATCAGTAAAAAGAAAAAAAAAGCATCCTTGCTCATCAAACTGAGAATAACAAATAAGAAATACATATAACAAAGTGCTATAACAAAAGACGCATAAAGTACAAACAAAATTTGCAGCTGTCAAAACAGTAGGTTGGTTGGTTGGTTGGTTGTTTTACAGCATATCAACCCTTTTCGGATTATTTAATGCCGAATCCAAAGATTTTGAAGAAAAGTTTTTTTAATAGAGTATATCTGTTGTTTTCACGTCGGTTTCTATTCAACCCATAGTTGGGACCCTAACAGGTACTACCACTCCGGGTCAGAGTGGACCTGGGAGCAATGGTAATTAAAGGGTGGCTCCACACTCCCCAAAGCCCACAAGCTGGGGCCTCACCACTGGATATAGTTTAAGGTCATATCCAGGACCCCCATTGAGGGACTTTTACCCTCTACAGGGGGGGGCAGTCGGCGTATTCTAATGCCCCACCGACAGGGTCGCCAAAACAGTAGGATGTGTGACTATAGGAATGATTGGAATTCCAGGAACATCACTTTTTATTTGCCCACATGTTTTAGAAATTAGATTTATCAGGATCGACAACTGAAAAGAGGAGGCAGAGAGAAACAAAAGCAAGTCTGGGGTCTAACCATGTTGGATGTAAGAGAGTAGTAAAAATTCAAGTATTAGAAGGCCAAAACAATTTTCACAAAAAAATGTATGGCAAAATGCTAATGAAAATTAGATGGGGAGAAACTAGTGCTTAGGCTGGAGAATTAACTAAACCTACAAAACTAGTCAACCCCATGTCGGCTTGGGGTCTATCTGTATATAAGCAAAAAATATCAGCCCTTTAGACAGATTTCCCCACAGCCAGTTAAACAGATGAAGTATGAGCCAATTCATTACCCCAAAAATTGACTGCTTGACAAGCATAAAAAAGGACTTGATAGAATTTTTAGCATCAACAAAAATCTAATAGAATTTTTAGTACATTTCCTTCATTATTTCTACACAAGTTGTACCAACTTAATGTACATAAACTAATCAATAGTTACATAATAACTGGGTTGATAGATTCTCTTTTTTGATTTTTGTTTGTGCCCAATGATTAATATGTGTCATATCATCGTTTGATGATTTCTGGTCATCCAAAATCAAAGAACACAGGACCATTCACAGCCAATGACAAAACATGGCAACAACTGAAACTGTGGATGGAGATTGCACATGCAGTTCCTCTACATAAAATAACCTAAAATGTTGCTTATTTGTATTATTTGAATTCTTTAGACTACTGTTTTCATCTTAAGTGTTATTTTCACAACGTTTTAGCAAATGTAACCTTCGACCTCCTTCATATGTATCTTATCAAACTTGGGAATCTTTCTGCCAAACTCGAGAATCTGCATGGAATTTAATCCACAGTGGTAGTGTGCTCTTGATCCAATAGCCATGACTGGGTAGAAGTCTCAAGTAATTTGCAATTGCCTACACTGAAGATTGAACCTTCAACGTCGGCTATGCAAGGACCTGTGGATAAAATACTTCATAAAATTCAGTTATAAACTATACTCTTCCCTAGTTCAAAATTAAGATTCCGGAGTTTAACAAGATATACCTGAAGAAGGTCAAAAATGAAAATAACACTCAAGATGGGAACAGTATTCCGAAGAATCCAAATAATACAAAAGCTGTTGACACGTTGTCAAACAAACATTGTATACACATCGAAATGCGAAATGCATATAAAAGGCATCTCTGCACACATATGAAGCAATAGAATACAAATCAAAGATGAAGAACTACTTACCAAAGGCAATATTTTCCTTCATGTTGGCACATTGTAAAACCTCTTTCAACACTGGATATATGGATAAACTGAAACTGGAAACAGAAAATGTCCATTGGTATTAAGCACAAATAATAATCGCAGATCATAGATCATAAAATGAACACCAAACCCCTTCAACTGATTTAGATAAAAAAAAAAAAGTATGAATCAGCGCCATATATATATCTCATGGTAAGTAAGCTACACAGAAACATTTTTTTATAGAAATCACTCCAGAGAGGGCATGATGCCACTTAATGTAAGGGGTTTAAAAAATACTACTTAAAGATCAAAATCCAACCAAGGATAAGTGTTAGATGGATAGATTCCAACTCAGAAAACAGCAATTCTTCTCCTTTTGTCAGAAACATTGCTCAGGAAATGTGAGAACTAAAGGACAAAATAAGGGAAATGAGATGAGAGTTTTGAGAATGCCAAAAGTAAGTGTTTCATTGTCTGGGGAAATCATAAGACTAATTTTTGAACCAACATCTTGCTGCCCAAATCCCTACATAGTACCCCAGTAGTTGTTGCCCCTGATAGTAGCCCTCTACACCAAAGTGGCAACGTGCCTTGTTTGGGGTGAAAATTTGATAAAAAAAATTTTTTAAATTGCTCTAAGCTCTCATCATGCATTGAGCACAATTAAAAGTAAATACTGAATATATATATATATACTAGCCTTGGTGCCCGGCATTGTTGTAGTAGGCAGCCGTACCGCAAAAAAGGAAAAAAATGTGAAAGAAAAATGTGAAGTTTTTGCCGTTGTGTCCATTGCCAAACCGGAATTTCTCCTTAACTGTCTATTAAATTAATAACTTGTCTATCACGCAGTGCTCAAACTATCAGTTTGTTTACAAACAAATTAATACATAAAATATTATGTGTGTGTATACTTTGCATCAAAAGTTACAGAAAAAATTATGCTTCATTCATATAAAAGCTACACAGAAACATTGGTTTCATTCCTTGGAGAAATCATTAGGTTAATTTTGAACATAGTTAAAGTAAATACTAAAAAAAGATGATCATGTGTAAAATATATATATATATATATATATATATATATATATATATATATTATATTATATTATATTATATAAGTGTATACCTCTATAAAAAATTAAGGAAAAACTTATGTTTGCCAGTGTTCACACCAATGTTTATATAAAAAATTAATTTCCTTTTTAAACTTTCCCATTTAAGACGTTCTTATTTTTTTCCTTTAACTTCACTAATTGAAGCATTATTTTGCATGAATATTAGTGTAAATACAAGCAAAGGATGATTTTTTTTTCACTTGATAGAGGATATACATAAATGATGAATTAAAATTAAATATTTTGTATAGATTCCATGTTTAGCAAAAATTCAGCCAATCAAAATACATTATACTTACTTCTTGTCACCAGCCCCGAGAAGTGTGAGCAGCCGTAGTAAAGAGATTTGCATCCACGGATTGGGGATGGAATGGTAATCATATTCTGGCGGAAGTTTTCGTTTCAAAATCTGATTTAAGATATTTATGAATGGAGTTCCAAGATTCTTGTACTGCGATGGATTTTCCTGAAACAAGAAACATCAATATTTTATGGTATGGAAAAATCGGTCAGTTTGTGTCATCTTCCTTCTCTCCTTTCACCCACAATGCTCATATCTTTAATTAATCTCAGATTAAATGAATGGCTCTGTCCTCGGATTTTTGAGGATATTAAATGATGAATGGATCAGAGGGGATGGCTAATTGCATTGTTATGACTGAACTTATGCATTCATGACCAGAAAGATTCATCTCTCTGTTGCAGATATTGACAGTGTAAGACTATAAGAAGGCAACCCCTATCATGAACGTGCATCAGAAGCAAAGATGTATCATTGAATTACTGGCAAAATTGCATTGAGAATGGTGGTGACTTTGTGGAAAAAGTTGCTCATTTTCATGGTACGACTAAAATTTTCATAGCTCTTCAATGTTTGGAGTTAAAAAAAAAAGTAAGAGGCTTTACTTTTGGAACGACTAGAATGTAATATCGGAAGTCTTTGAATATATCTATATAAAATCAATAATAAATACAATCAATAAATTATCATTATTATAATAGTGAAAGATTGCTGGCAAGTAGTAAAGAGGTTCAATTCTTATTGTGGGTGACCGAAAAATACAATTGCAGATCACTTCTATCCAGTCATGACTGACCAAACGAGAGCATCAGCTTTTGGGTTTGACCTTTACTTCTGATCTTAAATGGAACACATAAATCAAGTCTGTGGCCAAGGTCGCTGGGAAAATGGTGGGATCCTTCTACCGCTCCAGAAGATATCTCACTAATGATGCAATTCTCTATCTATATAAAAGCCAAGTACGTCCACAGATGGAGTACTGCTGCCACATCTGGGCAGGAGCTGCTAAAAACAGCCTATCCTGCCTTGACAGAGTACAAAATAGACTTCGTGGCTTGGTGGGGGATGCCCTTTTCTCTACCCTGCAACCTCTTTCCCACAGAAGATACGTAGCGAGCCTGTCTTTGTTCTATCGTTATTTCCATGGCAAGTGCTCGTCTGAGCTCCATTCTCTGGGCCCCCCCCCTCGCCAATCTTTTTCAAAAAACACCCGACTAGCTGAAACCACCGTCAATAATTTTCCCCACCTCCTTATCTGTGCCTAAATCAAAACGTAGATTCCATGAACAAAGCTTCTTTCTTAGAACTGCATTCCTGTGGAACTCTGTTCCGCTTGCCTGTTTCCCTCCCAACTTCAACCTGGATGTCTTCAAGTTTAACACAAACAAATTCCTGATGAACCGCCCCCCCAAGTAATGACACCTTATCAATTCCCCAATACTATTGCTACACTATCCCATTGATTACTGTACACACAATAACCCTTATCCCCGAGTGGCCATTGGGCCTTAATAAGTGGTGAACTCCACGTAAAAAAAAAAAAAAAAAGCATGCTACCCCCATAAAGTAAATAAAGGATTCACTTCAAAATTTCATCCAAATTCCCAAGTTTAACAGAAACATTCCCAAGTTCGACAAGATACACCTGAAAAAAGTCAGAGGTTACATCAACTGAAATGTGAAAATGATATGCAAGATGAGAAGAGTAGTCCGAAAAATCCAAATAAAAGGAATGACTTCTAAATCTCTTCTCGATAGCCTCTTTCTCACATTAACGAATAAAAATCATGAATAAACAAAGGGTGATAACTCGATTTGTTTTCAGTCTTGTAATCGCTATGATTTACCATTAATCGCTTAAAATCGTTAAAAAATGATTTTCTATCTGAAAAAAAACTACTTGATCAATTTACGTAATTTTTGGAATATGATTTTTACAGGGGATTATTTTATGTAACACTAGCCAGTGTAAGGTAAAATAGTTCCCTGTAAAAATTATTCTTTTTATTTAGAAATTAGCTTTGTGTGAAATTTGTAAAAAAATAGGCTCGGCCGTTTCAGAACCTAAAAGGAAGAAACTCTTGAGGCTCTCATTCACAAATATCCGTGGGCTTAGAACTAACTTAGCTGATGTTGAAGCATTTCTCTTAACAAATACCCCGGATATCTTAGCACTAAGTGAGACTAACCTACACTCCTCCATTCCCTCTAACCACTTTAACATGCCTGGATATCTCCCACTCTGCCGTAAGGACTCTGACAGACATATGCACGGACTTGGAGTTTACATTCGTAATACCCTTCCCTTGACTAGAGAAACAAACCTAGAAACAGATGATCAAGCCTTTATGTGCTTTAGACTAAACGTGCAACACAGTATTAGCTACTATTATTTTCTCTACCGCTCTCCCTCGACTCAGGACTGCTCCATAATAAACAAAGTATCTGACAGCATAGACACGGCACTGTCCCTCGACACTAGCGCACAAATACATGTGTTTGGTGACTTTAATGTCCACCACAAAAACTGGCTTGGATTCTCTACTCACACAGATGCAGCGGGCAGCACAACCCATAGCTTCGCTATATCTCACTCCCTATCACAAATTGTTACGTTTCCAACCCGTTTCCCTGACCAGGAAGAACAACACGCATCACTTCTAGATCTGTTTTTGACCACAGTTCCCGATGACTGCATAGCGAAGGCCCACAGCCCACTCGGGAACGCTGATCATGCAGTGATAATGGTTGAAATCGCCCTAAACACTAGACCCAAAACTGAAGAGCCAGTGCTCAAAACAACGAGATATTATAATAAGGCTGACTGGGAAGCCATCAGGGAACTAATTAGAGATGCTCCATGGAAAAATATTTTCTCTCTCCCTGCTGAACAGTGTGCAAACGAGACCACTGACTGGTTCAAAACTGCAATCGAAGCGCATGTTCCCATGCGGAAATTTTATAGTAAGCCCCACTCTCCCCAATGGTTTACGTCGACTTGTGCAACTGCCATTACTCAAAAGCAGCATGCATACCGTAGGTTTAACCGACATAAGTCCAGTTCAAACAGACTGAAGTATATAGAAGCTAGAAATAACGTTAAGAAAGAAATAGCGACAGCTAAGAGAGAATTTACGGAAACCACTAAAAAGCGCATCGAAGCACAAAAACTAGGAACTCGAGACTTCTGGAAAATCTACAACAGTGTAGTAAATAATGGGCAATCGACAATTCCCCCACTAACCAACAATCACGAGGTTGTCTCCTCAGCAACCGACAAGGCTAACATGCTTGCCAGTCGGTTTGCCTCAAACTCCACACTGGACCCTTCCAACCACCCCCTACCTGACTTTCCTATGCGGACAGACGCCACACTAGACGATCTGAAAACCACCCCTGCTCAGGTGCATGCTATCATAAAAAACCTTGACACCTCAAAAGCATGTGGACCCGATCTTATCCCAGCTGTGCTATTAAAAAAGTGCTCAGCCGAAGTAGCTCCAGTTCTCTCCAAACTCTACAACAAATGTCTTAATGAAGCTTGCTTTCCGGGCTGTTGGAAAACTGCTTCTGTTGTACCAGTATTCAAGAATTCTGGTGAAAGGACAGACCCATCAAATTATCGCCCCATTAGCCTCCTTCCACTTTTTGCCAAAATATTTGAGACCATAATTAACCACGCTCTAATCCATCATCTTACAGATGCTAAACTACTGACTGACAAACAATATGGATTTAGACAAGCCCGTTCCACAGCAGACATCCTCACCGTGATCTCTGAACGTATATACCAATCACTGGACAAAGCGGGGGAAGGCAGAGCGGTAGCTCTAGATATATCTAAGGCTTTTGACAGGGTATGGCATGAGGGTCTCCTCAGTAAAATCAGATCATACGGTATCACTGGTAGAATACTTAACATAATTAAATCCTTCTTAGATAAGAGAAAAATCCAGGTAGTCCTCGACGGTCGCACATCTAAACAATATGATATAAATGCGGGAGTGCCCCAGGGTTCTATCCTTGGACCTCTATTGTTCCTGATATTCATAAATGACCTCCCCGACAACATTGCCTCTGAGATGGGTATATATGCTGATGACACTACACTCTATGGCAGACACGACAGGAAGACGAATGAACACATTTCTAAAGAAATGGCAGAAACACTAGAGGAAGACCTCCAATCTGTAGTGGAATGGGGACAAAAGTGGTTGGTCGCGTTCAATGCTGCCAAGACTAAACTAGTTTCATTCAATAATTACAAGAAACCCTCTCTACCACCAATAGCAATGGCCAACGACTCTTTATCTGAGAGTCCATCTTTCAAACTCCTTGGCCTAACGTTCACAGGAAACATGAGTTGGAACAATTACATTGAAGGCATTGCCAGGGCCGCTGCAAGAAAGGTGGGCTCTCTCTACCGTGCTAGAAAACTACTAACACCCGAAAGTATCCTGTACCTCTATAAGGCCACCATTCGCCCATGTATGGAGTATTGCTGCCACATCTGGGCTGGTGCATCTGCTACTAGTCTCTCGCTCCTTGACAAGGTTCAAAAGAGAGTCGCAAATCTGATAGGCCCTGAACTGGCATCTAAGCTTCAGCCTCTGTCCCATCGACGAAATGTTGCATCCCTCTGCCTGTTCTACAAGTATTTTAGTGGTGAATGCTCTGATGAACTGCAATCACTTGTGCCCCCACGACGCGAGCACCCTCGACAAACCCGACAGGCTACTAGATCCCACCCCCACACTGTAGAGGTCCCTAGATGTAAAAGATCTTTTTACTCCAATAGTTTCTTCCCCAGAACCGCAAGACTCTGGAATTCCATTCCAGGTCCCTGCTTCCCCAACAGTACTGACGTGCAGAAGTTCAAGTGTAACGTGAACCGACACCTTGCTGCCCAAATCCCTACATAGTACCCCAGTAGTTGTTGCCCCTGATAGTAGCCCCCTACACCAAAGTGGCAATTTGCCTTGTTTGGGGTGAAAATGTAATAAAAAAAAAAAAAAAAAAAAAAAAAAAAACACAAAGTGACTTTTATATATTAGTTGGGATAAAATTAAAAAATGAGTTCCTGTCTAGAATTCCCTTCATATTAAAATGCAAAAATAAAGAAAAATCTGATGCACATACCCATGACGAAACAAAAATATCTTATTTCAAAAATCACCTAAATTGCTCAAGTAGTTATATTTTTATAAAGAAAATCATTTTTAAGCGGTTAATGGGAATTCATCAGAAAATACAATATAAATTGTGCAAGTCTGAATTATCTTGAGTTATCTCCCTTTGTTTATTTTTAATTGTTTTCAAAATGGCGGACAAGACATCCACTCTTTGATTACTCCAAAAATTGGATTTTCTTATTTATAAAATAAAACTTCTTTCCTTTTTCAAGATTTTTATTTATTTTTGTTTTCATATAGAAGGAAATTTAGATAGGAACTAAAAAAAATGTTCTATAGTCACCATCTTTATTTGTCACCATGCTGCTTCATCAGCTGTGAACATCTCAACAACAATAATTATCTTGAGTTATCGCCCTTTGTTTTTTTAGATCATTTTCAAAATGGTAGACAATAGATTACTAAAAATATTTGATTTTCTTATTTAAAAATAAAACTTCCTTTATTTTTGTTTTTTAATATAGGAGGAATTCTGAACCAGAACCAAAAAAAATGTTCTATAGTCGCCATCTTTAGTTGTCACCATACCACTTCATCAGCTGAAAACATTAAACATTTCAACAACAATAATAAACATAATATTGAAGATTCGATTTGTCATTTATCTCTAGTCAGAAAACATAACTATGATTTCAGTACAACTATACTATAATAGCGAAATTTAAAATTTTTAATATTGAATTTCAAGGCAAAGCAATTGTCTACTTAATTGTTATGTTACAGTAATGAATATATCCAAAAATTATGAAAAACGATAAGGTAGGAAAAAATTATTAAAGAAAGCATTTTTTTGACAAAAATTAGTGAATATAAAATGTTTGGCTAAAAAAAAAAAAAAAAACACTGGAGAGTTCCAAGGGGAGATAAATAGCATGTAACTATTACCAATTGTGAAGAACTTTTAAATTAATTCTGTGTTAACTATCATAAATATGAGTTACTTGCCTTGTTTTAGCATAACTGGGTTACTTCCCTTGTTATCATGTCATGCATTCCCAAAGAAATATGGCGAAGAGTTTTTACGATAAAGATCAAAAACTTGTGTTTGATAACACGGTAATATTTAAGTACTTCTGACATGCTAAGTAATAATCATTGTTTTTAGTAGAAATTGACACAAAAAGTCAGTAGATACCATTGTTTTTTTTTTAAATTGATTTTTTTGTTTTCCGAATTTCATTATTATAGTGTAGTTGCACTTAGATTTCTATTACTATGTACCCACGTGGAACCGCGCCCGTGCCTCTGACCAACCACCTTACTCAAACACATGTGCTATAGTTTTTTCTTATTTTATTATTTTCTTCTTATGGACCGTGTTAGGATTCTAATGTGGATGGTCAGCGGTGCACAAAGATATAGTCCACAGTTTATATTCATAATAAAAATAACACACAGACATTGTACACAAGTGATTTATTGAACACGAGTGTATGTGCTTGTTGTTAGGGTCTGTCGTTAGTTTCTCTACATTCGAACAAAGCTTTCAACAAAAACTTACACCATCAATTGCAGCCCTTCTTCATCTCTTGACATGATCACCTGTGTCACCCGAATATATTTACTTTCCATTAGAAATCAGATATTTTTATTCTTATTCACACCAAACAAGGCATATTGCCACTTATATACGGCATAATCATGTTGATGCACACGTTCTTGTTAGACCACCAAAGTTAAGCAATATTGAGCCTGGCCAGCTACAGATAGGTGATCATTTGGGAATACTAGGTGTTGTACGTAGGAAAACATTAGCACTTCCTTGCAAAAACTTCAAAAACCTAACATTGTTATCTCCCCTGACCAGGACATACATGCGAGTGGGCCCGTTTGTGAACTTGATATTCCCATGAAATTTCCTCCTTTGGGGAAAGTCAGTTCAACCCAAACATGGTGAATGCCACTGGTATGGCATATTGCTACTCAGACATAAAGGGTTACTATTTGAGACCATATCTACAAGAAAACTATGTAGGGAAGTGAGAAGCAAGATGTCTGTTCACATTACATTTAAATTTATGTATATAAATACAAATCAAAGAAAAAGATTGGGAGTAAATTTGAGGGTAGAAACTATAAGAATAGAATGCTTTCTAGTATCTAGGAATCTCTACAGTGAAGGGGTGGGATCTTGCCCCTTATCGGGTGAGTCGGGAGTCTGTACGTCGAGGGGGCACAAATACTATAAGTTCGCCAGAGCACATTCTATTAAAATACTTGTAAAACAGATACAGAGATATGTCTGCCAGATACTCTACACACATTTTTTTTCTCAGCTTACTTTCACCATTGTTATTTGGCCATTAAAAAAGTAAGTAATTGTAATGGCCATTAAAAAAGTATTTGTAATGGTGTCACAGATTTATGAAAGTTAATGGATCAATTAGTTTGCTTTTGTCATTCATTTCCTAACAAATCTCTACCTGTTGTTATAATTATGAAGAGAAGGAGGATTCCATAGTATCACATCCAAAACTTTTCTTCCATTGGATGTTTATGAAGGCTGCTGTGTTTCACAAGTTCTTGTCATATCAGTACTTGTTGAAATTTAGTTGTAAAAAAAAAGGAGAAGCAATGTTTCATGTCTCCTTTTTGCATTCAGAACCACATGACACTCTTCCCTCATCCCCAAATATACAACCGTTGTTAATCCTTTGTTATCGTTGTAGCCAAAGCATATTTGGTTGTTTTGTTACCCCCCCCCCCCCCCGACAAAAGGAGAATGGACCTGTAAATTCACTCTTGTCCATTCGTCTGTCTGCACTTTTCTCAATAACTACGCCTTGGAATTTTTTAAAATTTTGCACAAACATTAAACATGATATGAGTAAAAAAAGTAACAGAACGGATTTTCCGGGAAAACTCCAGTTGCCCCTCCAGAGGTGCCTTTTGGGTTAAAATGCCTAAAATTTACACTTTTGTGTTTATTAAAAAAAAATATATATTAGTGTGGGGATGATTGATTGAAATTAGAAAAATCGGAACATTGTGTTATCAAAATCCAAATTAGTACATTTTTTTTTAATGCCAAAATTGATTTTTTTTATTGTTTTTTGTTTGGGGTGAAAGTGCACTGGAGGACCACCCGAAGACTTACCTTTAAGAAGTTGGTTACGGGGAGGTTAACAATAAGAAAATGCCTTTTGGAATAAACATCCCCAAGAACGGCTTTCAGAATAAACACCCTTTGCAGGTTGGACAACCAGTGCACATTGACCATCTTTGGGTCATCCCACAGTGCACCTTTTTTTGTTTGTTTCTGAAAAGTTGTAACTAACTGATTTCTATATAATTTTGTTTGTCTATATTTTGTGATAACTCTTGGGTTTGCCCCAGGGGCTCTTTTAGGGCTAATAAAAACACTCCATTTTTGGGTCTATTTTACCATATTTGTCCTAAATTTTCTGTGTATCTCTATTTAGCAGTTTTGCATGGTGCTGAATTCAAATTTAAATATGTTAAAACCTTTAGGGGCAATGCTGAACTTAGTCATTTTTTTAATGCTTCGTTCACTGTGGACCATGCATGCTTCACGCTAAATATGACATATTAAGCCTTTTTGCGTTATTTAATGTCAAATCCAGTAATTTTGGAAAGAAGTTTTATGTTTCACATTCTTTATATCTTCAAATATTTATTCATGGTGTTTGGTTAGTCGACTAAGGTACAAGAGAAAGCGGAAGAGACAAGTGATGGTAAATAGTGGGAGTAGTAGTATCAGTAACATGTGAGAAGAGGGATGACATGAACACATAAATGATGTAAATAAATAAAAAGAAAAGAGGAGAGTAAGAGGAGAGAAGGTGTAAGAAAAGAAGGAAACGAACAATCTATTAACAGTAAACAGTCATTTGATAAATAAAGTCACATCATAATATATACATACTTGCTGAATGCTTAGTTTTCTCAACTTCAAAATTTTGGGCATAAGGAAAGTGTATGACAACAAAGATTTGGGCAATTCTATTTATAATCATGCGTGATAGGAACAAACCAATCCAACTCCAGAACCACGTTATAAAATATACTAAATCTCCTTGAATTTTTCAGGAACAACTTTCTGTCTTCATGCAAGAAGGCCACTTTGTTACTTTCTTACTGATGATCATGACTGGATTAATTCTTTGCCTGGAAAAACTTCTGACTGGATTTATGCTGCTATTTAAAAAAGATTTTTTTCTTTTTTTTTGCTTGGGATAAACTACATTTTTCTATGACAAGAATGGCTCTGCACTGAAAATTCTCAAACGGTCATCCATCTGGTACTGGTCAGGTTCAATATCGTTTAACTATTTTTTTTTTTTTTTTTCAGAAACACTACTCACCTTAATGAGAGCATGATACAAATTGAGTGAAACATTCACAACACTCGGGTCTTTATCACAGAGGGCTTCACTAAATTTCTGGGAGACTTCAGGTACTAAACTCGGATTCTTGCGCCAAATGTTAAATAATGCTGCCACAGCTTTTTTTCTTACGGTTGGTCTGGAAAATTAAAATAGAACAACATGATAAATTATTCCAAATAATAACAAAGTACAAGATAAACATTTTGTTTAAGCAACCAGTTCACTTATCCAGGATTTTTTTTTTTTTTTTTTTTTTTACATTTTCACCCCAAACAAGGCACATTGCCACTTTGGTGTAGGGGGCTACTATCAGGGGCAACAACTACTAGGGCACTATGTTGGGATTTGGGCAGCAAGATGTTGGTTCATGTTACACTTGAACTTCTGCATGTCAGTACAGTTAGGGAAGCAGGGACCTCGAATGGAATTCCAGAGTCTAGCGATTCTGGGGAAGAAACTACTGGAGTAGAAAGATCTTTTACTTCTAGGGATCTCTACTGTGTGGGGGTGGGATTTAGCTGCCTGTCGGGTTTGTCGAGGGTGTCTACGTCGTGGGGGCACAAGTGTCTGCAGTTCGTCAGAGCATTCACCATTAAAATACTTGTAGAACAGGCAGAGGGATGCAACGTTTTGTCGATGGGACAGAGGCTGAAGCTTAGATGCCAGTTCAGGGCCTATAAGATTGGCGACTCTCTTTTGAACCTTGTCTAGGAGCGAGAGACTAGCAGCAGATGCACCAGCCCAAATGTGACAACAATACTCCATACATGGGCGAATGGTGGCCTTATAGAGGTACAGGATACTTTTAGGTGTCAGTAGTTTCCTAGCACGGTAGAGAGAGCCTACCTTTTTCGCAGCAGCCCTGGCAATGTTTTCAATATAATTGTTCCAACTCATGTTTCCTGTGAACGTTAGGCCAAGCAGTTTGAAAGATGTACTCTCAGACAGGGAGTCACTGGCCATTACTATTGGTGGCAGAGAAGGTTTTTTGTAATTATTGAAGGAAACCAGTTTAGTCTTGACAGCATTGAATGTGACCATCCATTTATGTCCCCATTCCACTACAGATTGGAGGTCATTCTCTAGTGTTTTTGACATTTCTTTAGTTATGTGTTCATTTGTTTTCCTGTCATGCCTATCATAGTGTTGTTGGGGAGGTCATTAATAAATATTAGGAACAATAGAGGTCCAAGGATAGACCCCTGAGCCACTCCCGCATTTATATCACACTGTTTAGATGTACGACTGTCGAGGACAACCTGGATTTTTCTCTTATCTAAGAAGGATTTAATTATGTTAAGTATTCTACCAGTGATACCGTATGATCTAATTTTCCTGAGGAGACCCTCATGCCATACCCTGTCAAAAGCCTTAGATATATCTAGAGCTACGGCTTTGCCCTCCCCCGCTTTGTCCAGTGAATGGTATATACGTTCAGAGATTACAGTGAGGATGTCTGCTGTGGAACGGGCTTGTCTAAATCCATATTGTTTGTCAGTCAGAAGTTTAGCATCTGTAAGGTGCCGGACTAGAGCATGATTAATTATGGTCTCAAATATTTTGGCGAAAAGTGGGAGAAGGCTAATGGGGCGATAATTTGATGGGTCAGTTCTTTCGCCAGAATTCTTGAATACTGGTACCACAGAAGCAGTGTTCCAACAGCCCGGAAAGCATTGCCTGACTATATATATATATATATATATATATATTAGTGTTGGGATGATTAATTGAAATTAGAAAAATTGGAACATTGTGTTATCGAAATCCAAATTAGAACATTTTTTTTTCAATGCCAAAAATGATTTTTTTATTGTTTTTTGTTTGGGGTGAAAGTGCACTGGAGGACCACCCGAAGTTGGTTACGGAGAGGTTGACAATAAGAAAATGCCTTTTGGAATAAACATCCCCAAACTCCCCATGTTAAGAACGGCTTTTAGAATGAACACCCTTTGCAGGTTGGACAATCAATGCACATTGACCATCTTTGGGTCATCCCACAGTGCACGTTCACCTTTTTTTTGTTTGTTTTAATAACAAAATTTATTGTTCATTGTTGATGCTAATGATAAATATTTAATCACTTAATTTAATGATCATTCACAAGTGTATTTTTATGTTTGTGAAAACATATACACATATTACATAGAGTTTTACGGTAATCCACAAAAAAAAATATAACTAAATATTTAGAAGTTTAAACAATCAGAATCGGAAATTTTATTAAAATCAGGAATTTAGAACAGAATCAGTAATTGTATTATGATCGGGAACAATTTTGGAATCATCGTGTCACTACTTCCAAATGCCATCATAATCACACAGTTGATCCACTTTTGATCTTACCTTGAATGAGTGAGTTTCTCTTCAACCACTGGAAGCACCAATGGAATCATGTCTGCATTGACAAGGCGGCTGACAGCTGACAAGGCAATACAGTTGTCAAGAATATTAGTGCTTCTAAGATCCTAAATGTAAAAAAAAAAAAAAAAATTTTTTTAATTAATTCTAGCATGACCATGTGGAAATTCCACAATTGCTTATTTGCCATCTTCTAATTCTTATCATATTCAGTTTAATATCTGTTTAACGGCCTTTCAAAATTGATTTGCAAACTAACCTATCTCTGACCAGATCTTTATTCTATCTCGATTCAATTTGTAGTTTTACAATTACATTTTGATTTAAGATATCGAAACAATATAAAAATATATCCATTAAAGTGTTTTAAAACAAACAGTTTTAGTACATGAATGGGATTAAAAATAAAAAAAATACAACAAGTATAACAGTCAATATTGTAAACAAATATCCGCCAATATGTTACAAAAGATTTTGGTGTTTAGCGTGAAAATCAAAAATCGAAATATTGAATATTATAAAAAAGTCAACACTATCTACTTAATTGTCATGTCGAAATTAATAAAATATTTAAAAATTATAAAAAATTATAAAGTAGAAAATTAATTATTAATGAAAATAATTTTCAAAGAATTTTCAAGTTATATATAAACTAGCGGGGGCACCCGGCGTTGCCCGGGTTTTTAGAGGCATGTGTGTGTGTGTGGAGGGGGGGGGGTAAAATGAGTACAAAGCGAAGTAATAACCCTGTTTAAATATAAAAACAAACAATGTTAAAACTTCTAAAAAAAATAAATAAAAATAAACAAAATGTTAAAACTTCTAAAAAAAATAAATAAATAAAAATAAACAAACAATGTTAAAACTTCTAAAATAAATAAATAAATAAAAATAAACAAACATGATGCAATAAAAACGGTCCGGCGGGGCCCGGGTGTTTGAAAAACAGAAAAACAAAAAAAAAGTTGGAGGGAGGGGGGGGGCTGAGACTCAAACTCGAATCCTTGAGGCAAAAGCGGAAAAAAAAAATTAAAAATAAAAAAAAACGTGATGAATTAAGTTGAAAGTGAATGAGTTCAAACATCAATCCCGCAGTGAAGTTTATTTTGGTTTAGTTTCCCCAAGATGTTGGGTCGAAAACCTGTTCCCCTTAAAAAAAAAATAGGGGTGTCCATATGGAAGCAATTGTCTGATATAAGGTTTCCACCGCATTGATCAAAAGCTGATTACTTTCTGGACGTTCTGGCACGAAAGCCAAGAACACACACTGTTTGAATTTAGTTTCATTTTATCTATATATATAAAAGGAAAAATGTGTGTGAGCATTTCGTGTATGTCTTCAAAAGGCTTTTCGAGCACACGCTCCCGGGTTCGTTACTATCGCTTACAACTGTTTATATGGGTCCTATATCATAATATGTAGGATTTGGGAATGCGGGTCGTCTCTAGATTTATTTACGTCGACTTTTATGAGATTCGCGCTATTTCGCTTTGTGTCCGGTTTTTCCTGCATTTTAGTATAAATACAGTGAAAAACGTTGGGTTCTCGGCTTTCGCTCTGCTTTCCCCCCCTTCCCACCATCATCTGGGGAAAGTGAAAACTAAAAATAATGATCCCGCAATGACCTCATTTAGCGTTGTCCTGTCAAGCAAACCTCTTTTAGCTTTATAGGCTTTAACTTAACACGTTAATCAATTACTCTCACTCGTGGTCGAGACCGTTAAGTATTGGCATTGGTTTCCACCTCCACGTCAAAGCTTCCGGGTTCAATCCCTCCTCCCGACCAAACGTTTTTTTTTATTACTTCGCATATTCTTTAGTTTACTCCCCCCCCCCATACACAGGTTTATTTATGCCATTTTTTTCCGTTTTGGTTTTGGATTTTTTTTTTTACATCGTCTTTTTTATATTTAAGCAGGATTATTAATTACCCCCCCCCTCATACACACACCTACAAATACCCGGGCAACGCCGGGTACCCCCCCCCCCCCCGCTAGTTTATACTAAAAAGCCAAACAAACAGGCGACACAGCGAAATAGCGTGAATTTTATAAAAGTCGATGTAAATAAATCTAGACGCGCGTTCCCAAATCCTAGATATATATATAAACACTTCTAAGCGATAGTAACGACCCCAGAACCATCAGCGAAAAAAGCCTTTTCTGGACATACAAAAATGCGCGCGCCGCATTTGCCTTTTATCTATAGACTAGCAGGGGTACCCGGCATTGCCCGGGTGTTTGGAGGTGTGTGTGGTGTTAAATAAAAAAGAAACCAGGGGGGGGGGGTAAAGTTGGTAGGATCGAACCCGAAGCCCTGAGGCGAAGTTTGAAAATAAAATCGGCCAGCCAGAATAAGTTTCTGAAAGATGTTTGAATTTATTTAAGTAAGAACCAAATTGACAGTATGGAGTATTGTTGTCATATTTGGACTGGTGTATCTACCACTAGTCTCTCACTCCTGTAAGGTTCAAAAGAGAGTCGCCAATCTGATAGGTCCTGAACTGTCATCTAAGCTTCAGCCCCTGTCCCATCAACGAAATGTTGCATCCCTCTGCCTTTTCTATAAGTACTTTAACGGTGAATGCTCTGACGAACTGCAAGCACTTGTGCCCCCTCGACGTAAATACCCCCAACAAACTCAACAAGCAGCTAAATCCCACCCCTTCACAGAGATTCCTAGATGTAAGAGAGCCTTCTACTCCAGTAGTTTCTTCCCCAGGACAGCTAAAGTTTGGAATTCCCTGTTGGGTCCCTGCTTCTCCAGCTGTACTGACATGCAGAAGTTCAAGTGCAACGTGAACCAACATCTTGCTGCCCAACTCCCTACACAGTACCCCTGATGCCCATGTTCCTGATAGTAGCCCCCTACAACAAAGTGGCAATATGACTGGTTTGGGGTGAAAATGTAATAAATAAATAATTAAAAAAAAAACCTTTAAAAACACTTGCAGGTGGTTTAAACTAATGTGAACGTTTTCTAGGTCAAACATGACGTCATTGTCGTAGTAGCAGGAGCAGAGAAAATGAAGAAACGATTTTTTTCGGCACCCTCCTTGTAGAAAAGGGCCAAGTTTAAGGTGAAGGAATTAATGTTTTGGGCCAATTTTTCGATATTTGTCGGGCGAAGGTTGGAGCTTTAAAATGATACCTATCTGGCGAAAATCCGTGGCCCATGGCGAAAGTTTTTGCGAGACATACAAACACACACACATTTTTACTTTTATATATATATAGACTAGCGGGGGTACCCGGCGTTGCCCAGGTGTTTATAGGTGTGTGTGTTGGGCGGGGGGGGGGGGTCAAAACAAAAGAATAAGCGAAGTAAGAACCCTATTTAAATTTTATATATATATATATATATATATATATAAAAACAATGTTAAAACTTCTTTAAAAAAAATTGTTGCCCGGCTGTTTGTGTTGGGGGAGGGGAGGGGCTTAAAAAAAAAACAGTTTTGGTAAGTAGTTAGGATCGAACCTGAAGCCTTGAGGCGAAGGGGGAAAAGAAAGTGTGCAAAAAACCTGACACGTTACCCGCTCGGCCAACAAAGAGCAACTGAAACACGTTTGAATTTATTTAAGTACTAAAAACAGAATTGACACGTGCCTGCAATAAAAGTTAACTCTGCTACTTCTATTTGACCTCATTAATGAGGTCAAATAGGAGTAGCGGAGTTAACTTTTACTTTGGCTGGTTGTTTCGCCAAGATGTTGTGTGTGTGTGAGGGGGGGGGGGGACCAGCTCCCCATAAAAAGGGGATTATCCAGATTGAATAGCAATTGTCTGATACAAGGAGTTTGCCCCACATTGATCAAAGCTGATTGCTACTGGGTGTTCCCCCGGTGCGATTGCCAGGAACAATTCTTAGCTTTGGTTTTATACAAAAAAGCTGAACGAACACAAGACGGGTTGAAATAGCAAGAATTTTGTAAAAATCGATGTAAATAAATCTAGACGCGACCCGTGTTCCCAAATCGTAGATATTATTATCTAGGGGGTATATAAACACTTCTAAGCGATAGTAAACCCCCCCCCCCGGGACCGTCAGCGAGAAAAGCCTTTTCGAGACATACAAAAATGCGCGTGCCGCAGTTGCCTTTTATATATATAAATGACTAGCGAGGGGTACCCGGCGTTTGTTTGGAGGTGTGTGTGCAAACTCCTGGTGTGTGGGGGGGGGAGTAAAAAAAAAAAAAAGAAGTATGAGCATCAAACCCGAACTGTTGAGGCGAAGTTGTGAAAAAAAAACGTGCGACGTTAACCATTGCTCCACCGCGACATGCTTATGGAAACACGTTTGAATTTATTTAATTAGTTGGATTTAGCAGGTGCTCGTTTTAATGAGTTAATGAGGTCAGTTTGACTGCGGGATTTCATTTACTGCTGAACGCTTTTTCCCTCGCCCTCAAGATGTTATAGGAAAAACACTAACCCACATGCGGCGAGCAACAAATATTGAATATTTATCTTCCCGAAATCGAGCAAATTAAATAGACAGGCGAGCTTCGTTGTTAAGTGTGAGATATTACGATTTGTATGTGATATAAAAAGTTTTAAAAAGTTGTGAACCGGCCGACCGCTTCTCTGAAAGAAGCCTTTTATAGACACACAGAAAAAGCGAACACACATACATACATTTTCGCTTTTATATTTATAGATGAACAGGATAAATTCAGGGGAAATAACTGGTTTATCTTGTTACAATTAATGACGGATATTAGTAAATCATGAAATAGTCAAAGTATGTATTTATTTATGTAATAATGCATTAATATTTAATTAATTATAACATGACAAGTAGTTAACATTGGTTTTAGTTGAAATTGACAAAAAGTAACTACCATTGTTTTTAATGAAAATTCATTTTTTTGATTTTCGAATTTCACTCCAGCAATGAAGAAGCAGCAAGATGCTGAAACTGTTAGTATTGTTAAGGTGAGTACGAAATATGAAAGGAAAAATGACCAACATTTAGAAAGACTTTTTTTATAACATTTTGGTTCAATTAATAATTTGATTTGAACATGTTTATCCCATAGTTCACACTGTTAATTGATGCAAATACAGAACCTGTTTTATTTTCTGTTACCTTGAGTATGGTGTTAATCAGCAGAACGACCAGTTCGTGGTCTTCATGTAGCAAGATACCACACGAAAGATAACCTGAAAGAAAATTAAAAAAAACGATATATAATAAAAAATAAAGATAAATAAAAAAAACGATATATAATAAAAAACGATAATAAAAATAAAGATAAAAAATAAAAAACGATATATAATAAAAATAAAAGATAAATAATAAAAACGATATATAATAAAAATAAAGATAAATAATAAAAACGATATATAATAAAAAATAAAGATAAATAAAAAAACGATATATAATAAAAAACGATAATAAAATAAAGATAAATAATAAAAAACGATATATAATAAAAATAAATAATAAAAACGATATGTAATAAAAATAAAGATAAATAATAAAAACGATATATAATAAAAATAAAAATAAATAATAAAAAACGATATATAATAAAAAATAAAGATAAATAATACAAAAACGATATATAATAAAAAATAAAGATAAATAATAAAAACGATATATAATAAAAATAAAGATAAATAATAAAAAACGATATATAATAAAAAAATAAATAATAAAAACGATATAATAAAAATAAAGATGAATAATAAAAAATGATATATAATAAAAATAAAGATAAATAATACAAAAACGATATATAATAAAAAAATAAAGATATATAATAAAAATAAAGATAAATAATAAAAATAAAGATAAATAATAAAAACGATATAATAAAAATAAAGATAAATAATAAAAACGATATATAATAAAAATAAAGATAAATAATAAAAATAAAGATAAATAATAAAAATAAAGATAAATAATAAAAACGATATATAATAAAAATAAAGATAAATAATAAAAACGATATATAATAAAAATAAAGATAAATAATAAAAATAAAGATAAATAATAAAAAACGATATATAATAAAAATAAAGATAAATAATAAAAAAACAATGCATAATAAAAATAAAGATAATAATAAAAAATGATATATAATAAAAATAAAGATAAATAATAAAAACGATATATAATAAAAATAAAGATAAATAATAAAAACGATATATAATAAAAATAAAGATAAATAATAAAAACGATATATAATAAAAATAAAGATAAATAATAAAAATAAAGATAAATAATAAAAACGATATATAATAAAAATAAAGATAAATAATAAAAATAAAGATAAATAATAAAAAACGATATATAATAAAAATAAAGATAAATAATAAAAACCGATATATAATAAAAATAAAGATAAATAATAAAAAACGATATATAATAAAAAATAAATAATAAAAACGATATAATAAAAATAAAGATAAATAATAAAAAACAATGTATAATAAAAATAAAGATAAATAATAAAAACGATATATAATAAAAATAAAGATAAATAATAAAAATAAATAAAGATAAATAATACAAACGATATATAATAAAAATAAAGATAAATAATAAAAAATGATATATAATAAAAATAAAGATAAATAATACAAAAACGATACATAATAAAAAATGAAGATAAATAATAAAAAACGATATATAAAAAATAAAGATAAATAATAAAAACGATATATAATAAAAATAAAGATAAATAATAAAAAACGATATATAAAAATAAAGATAAATAATAAAAAATGATATATAATAAAAATAAAGATAAATAATAAAAACGATATATAATAAAAAATAAAGATATATAATAAAAATAAAGATAAATAATAAAAAACGATATATAATAAAAATAAAGATAAATAATACAAAAATGATATATAATAAAAATAAAGATAAATAATAAAAAACGATATATAATAAAAAATAAAGATAAATAATAAAAAACGATATATAATAAGAATAAAGATAAATAATAAAAACGATATATAAAAATAAAGATAAATAATAAAAAAAGATAAATAATAAAATATGATATATAACACTAAAAACATTTTTTTATATCATGCATGAACACTTGAGAATTTTTTGTTTTTAATATCTATAAATATTGTCCTACTGCTGATAATGAATCTTTTTGATAAAGAAAATCCTTTTAAAATAAACTGAGGATCATTTATCTCAGTAAGATAAAACCACAGAGTGAATGTGGTATTTTGGTGTGACTGTATAGTGTAGGGTAAGAGATCAACAGTTTTGACAAAATTACATAAGAAAAAAAAATGATTCAAGCTTCATGACTAAAGCAAATGATGAATGTTATGATGAACCTTTTTATTAAAAAGAAAAAAAAAAAACTTGTGCCAAATGTATGTTTTGCTTAAATAAATAATAAGTGTTTGAGAAATTTTGCAGACTTTCGTACAATGGGAGCCAATATACTACATATATAGACAAAAAACATTGTAGACAAAAAAAACATATGTAGACAAAAAAAACATTGCAGACAAAAAATATTGTAGACAAAAAGAACCATCGAATTAATGTTGATGAATAACATTTTAAAATAGTATACAACTATGGCGTCATTTTCATAATTTGTCTCCTAAAAACTAAGATATATCAGTGGAGAATCATTATATTAAAATCTTGACAACTTTTGTTACTCCTTCGATGAATTTTAAATCTTAGTGGAAAAGAAACACACTGGTTCTCTACAGTTACCATGATGATTATCTAACGAGATAATGGTGTTCTGCATCTAGTCTGGTGCACTACATCTGCTGTGGCCATAAAATTAAGGGGAAATTAATCCAAAATCTTTTTTTCAACAAATATCCAACAAAATGAACTCCGTGTTATTACATATTATAATTTTTATAATCATTTTAATTATTTTAATCATTTTTATTATTTTAATCATTTTAATTATTTTATAATTTTTATCATTTTAATTATTTTCATTATTTCAATTATTTTAATCATTTTAAATATTTTAATCATTTTAATCATTTTAATTATTTTAATCATTTTTATTATTTAAATCATTTTAATCAATTTAAATATTTTAATCATTTTAATCATTTTTATCATTTTAATCATTTTAATTATTCAAACTACAGTTCTCATCTTGACTATTATTCGCACAACATTTCAGTCGATGTAACCTTCAATTTTCTTCAGATATATCTTGTTAAAATCAGGAATCTTTTTGTTGAACTTGGCAATCTGCACAGAATTTTGAACGGAACCCTTTATTAAATCCACACGGGTAGCATGCTCTCATTCCAACAGTCATGACTGAGTAGAAGTCTTAAGTAATTTTCAATGGTGTGTTTAGCGTCCGTTACACTGAGGATTGAATCTTTAATCTCCAGAGGGGTGTAACTTACAAATTAATTTTACTGTCGGTGGATTAAATAAAAAGGTTCCGTTCAAAATTCTGTGTAGATTCCCAAGTTCAACAGAAAGATTCCCGAGTTCAATATCTACACCTGAAGAAGGTCAAAGCTTACATCAACCTTAACGTAACAATCAAGATGAGAAAAGTAGTCCAAGTAATATAAATTGATAATCCTTAACTCAAAAATTCAGAAACCCATGTTATTTGCTATTTTTAAATTGAATTATCATATAAACAGAAAAGACAAGCATGAATTTAATTCTTACCTATCCATTTCATCCATCCAGTTCCCTGCTGGGCCAGTTTCACCGCATGTATATAGCCACATGAGACGTCGTAACCCATCATGTGGCAGAAGATCAACCGAGTTAAATAATCGCGGATTTGTTGCTAAAAAAAAAAAAAAGAACATTACTAGAGCAATCAAATGGCGGAAAAAATTCCGAAAGTCAGGAGGGACAGAATTCATATGGAAGGCGTTTCATATCTATATAGTCAAGGGAAGAATCTATCAATCATGTGCCTAGTAAGCATGTATATACAGTGGAATGATGTACAGAAGTGAAACCTGGTCTGTGAGGGTTGAGGATATGTGTTGCATGCAGAGAAATGATACGAGTATGATACGATGGATATGTAATGCGAGTCCTCCAAGAAAGATTAAATCTAGACAGCATAGGAAGATTAGACAAGATTGAAATATGAATACGCAAATTTTTCGGGGAACTATCCCCTTTTTAAGTATCTTTTTACAAACCAAACCTCTATATTTTTGCATTCAAATGGTTATCTTTTCTCTCAAAGCAATATCAACAGATAAATGACGACCATATGCCACCACGAAAATTAAGAATAAGACTTACCACTGAAATGTCTGGCTGCGCAAGTCGCTGTTGAATCAATGTTAGTTCTTTTTGTATTATGTGCTGTTCTTTCTGAAATAAAAGTGAAAACAAATTTGATTTAATAATTAATCCAAATACATTAGTGTTTATTTTCAAGAAAATTTAGGGGGATTTTCGAAAACTGGTCTTACATATGAAAAAACATTTGGTGTTTGTGCATTATAATGGGATTTAAATTTTAAGTAAAAAAATAATCAAATTATACCAAATTTCTACTACTAACGATTACTATGGTGTTCTTCTGATGACTACCATACACTTATTAATCTATATCCTCGAGTGGCTTTCGGGCCTTAATAAGCGGTGTCTCCCTTATAAAAAAAAGGAAAAAAGAAAAAACTTACATATGTCGAAATTAGTAAAAATTCAAAGAATTATGAAAAATGATAGCATAGAGAAATAATCTCTCTATATATATATAAAAGTGAACGTGTGTGTGTGTGTGTATTTTCCAATGCAATAACTCTGTCAATTTTCAGTCTACAGACTCGAAATTTGATATACAGGGTACTGAGATTTGGGAAAATCTTTGTAATCCGTTGTCGGCCAGAAATTTGGCTGTTAACGGGTCAAAATTCAACGATTTGACCTTTGAGAACTTATGCAAACTCCTCCGCCAATTTTGGGTCTAAATACTTGAAATTTTAGATATAAGTTCCTTGAACATGGATCTAACTTAATAACTTAATTTGAGCCCAAAACAATAAATGTTAAGGGGTCATAATTGGAGTCAAAGTTAAAAAAATTGACCGCTTTTTTTTTTGTTTGTTCAACATACACTTCCACACACCCGGGAAACGCCGGGTTGAAATGCTAGTTACAAATAAAAAATAAAATTTATCAAATTATAAAGTTTTATTATATTTGATAATGTCCAGTCCAGGGGAGGTAACTCTAGTCTATGAATTAATCTTTAAAAATAATCTTTAAAAATGGAAAATGGCGAAATGCTTTGGGAGGGGAGGGATTGTAAAATATAATTCTAGCAGATCTTCTATTTGATCATTTTCGTAAATTTAGGAAATTTTACTAATTTAGACATGATACGTAAATACGTAATAGTATTTTTTTTTTTTTTTTTTTACCTAAAATGCATTTAAAGTTCTGAATGTTTTAGATGAGAGCTGCTGATTGTTAATGCTACTAATATTGACTGTAGTATCTGTTCTTCAGATGCGGCACTTCCATTTCCCGTTCTCTTTCAGTGGAGGAGATATCCTTCATGACTGAGACAATTTTAATTTTTGTACCTTTCCTCCACGTTAAAAAACCACCCTAGTGTCTGTCTAACTCTGTCCCGTGGAGAGGCATTGTAAATAGGTACTAATATTGACTGGGTTATTGTTCTCATCTTGAGTGTTATTTGTGCAACGTTTCGGTCAGATTGTCCTTCAGCCATCATCAGGCATGTCGGTTGTTGGTTGTTGTTTGGAAAAGAAAAGAGAAAAGGTATTGGCTCGACAGATATTTTAATATTCAGTGAGTTTTAGTAGCATTTGGATGTCTCTAATTATAGAAAAAAACAACCATTACACCCTTAAAATTTATACGATGAAAGGGAGATAATCCTGTATCGATATTTATGAGAATTGCCTCCCCTTTGTCAACCAATTTCTTGTCACAAATTCAAAACTAAAATTATAAAATACACTAACTCAAAGAATACGAAAATATCTACGGAGCCAGTAACTTTTATCTTTTCTTTGCCAAACAACAACCAACATGCCTGAAGATGGCCGAAGGACAATCCAATCGGAACGCTGCACTCAGGATGAGAAATATAGTCCGAAACTAAAATGCATTTATTTGAAATTCCACAAGTCATATTTTACATCCCAATCGGTCATAACAAATATGTGATTGTGAGAGATTATAATGATGCTGATGCTTTAAAAAAAAAAAAGGAAATCTGACAAGGGCAATAACTCAGATTTTAAAGTTTGCATTGCAATTTTTTGTGCTTAAAGAATGGCTTCCCTTTACCCGGTTCCCTGTTGTTGTCGATCTGAAAACATGGAGGAAAATAATAAACAAAGATTATGTGTATTGGAAACCATGAATGGCTTCTTTGGTTTTCTTTCTTTTTTATGGAAAAAAAAAAACGAGCACTAGTCAACGATAAGTGTAAAATAAATAGATTCCAACCCAGAAAACAATTCTTTCCCCTTTTTCAGAAAGATCGCTCATGGAATGTGAGAACTAATGGACAAAATAAGGAAAGCAAGAAGCGCCCTCTTAAATAATCAAATTCTACCCAACCACCTCCATCATTAGCAATCATCACGGTGTTGTCTCATCGTCTACTCTATAATCTTTAGCCTTGAGTGGCCTTTGGGTTTTGAAAACTGGTGACTCCCTAATTAAAAAAAAAAACGCTGAGCATGTGGGGTCACTCTCCATGAGTGAAAGATTTATTTTCACTATGACTAATGTTTGTGCAAAATTTCAAAAAAATCCAAGGCAGGGTTATTGAGAATAGTGCAAACAAATGAACAGATTAACGAATTGGGGGCAATTTTATCCATATAATGCCCCCCAAGTGAGGCAACCAGAGTTATCCTTGAAAATCCATGCTGGCAAAAATTTACTTTAACCATGACTAATGTTTGTGCAAATTTTCAAAGAAATGCAAGGCGTAGTTATTGAGAAAAGTGCAAACAAACAAATGGAAGTCAATTACTACATCGGAGGACAAAAAAACTTAACAGACAGACCGACACACAAGAATTTAATGATTAAAATTTTTTAAAGTATCAACAGCAATCGAAAGCTAAGTAAAATGCTGTTCAGGAATGAGGATATTTCATTGTGACGTCAACATAATCACTTTGAGAGAATCAAGAATGGCTTGGTAACCTCTCTTTGGAATTTATCCTGAGATGTGGAAAATTGAGATGGTTTGTGCATGTGAAAAGAATGGATGACAACCTTTGGCAACACGGAATGTTGTCCTTTGATGTCAAAAGCAAATACCGCAGCTGACCAAGGACAACATCAAGTCTAACCTCTGCGCATCACAGGACACCTAGTTAATTATCGCAATGCCTGGAAAGTGATGACACAAGGCGCCATCCAACCCCAGCAGCAGCACCTAGTAATTATTTTATAAGCATTTTCTGTATTTTTCCTGATAAAGTCTTATAGTGGTGATAGCTATAAATATAAAGCTCACTAATTACCTTTTTATTTTTACAGGAAATCACTCGAGACAAAGCATGAAGCCATTTGATTTAAGGAGGTAACAAGAAAAAAGATAATTTCATTATTGCAAAGACAAGAGATGCCTATGGACTTTAGTTTTGAAAAGGCTATGTAGGTAGAAGGAAAAAGGTGAGCAGGAAGAGAATTCCACAATGTTGGAAAGAAACCGTTATTGTTATTATGTTGCATGTTGCGTCATTGTTATTATGTTGCGTGTTGCATCATTGTTATTATGTTGCGTCATTGTTATTATGTTGCGTTATTGTTATTATGTTGCGTTATTGTTATTATGTTGCGTCATTGTTATTATGTTGTGTGTTGCGTCATTGTTATTATGTTGCGTGTTGCGTTATTGTTATTATGTTGCGTTATTGTTATTATGTTGCGTGTTGCATTATTGTTATTATGTTGCGTGTTGCGTTATTGTTATTATGTTGCGTGTTGTGTTATTGTTATTGTGTTGCGTTATTGTTATTATGTTGCGTTATTGTTATTATGTTGCGTGTTGCGTTATTGTTATTATGTTGCGTGTTGCGTTATTGTTATTATGTTGCGTGTTGCGTTATTGTTATTATGTTGCATGTTGCGTTATTGTTATTATGTTGCGTGTTGCGTTATTGTTATTATGCTGCATGTTGGAATTGCTTATCACCTTTTGTTTTGACAAAAAATGGGAGTTTTGATTTGGAGACATAATGGTGACTCATTATGCTTCACCAGCTGAAGAATTTTACCACTTTTCATATGGTTGGTGAGAACACGTTATCTTTCTGCCCAAATGTGTTTCTCGAGTCAGAACAGAGGCCATTTAACTTCTTTTTTTTTGTTTACAAATTTTAACTTTTGTAAGGAATCAAAATAATTAGACATTTATTAAAAAGCGTGTGACTTTTTGAGGGGGAAAACAAACTTATTTTTACATAATGCTTTGAAAAACTTAAATTGTCTCCGCTTGTTCTGAGTGAAATTCTTCAAGAAGTGAAAACAACAACAACAACAAAAAAAAAGTCCTTCAAATCTAAAATGCACAAATGCAAAAATGTTCCTTTTTTCTTCAGAATTCTCCAAAATCGACATTATAACCCACCCTACCTATTTCTTTTTAATAAAAAAAAAACTGCTTCTACAGAATTTGAACCAAACTTAAAATTTCTGTTAGTTTAAAAGAAAATAAAAAGTTTCATTCAAATTCTGTAGAAGCATCTAAAAACGATACAATTACTTGTATGTGCACCACAAATTTAACAAAAATTATCGAGTTTTGTTGACAAATTTCTTACTTGGCCATTACAAATAAAAAAAAGCGCAGTTTACAAACCGTGCTGAGACGTTGCAAGCCAGTCTTTCTTTTATCGTTATTTCCATGGCAAGTGCTCGTCTGAGCTCCAATCACTGGTCCCCCCCTCGCCAATCTTTTACGATAAACACCCATCTACCTGAAACCACTGTCATTAATTTTCCCCACCCTTTATCTGTGCCAACACCAAAACGCAGATTCCATAAACAAAGCTTCTTTCTTAGAAGTGCACGACTGTGGAACTCTCTTCCATTTGCCTGTTTCCCACCTGACTACAACTTGGATGTCTTCAAGTCCAACATAAACAAATTCCTGATAAACCGCCCCCTTAAGTAAGACACTTTATCAAATCTCCATTACTAACGATTACTACGATATTATCCCATTCATTACTGTACACGCAATAACCCTTATCCACGAGTGCCTTCCGGGCCTAGATAAGTGGTGACCTCCATGTAAAAAAAAAAAAAAAAAAAAAAAGGATTTTCAAGTTAAATTCAATTTTTATGGTATCTTTTGTATATTAAATTGTTAAATGAAAGTACAGAATAGTTAGCAAAGACTCCATCCACATGATTGGTATGAATTTCTAAATAATTTTATTTCAACACTGTTAGTAAACTGCACAAGTACCAAGACAGTAACAAATAGAGACAAAACAAGATAATAATGATGAACACAATGAATTTCACTGATTTTTACTACTACAGATTGGAACGATGAAAGTGCTGCCCCTAAAGAAAACACTACAACTTCATTTTAAAACTTTTATTGAAAAAGTCAATTCAGGTAACTTGATAATGTAGGTAGCCACCTTCAATCTCAATCACCACCTAGATTTTTGTCTGGAACTGGGAGCATGTCTTTTCCACAAGCACCGGCAGGAGCTCGGCGAATACTCAGTGGATAGCGGCGACCAGACTGGCTTTGGTGCTGTGGGAGGTCATGTTGGTGATGTTCTCAACATATGACCAAATGAAGTAGTCCTGCGGGTTCATGTCAAGGGAGGAGGAGGGCAGTGAGAGAAGTGTACGAAGTCGTAACATTCCTTCTGAAGCCAAGCCTTTCGACTTGTCGGCTCTTCAGCACACTCTTCAGCACATCCAGGTACACTTTGGTGTTGACTTTCAAGCCGATTTTCAAGATGTGAGGTGGCATGATGTTGTCCTTACGTGTAACCATGCCACAGACAATAACTGTGAGCAGAAAGGGTCATCCGATGCATTGAGTTGTGCCCTCAAGTGTTGAACTGTCCGGATTTTCATTTTGAGGGTGCTGGCAATGGTCCTGTTGTCATAACTTGGATCAGTAGTTGTACAGTGGTGCGTCTCCGATCTCGCTCATTGAACATTGTGTCACTTCCAGACATGATAGAAGGCTCCTATCGCTCATGGGATTTATACACAATTAGTAGATGGTCTGTAAAAAAAAAAAAAAAAAATTGGTTTTTATCAAATGGAAATGGAATCATGTCTTTTTTTTTCTATGGCGACAATTTTATTGCTCCATCTCCAAACTGGGTATGATTTACAATCCATATTGATACAAAAAAAAAAAAAAAAAAAAAAAGAGGTCACAATTCAAATATAGGTGCTTATGCACTTATGTTACCGTGCTGTTCTTTAATAATATTTTCAAGTTTGACAATATTTTTTTTATTAAATTGTTAGGTGAAAGTACAGAATAGTTACAAAACACTCTCCCTTTCCCATGTTATTTCTAAATAACGTTTATATTTCAACACAATAACAAATACATAAGTAACCAAATACACAAATAATTGTTAAAGGCAAGACGTTACTCTTTTTTCCTATCTGTAAAAGTTTTTAGTGGTTTTACTTAAAAACGTTTATTCTGTTCAAAAAATATATAGTGCTGAGCCTTAGTTGAGAACATAAAAATTGGCTGCAAATTGACGCCTAAATATTTAAAGTTGTCCTAATGACTTCAGAATTTTGGGCGAATTTTTGACACCCCTAACAAAAAAACTGCGAATAAAATATAAAAAAAAAACTCGTAATTTCTCTTTTTAAAAGTGGTTTGTTTATTTTCTTTATGGAATATACTTCCAAAATAAACTATTAAAGTCGTTTGAAAAATAATAGAAATATTATTTTTTATTTTTTCAAAAACAGTGTTTTTAAAGTGCCTGCGTGCCTTCATGGAGACATTTTTTTTACATAATGAAATCAATTGGATTTTACGAGTTAATTTTTTCACTTTAAAAATCTATCAAAATTTTTCTATTGGTTCAATTTTTACAATATTTGCAGGTTCAATAAGTAATGCTATGCTCTTTCCAATAAACCGAATATAATATTCTAGACAAAGGTTGTTTTTTTTTAATTCACCCCCACCCCCAATTTTGAAATGTCTATTAAAATGAAAATAATTAATTTTCTCACCTCAAATTTATATATCACAAATTAAAGATAAAAGATCAATAAATAAAATAAGCTAATTTAAAACAAAAAAAAAATAGTTATTTGCAAATTTACCCGTAAAGTCCAAAGTTTAAAACCTTTTTTTTTTTTTTAAATCACGTTGAATTTTTTTTTTTAAGTGAAACCTTATAATATTCTTATACTGCACAGAAAGTTTTGTTTAATTACGACAATTATTTCTATTTCAGTCAATGTTTTTTTTTTTAGATATTAAAAAGAAAAATCACTCCATAAAGGAGAAACAAAATGTATTAAATCAAAAACTCCTATATTTCTTTGAGAAAAGAAAAAAAAAAAATTCCAACTCGTTTTTTTTTTTTTAAGGCAAAAACTTATAAGTAAAATGTGACTAGTTTTCACCTATGAGGACACATATTTCTTTATGCACAAGGCTAGAGGCTAACGTGAACTTATGGTTTTTATGTCATTCTGTCCATCCGTATTTCAAAACAAGAACAAACATCACTTCCAGTGTTTCGCTAACAATGTAAAAATGCTTATGAAATGGCGGATTTTTCAAATAGTTATTTAAAAAATACATGGAATTTAAAATATAAATATGGATAAATTCTTAAAAATGAAGAATGGACGTACCCATTGAATACTATTTTTTATAGGTAAGTGATTTTTTGGAATTTATATATACATATATTTATCGAAGCAAGTTAAAATTTGTTGATTTTCTTCAAATTTTTTTTAAAGAAAACCGATTTAAAAAACACAAATATTGCATAATTTACTATTAAACCTGTTATTTTTTTTAATTTGGTCTTTGCTCCTTTAATTGAAAAAAAAAAAAAAATAGGGTTTGAATTACATTTTTCAAGTAGTTATAAGCTTGGAAAGATAAGAGGTCGAATTATTCAATTTTTTTCACACATGTTTAGTGTTGGTTTCTGACACCTAATGTTACTGTGACATTTTTCATGTTCTCATATAAAACTCAACGCTATATGTTTTTCGAACAGAATAATCGTAAGTGAGTAAAATCACTAAAATCTTTTCCAGATAGGTAGAAGAGTAACTTATCTTGCCTTTTATAACATTTAGTTGAAAAATATAAATTTTATTTTAATTTTGTCATCGGGGATCAGTTTTCAATCATAACTTATTACTAAATTGAACACGTACTTTGTGACCCTCACCGAGAAAAATATTACAATTCTCTCACGTGACCGGTGATTATTCCCGTCTAAAAAAGGGGTTGGGAAGAGAACTTTTTTAACCCCTTCTACCCTCTCTCTCATCTATTTCATCCACGTCGTCTCGCTTGTAAGAATCTGAACCATAATAAAATGGCCACTCCAAGCATGGACCTTTTGCAAATTTTACGGAAAATGTGTTACGGTATATATATGTATATATATATATATATATATATATATATATATATATATATATATATGGCAAAACATCTTGTTGCACGCAACAAGTTGTGTTCTTGCGGACATGCCATGTCTAGACAGACATGTTCATCTTTAAAAAAATGAAGAGGTCTGTTATTCATAACTCAAAAAACGTGTTTGTGTTTTATACAACTTTGTATTCAATTTTGTTTGAATTGAACATTTTTGGATTCTCTTCCCCCCCCCCCGTCATAAAATAGGACATTACTGATATTCATTTACAGCATACTTGAAAGCCTGTAAAAGTCGTCATCAAGTTGGAAAGAAAGTAAAAATTTACCTTAACCCCCCCCTTTTGTAAACGGGAATAAATCACCTGTCACGTAAGAGAGTCACAATATTTTTCTCGGTGATGGTGACATGGTCACAAAGTACGTGTTCAATTTAGTAGAACATTATAATTGAAAACTGATCTCCGACGATAGAAGTCATTTTTTTTTTTTAATCTGGAATTTAAAGTTTGTAAACGATGTGATTTACGTGAAAAAAAAAAAAAAAAAAAAAGAAGAAGAAAAGAAAATATAAATTGTTGAATTTAGAGGTAGGGGTCAATTTCCTAAAGGTCCATCTTTATTTTCATTATTTTTCAAAATTGTTTCTACTAATAAGCTTGTAATCTCTGATAATTGTCGGAAAAAAGTTTTAAAAGGTGTAAAACACGCATTTTTAGTGGGTAGGCACTCTCATACAGGTCCCATTATATATATATATATATATATATATATATATATATATATATATATAAGGTACTAGTGCAGAGAGTGATCCGCGCTATTTTTTAAACCGTATTTCCAAGTTTAATTAAAGTTTTATATTTTTTTTTTATTCAATTGTAAGGTTGAAGTGTATAGAATAGATACAAAACGCCCTCTCCCCCCCCCCATGTTAAGAATGGCTTTTTAAATAATAACGTTATTATTTACGCCCGGATCTCTCTCTCTCTCTCTCTCTCTCTGCACTAGTACCATAGTCCAAGTGTAAACAATCACGTAATAACGTTACTATTTCGGCACGGTCCATAAACTGCACAAGTAGCAAGATAAAGATAAACACTTACGGCTACGGATCGTGCGTAATCAACATTGCGTATAAGAGTATGGAAACCTCTGGAGACGAAGGCACCGTTCTGACCACCGACGATGGTCGGTCCGGATCCCGTGGACACACCCGGACCGGACGTCGCGAAACCTCCGAGGAGATTCTCGCTGAAAAGCCGAGGAAGAGAGCTCAGTGTTTTCTCCACGATATCAGACATTATCATTCGCTTATTTGAAACCGGCACGAATTAAATAATATCAGCTTTGCCTTTTCTTTTTTAAAAATAAAAAAAATATTATGTTTTATTCATTTTCCATGTCCAATGTTTTTGTTTACGGCTTTTGCAGTCTTCGTGGAAAAATAAAACATGTTGTCAAACGTCCAGCAACAAAAACGTTTCCTTCTTTTTCTCTTTTTATCCATTTGATATCATTGCCTTCAGAAGACGTTCACTATTTTTTTCATCGCGATAATAATTATCGACGTGAATATGAATTATCAACGTATATGATAACAAAAACAAATCGTAGCGGAAAAGTATTTTTTGTTTGTGTGTTGTTTAACTTCCGGTTACACCGGAAGTTATGACTGATGACACCTGGTGTACAAAGCTGAATTCATAGTATGTAATTACTTCCCTTGCACCATGCTTCACGCTATAGATAGCAGTAGAGAAAAGTAATCATTCATTTCTCTCCATTCGTTTTTTATCTTTCTTTTTACCCCCCCCCCTCCTCTCTCTATTTCACGCCAAAAGCATAGTGCCACTTGGAACCTTAGAATGCTACTATTTGGGATTGTGTCTAAGAAGGAACTGTGGGGACTTGAGTAGCGAGGTTTATATTCACATTACACTTAAACTTCTGCACGTTAGTACAGTCAGGTAAGGAGGAATTCTAAAGTCTAGCAGTTTGAGAGAAGAAACTATTAGAGTAGAAGGCTTTCCAACAACCAGGGACCTCAACAGTGAAGGGGGTGGGATTTTGCTGCTGGTCGGGTTAGTCAAGAGGAAACAAGTGCAATAAGTTAATCAGAGCACATTTCATTAAAATAGTTGTAAAATAGGCACAGGGACGCAACATTTCTATGATGGGACACAGGTTTGAGCTTGGTTGATAGTGTGGAAACTATTAGATTTGAGACTCTCTTTGGACCCTACCTAAGAGGGAAAGACTAGTGGCAACAATACTCTATGTATGAGCGAATTATGGATCAAAATACCTGAAAATAAATGTAAATATGATTATCTGGCATGAATAAACATATTTCTGAAAGAAAGCTATTCTTACCAGTAAAATTGTTTTGTTTTTTAAGTGACCGAAATAGGATTTTAAAAATTTTGGTTTCAGGAAGTAAAGAACTATAAATAAAAATATATGATATAATAACATTTGGTACGAACCCGACAATGGAAGACCAGATAAGAATATAAATTGGATTTATAAAACCATAAAATCCAACCTTGATCGCCCTTTAGGGCCCATGCATAGTGGAGAGAGACATTGAGCCTCTATGGTTCCAGGTAAGTATTGTCTGAGGATGGTAGTTTCAATCTTACTCGAGAAGGCCAGAGGATTAGTTGGCCAAAACGTGGGGAGACAACAACTATGTAGATGGGAAAACAGTCTGCAAAAGAGTGAATACACAAAGTATGTAGCCTCATCTCAAAGGATTAAAAAAAAAATTAATATCATTCAGTATTGATCCGACAATGCAAGACCAGATAAGAATACAAAATTGGATTTATAAGACCATAAAATCCAACATTGATCACCTTTGGGGTCCATAGAACAGTGAATAGAGGTGTTGAGTCTCTGTAGTTCCAGGTGAGCATTGTCTGAAGTTAACAGTTTCAATCCTACCCAAAGCCAGCCAGAGGATTAGTTGGTTAAAACGTAGTGTGATGATCCAAGATCATTATCACCTAACAAAAAAAAAAAAAAAAAAAAAAAAAAAAAATCCAATAAATGACTATCGGTTAACGAATAGATTTATGATGATGCTCCTAAATAATAACAGCAGAGTATTATAATGACGGAAGAACCAAGTAATCAAACAGGTTGGATTAAAAGTCAAATTAACTCTAGCATCAAAAATAAAGTAACCGTTATTCTTGGCATTCTTTAGTCAGTTGGTGTTAAGGTCTAGTCCAGTCCAGACCTGCTGAACTTTCTTGTGACTCCGTTATCAACAAGTGCTAACATAGAAAAAAAAAGAGAAAGGAATGAAAAGGATTTTTTTTTTAGAACATCGATGCTAATAAGAATTTAGTGATTGGGACGAAAGGGATAATTACCGAATCAAAAAGAATGGAAACCATGAATTTCTGAACAGAAATAATCCGAGATAGAATTGGTGAATGCAAATATTTTACGAGCTTAAGAACCTCAGGAAAATTTTCATGTTTGTTCTTTGAATGGAAGTTCGCTAAAGAAAGACTGAATTATAACGAATTGTGTGAAAAAAAATAAAATAAAATGCAAAAATAGCTCATTAACAGCAATTACGTATTGTTGAAAGGGAAGATTTTGTGTTAAATATAAACCATTGAAATGAGGCGTAATAAAATGTGTATTACGATTTTAGTACCTTTCATCTTGTTCTGCGAACAAAGGATCTTATAAGAAAAGATTCGAAAATACGGAAATTTCAGTAAAATAAAAATGACACTGATTTGTTAAAAAAAAAAAAAAAAAAAGGTTGAAGGGCGATGCTTAAAAGGTGCAGGCAGCAATCGGGGTTGCAAAAAGGAAATCCTCTTTAAGCGACCCGCCCAACAGGTCTGGTAACAGAACTATCTAAATTCCAGAGTAGAAGACTAACGGTCTGGTCTCTGATAACACAGTACAGACTGAGAACGGGATAGACCAATCCTGAATATATAGATTGTAATCACCTCCCACCCCTCCTATTCAATCCTGACTATAAATATCAGAAGTAGATAGACATTCAAGTTGGTCACAATATCCCCCATCGCTGAGCCTGCCAGATGTAAGTAACATTCATCCAACTCATTTTTTTCCACACTCCCAACAACAAGAAAAAGAAAAAAAATTCAAAAGGGAAAAAAATAATCATTAAACTGAAGCTCAGAAAGAGAAATAAAATAACAATGTCCAATCCACTGTTTATAAGGAACATGGTATCCTTGTCCCTTACAACATGCTATTGCTGATTGCAATTTTAGTCAGGTAGCAAGCTTGGTCTTCCTCTACGTCGTTTTTGTGGTGCACACTCAGGCAATACCATTTCCATCTTCTTGGAGGTGCCTCATCGATGCCAACACATTGGAAATGATACCATTCATCACATGAGTTGCATACAATTATGTCCTTATCTAATTGAGGAGCATTGCATATTAGATATAACCAGACAGGGTCTCCTGGAACGGAAGATAGACACAATGGCTCTCCGTCCCCATCAACAATTGGCTCATTCACTGTGGGTTTGATAGAATCGGTGACCTCTGGTTCTGGAATATCGTTAGGGGCCCACAGAAAGCTCTAAAGGATACAGATGTTTCAATGAGTGGACTTCAACAAGATCATCTCCTCTCCTGACACGGGCGGATCTAACTACATTATCATTGCCTCGTATAAGATCCACAATGGTTCCCAAAATACAAAATGGTCTTGGTTTTAAGGGGCTCTTAACCAGAACCACATCATCCTTTTGAAGGTGATTCTCTGATCGCAATCTGGAGTGCTCCGGAGATTTCCGTCCCAGGTCCAAAAGGTATTCGTTGTACCACAACTTATGGTAATCAGCACCATTGGTGCCTATGCTCCATGGTTCTGATCAGTCTCTCCCTGCTGGGTGGCACTGTCGTAGCAAGATCTCTCTGCCCCAATTGTAACAATAACCCAGGGCTCTTGTTGGGTTTCAAGAACATGTTGGGAGTGATAGCTGTAGCATTATTGTCTGCAGACACCTGGTATGTTAGAGGTCGATTGTTAACCGATCTCTGAATATCGGAGATCACGGTCACCAGTGTGAAATAATCCAGTTTGCTCTTTTGCCAATGATCTTAAATAGAAAGGTTTTTATGGTCTTGATGCAACGTTCCCAAGTTCCTCCATACGATGGTGAAAACAAGGGAATAGTATTAAGTCTCATGCCACACGAGCCAAATTTATCTTGATATTCGTTCATTAGAGAAATACGGCCAAAAAGTTTCCCACTTCTAATAAAAGTTTTGGAGTTATCACTATAGATAGCCCTCGGAATCCCATATTGATTTGTGAAGCAAGCCAGAGCTTGAAAGAAGGACAGCACGCTCATGTCCGGAACCACCTGTATATGGACGGCTCTCACATTCAGACAAGTGAAAACTAACAAATACATTTTTCTGTCAGAGTTTCCCTCTTTCACCTAGACATGGCCAGTGAAGTCAATGCCTTTATGCTGGTAAGGCACTTCAAAATCAGCACGAGGAGCCGGTAGACTAGTCACGGCATTGGGAATCACCGGTCTGGAATTGTATCGCTTGCATCTTGCACAAGATGCCAAGACCTTATTTACCGCTTGTCTACCTTGTGGAACCCAGTAGCCGCTCTGCCTCAATTCAGCCAAGGTTGCTCCGGTTCCCAAATGTGAACATTTCACATAACAGTCTACAACAATAAGTTTTGTAATTGGGTGCTGTTTTCCAAGCAAAATGTGATTTTTTACCTCATACGCCAGATGTGAAGATCGATCAAATCTTCCCCTTGAGCGGATTAGTCCATCAGAATCCAGAAATAGATCCAAGGCACGAACTCGCATGGGTTCCTGGTTCCTCATAGGTTCCGTCAGATACTCAATTTCTGCAGGAAATTTCTGTCTCTGGAGTAATTTCAGCAAATAAACTGCGGCTTTGGAATTGTTGTCCCATTCACGCCTCAGTTTAATAGCTAAAAACTTGTAGACCAATGAAGTGACTCTCAGCAAACGAGAAAAAGTTGAGAACCTATGGATAGGTATGATAGAAGGGCATTCTTGGCCCATGACCAGTGAATAGCTCATCAAAGCATGAGCCATCTGTCGGCAATGTTCATTTAAGCATGGTAACTCCTATGCTGGCCACTGAAGGAGTCCTCCGCCTAGCCAAGAGGGACCAGTACACCAAAATTCAAAATTGGACAGAAACCTTCATCGTTAATCCTCTCGTTATCATATCAGCTGGATTATGCGTCATGGCCACATATTTAAAAATAGACTTTAGTCCATATTGTGATTCTAACTCGCAATTCATCAGTAAAATGTCCTTCAATCTGTTTTTAGCAAAAATGTTTTTGCTGGCCATAGATTGCAACAACAGCCAAGACAACACTACCTGGGCATCGGTGGCCATGCACAACCTAACTGGAATAAATTGCTCACAATTATTCAGGATGGTTGGCAGGCATTTTAGTGCAAGATAAACTGCCATTAGCTCTAACACAGGCAGTATTTTTTCCTTCATTGGGGCAACCTTTACCTTAGCGAATAGCAAGCAAGATCAGCGGTCTTTCACCACATATGCTGCAAATCCATAGGCTTCCTTACCTGCATCACAAAAGATGTACAGGTCACCAGGTTGTCTCGCAGCAAGAGCCTGTCTATCAAAATGAAGATCACTTAACCTTGACAGGTCCTTAGAAAGTTCTTTCGAACCACTCAAAATCTCAGGAGGGAGAGGATCATCCCAACCAAAATGATTCTTCCACATTGTCCTAATAAGCACATGACTTCGGACTGTAACCAGGAGGCAGAGAGACAGTGGGTCGAATAGTTTAGAAGCTTCAGAAAGGATTCTTCTCTTCGTTGAGGCACCAGGATCATACTGAATAGGTGCCACATGCATTTTTTCTGAAAGGAGATTTTATTGATACCCCCAAACCCTCCCCCATTCCTTGTCATGTACACTTAGCGTACCATCACTTTTCATCCTATCTCGGAGGGCGTCAACATTTGTGTTACATAACTGGATAATAAATCCTCCCTCCTGCAGACGTTTCTTTGTAAGGGAATATAGTTCGACAAGTTTGTGCGGATCTGCTTCAGCTGTAACAAGGTTGTCCACATAAAATCATGTTTCCATCATCTTCCAACAATCATCCAATGGATACTGAGCTGCATGAAATTTAAGAATACACCCCAATATGAATGGGCTGGCAGTGAAGCCAAAAATCAACGTACAGTATCTAAAACAGCGAAGATAATCTCTGTCCTTGATGAAGAAACAGAACCTGTTCTTGTCAGCTTCCAGGCTGAGACGTATCATTAAGAATGCCTTTCGAATGTCCACCAACAGAATGTAGTTATTAGCTCTGAAGCTCATCAAATTTAGCATGTCTCCTGTGAGGTTGATGCCAGAGTAAGCGGCTTCATTAAGGGACATTCTGTTACCAGTCTTCAAGCTACAATTGAAAACAGGATGGATCTTGGTTGTAGCTGTAGGGTCATGCTTAACAACTGGCCGGTGTGGTATCCATACATAATTCTGAAATTCGTGGATGGGTACAAAGATCTCAATTATACCATCCTGCTCCTGTTGCCGGAACACTTCCAAGTAGTCCTGATACATATTATTTTTTATCAGGTTCTTAGTCACCCGGTCCAAGATACATAAAGAGACAGCATGATTAGACGGGACTCTGATTAACTTGTTAACATGCCAGGGAAGCTCCACATAGTATGTGCCATCTTTGAACTCTATGGCATTTTGAAAGCGCCTTATCTGCTCTTGGTCATAGTCAGAGAAGGTATTTTCATCATGTATTCCCAAAGATTCCATGTTGAACATCTGTTCCAACCTCCTCTGTACTTCACTATCAGGGAAGAACTCAGCCAAGGGGTCTAGGTATGTGGGTTGGCTCTCAAGAACAAAACACAGGTGGGAGGAATGCACTTGTGGAGTCTGCATCATTACCGAGTTAAACGAGAGGTGTGCTACCTCATAGGGAGTTTGATCCTCAGAGAAGAAGGATTCCACAGTTCCAAATGGAACAACACCTGCTGGTGTGGAGAAGGCCCATCCCTTCAGACAAAGAACAAGTTGAAAGGGCCACAATTGATTTAAGAGGTCCAAACCGATAATACCTTTGATTGGTATGAAATCCGAGCTAATTTAAAATTTCCCGGTCAGGGAACATTTAACATCCCAGAAGGCATCTAACAAGAGTTCCAAATTTGTTAGTCGGACAAATCGATCATCTCGGCTGCCAAAACATGAGATGTCACTGGATTTCCACAACCCAAATTGATGTCCAGAGCAACTTCTTTGAAACTTCTATCACATTCGCCAAGCAGGGTGGATAACCTGATCTGGCAATCCATTCCAATTGTCTTTATTGAGCACAAGCCATGCAGTACATCAGCAGACAGATATGACCTCCCACTGCCTGTGTCCAGGAGGCAATTAACTGCCACAGACTTCTTTCCCCTGCTGAAAGTCACAAACAAAATGGGGGGCAAGCTTCGAGAATATACAGGCAACATCTGGGGGATGGTGTCTATATGGAATGATGAGGTGGGCTTGGGTCTCCTTGCCACTCTGAGAAGAACTCCTTTCACTATCAAATGAAATACTGGCAGAGGTGCCGACCTTGACCTGTAGTCGTTTAATAGCCTCCCCGGTGAGCTCTAATATGGAAGACAAGGTTGGTATGCGGCTCCCCATCAGCCCAATCATTTCCCCCTTTAGCTCCTTAGGAAACAGAATCTTGGCCATTAAACGAGCTCCACCTGAAGTATTCACAGAAAAGTCACAGGAATAAGCGTTTCCTAGCTCCTCCAAGAGGGATGCAGTCCTGGAAATAAACTCACCAAAATCCGAGTAGGAGATCTCCTTCCTTGGTGTATAATCAAGTAAGTCTTGGAATATTTGATCGATGATCTCATCGATATTTAAATATTCCTTTTTCAGTAAAGCAAGGGCATATTGACAATTTGCATCTGTGCAGCTCAGATGGTTGATTAGCTTCAAGGCTCTGTCCATAAGGGAGCATTTTAAGAAATTTAAATATTCCGTGTCATTAGCCATACCAACCACAGTTTTCAAATCTTGACAAAAAATTCTGGAAACTCATGTGATCAATAGCCATCTCAGAACCACCGAATGTAGGTCCGGTGATCTGTATCTGGAGGTTTACAAGAAAAATAAAGGAAATTTAACTTCTTCCTGATGTCGAATGAGTTGTATCCATGAAAGAACTGGCAGTAGGTGCAGCCAAGGAATCATCCAATTCACCCAACTCTATATGGTATTCCATGAGTTGTGATGCCCAACTAACTTCTGTTTCCAGTTCAGTGACACATACTTCCATTTTATGAATATACTCCAAAATATCCTTGCGAAAGCTGGCATAAGCGTGCGGGGTCACTCCATCTCCATGACACAGCTTCAACCATTCCTCAACCTTTATCTTCAGTACAGTCATCATTGACGGATCTGTTCCCTGGAAACTTCCATGCTGAATAACGAGTTGATCAATTATGTCACAGGTCAGTGAAAAAGGATAATTCTTAAAACTTTCTTTTTTGCAATTTGTTAAAAAAAAAAAGTTAAAGGGCGATGCTTAAAAGGTGTAGGCAACAATCAGGGTTGCAAAAAAGAAATCCTCTTTAAGCGACCCGCCCAACGAGTCTGGTAACAGAACTATCTAAATTCCAGAGTAGAAGACTAACGGTCTGGTCTCTATGATAACAGTACAGACTGAGAAAGGGATGGAGAGAGAGAGAACCAACCCTAAATATATAGGTTGTAATCACCTCCCACCCCTCCTATTCAATCCCGACAATAAATATCAGAAGTAGATAGACATTCAAGTTGGTCACAATATCCCCCGTCGCTGAGCCTGCCAGATGTAAGTAACATTCATCCAACTCATTTTTTTATTTATTTTTTTTTCCACAGATTATAATCATTCTTGATCCAAAGTGGAAAGAAATTAATTTCGTAATTGGAAATTTGTTAAGTCATATAGATATATTATCAACTGTTGAAAATAACTGGGAACGGTGATTGAAATTAAATCTCCACTTGAAAATTTTATGCTCAAGGAATTGAAACCTACCTTAAGCGCCATTTTTTTTTTTTTTTTTTGATTGGCAAACGAAGGAAATAAAATAAAATAATAAGTCAAACGAAAAAAGAGACAAGATATGCTTGGATTATTTCATTTGAATTTAAGACAAAAAAAAAGGAAAAGAGAAATTAAGAAATTTCTTGCATGAATCAACTTTGTGTTCATATTACATTAACCATCTCATCTTGAAAAAAACGGTGAACTCCTTAATTTTTTTTTTTTTCTTTTTTTTGCTTGACTTTGCAATTTACATTATCTTCGACTTTTATATATCATAATTCCCCCCCCCCCCAAAAAAAAGATTATGTTAACATTTTTATAACCAAATTATCGTATTTGTATTTCCTTATTCAGACATCGTCATGCGAACTCTGCTATATTTCTCACCCAATACAGGAATTAAGGGAAAAGAATTGCACTAATGCACTTATTGATCCATGCTTAAATAACGTTATTATTTAAAAAGCCATTCTTAACATGGGGAGGGTGTTTTGTACCTATTCTATACTTTAACCTTACAATTGAATAAAAAAAAAAAAACTTCAATTAAACTTAGAAATACGATTTAAAATAATAGCGCGGATCAGTAAGTGCACTAGCACCAAAAGAATAATCGAGCAACGGTCAACCTGAACTTACACTCTGTTTAACTGAGTCTGTAATTTACATAACCGCTTCTAAGATTATAGGCATCATTTCTAAGTCAAAATTGTTATAACTTATGTTATATAAGTTTTGACAGTGAGGGATTTCGAAAGGTTGTCTAGCGCATGCTCCTGTCGATGACCCTCTTGACATTTGGACCGATCTAACTTAATATCGTTGAATACTTAGAAATACAGACCCCAAGAGATGATATAACAGTGAGACAACAACTATGGAAGGCAGTAATTCCTGGGGATAAGTTACAAGACTCGGCATTTCTATCACATCACGGTTAATCATCTAAAAAAAGACCAGAGGTTGAGTTGGCCGAAATGCGGTGAAGTACTAACACTTATGTAGATGAGTGTAACAATCTACAAAAGAATGATCACAAAAATTATGTAGCCTGTTGCGGACCAGGATATAAATACCCTAACTCGCTACAAGAAAAAATAATGAAACGAATTGAATGAAGGAAACAAAGAACTCAAATGCTGGAATAAAATAAACATGTCGTTTATTTTCTGTTGAGAAATGAAAGTCTTGGGTGTACACGTGTTCATTCGGCCGTTGACGACTACGTGCGTGGAAGGAAAGGGGAATGCAATAGAGAAACGTGAAGTGGCATAGTCACAATTATTTTTCTACATTGTCACTATTAATGTTTTTTTGCCAGCAATGAACAATGGCTGTGCATTGGTGTCCAGAGTGTGCTTTATCATATGAGGGTCTTTCAAAAGCAAATCTCCAGAAATTGAAGAATTAAGGCGGAGTGTTACCATTAAAACGAGTTACCTTTTGTGCCTCAGAATTTATTTTTTCACACAGTCACCACCATTCGCAATGCGCTTTTGCCAGGAATTCAATGATGCATCTCTGCTTCTGATACGCGTCCATGACAGGGGTTGTTTTCTTAGATTCTCACACCGTCAGTATCTGCAACAAAGTGAAAGTTTTAGATTATAAATGCATGTTCAGTCATCATAACAATGCAATTTCTAATCCTCTCTGATCCATTCAGGCGGAATAAAAGATAGGAGGTATTACTTTTGGAATGCGCCTCGTATCTTAGCTAACTAGAAAGAAAGATATACAGATTAAGCATAATAGCTCCTACATAAAAGGATAAGATATAAAGTGCTTTCAATAAGTTTCCACTATTTTTGCAAAGGCATTTAAAATTGTTGTAGATTCTTGAAAATTCAGTATCTTATTGCTATACATCTTTTGAGATGTCTCACTAGTTTTTATGATTTCAGATTCAAATGAACAGCTACAGTAGGAACTGGAATACACCCTACTAAAGCCTGATTGTTACAGCTTATGAATTTCAAAAATGTAATCTGGATGTGAGGACATTTTAGAAGAATACTGTGCAATAAAATTTTGTCTTTAACTTCAGAAAAATGCCACAGAAATGTATGGAATGATTCAGGCTGCTTTTGGACCATCTTGTATAAATCAGGCATCAGTTTTTGAGTGGCATAAGAGATTCAAGGAAGGCAAGGAGTCTGTGAAAGATGATTAGAGGTGTGAAAGGAGTAAGGAAGTCAGAACTCCAGAGTTGATTGGCCAAATAAAGAATTTCATGAATAAGGACTGTTGTGTATCTATAGAGATAATAATTTCACAGTTTGATGTCAGTGTGGGAACTGTACTCACAATTATTCGCGAGGAACTGAAGATGCAAAGATTCGCACGAAATTTGTACCAAGGGTGCTTCATCCTTGTCACAGACTATTTGACCAAGATGGGCATCAAGACGGTTCCTCACCCTCCCTATAGTCCAGACCTTGCTCCCTGTGACTTTTGGTTATTCCCTAAGCTTAAGGAAAACCTTAGAGGCTGTCGTTATGAGACAACTGAGGACATGAAAGGGGCTATGAGAAGGGTCATTGACACGCTCACATAAGAGGACTTCCATGGAGGCTTCCAAAAGTTGTTGGAATAATACAAGCGTCTTGCAGCCAGAGGAGATTACTTCGAAGGAGACTAGAGTTTCATGTGTGCATTATCAATAAAAGTCTGGAAACTTATTGAAGACATCTCGTAACTGCTTTCGCTCTTTCTTTTCTTGCCTCCTTCCTCTCTCTCTTTTTAGCTGTCTTGATGACGACAAATTGTCTTTTGATCGTTTTTGAATCCAATAATTGTGTTGATTTAAATATAATGGTTTTGTTTATGAATATTATTTTATTTCATAGAAAATCTTTTCCCATTTGTGTTCAGATATTCCTTTCTAGCATTTTCTTTAGAGGGAATGGCTTGATGTTCCACAAGATGTTATCAATCCCTCCCCCTCTCACACACACACACACACACACACACACACACACAAACATGCACCATTGCTCAGCATAATTTAATAATTTTTATACAAATTTATTTACCTTTTAAATAAGACCTTAAAGAAATGAAAAGAAAGAAGAAATCAATTCGCTTGAGTAATGATAACGAGGCTGTTCAGGCATTTCTTACAGGCCAGAGTGCTCTTTCTCTAGGTCGATGGTTTTCAAATCCCACTTTATGATCCTTGTGTCACGTCATCCCGCCATGAGAGTTAGATAAATATTGAGCATAGTTGAATTATAGGCAACAAACATAAAAGTTGCTGTTGATGATGATAATGTAGGTGGTAGTGGTTAACCCGAGTGCATACAACGGCAAAAATGTTGACCTCCCACTTCTACACCTCTAGTAGCCAAAGAATAACATGTTCTAAACTACTTCTTACTACGCATAATAAAACTCTTCTGCAACTTTTCTTCACGAATGCTATCCACGCAGCTTGTGCATTTATGTTATTTTAGTGAATAAGATTTTCGGTATTTATACTAAGCAAACAACATCTAAAACTAAACAGATGTTAAAAAAAAAAAAACCTTTTGCATAAGATATTTAAAAAGGAAAACAAATTATACTTGTATTTTGATTCTTTTTTAGCCATATCTACAGACAGCATCTAGATAATACTAAAACAAATCTTGTATACTAGTTTCGTTGTTTGAATGTTTTAGGCAGCAGGGAGAAAAAAACAAGTGAGATAAAAAAAACAAATGTTCCTTTTGTTTGCCTGTTTTGTTTTACGGCATATCAACCCTTTTCGGGCTATGTAATGTTGAATCCAATCGTTATGTTAAAAAGATTTTATGCTTAAATATTTTTATATCTTCAAATCTTTATTCATAGATTTGAGTCTGGTTGTTTTTTTTTTTTACAGCATATCAACCCTTTTCAGGCTATTTAATGTTGAATCCAATCGTTATGTTAAAAAGATTTTATGCTTAAATTTTTTTATATCTTCAAATATTTATTCATAGATTTGAGTCTGGTTGTTTTGTTTTACGGCGTATCAACCCTTTTCAGGTTATTTAATGCTGAACCCAATTGCTTTGGAAAAAGATGCTATGCTTCAAATTCTTTGTATCTTCAAACCTTTCGTTTTCAAAAAAGGTTTTATTCGTAGTTTGGTTTGGGGGTTTTTTTTTTTTACAGCATATCAACCCTTTTTGGGTTATTTAATGCTAAGTCTGATCGTTTTCAAAACAGAACAAAAAAATCTTCGGTGCTAGTGCAGAGAGTGATCCACGCTATTTTTTAAATCGTATTTCCAAGTTTAATTAAAGTTTTATGTTTTTTTATTCAATTGTAAGGTTGAAGTATAGAATAGGCACAAAACACCCTCCCCTCCCCATGTTAAGAATGGCTTTTTTAAATAACGTTATTATTTACGTCCGGATCACTCTCTGCGCTAGTACCAAATCTTCAAATATTTAAACATTTATTCATGGAATTTGCTCTGTTTGTTTTGTTTTTGGCATATCAATCGTTTTTATGGTATTTAATGCTGAATACAGTCGTTTTAGAAGTTTTTTATGCTTCGAATTCCTTATATGTTCAAATATTTAATCATGAGTTTGGTTTGGTTGTTTTGTTTTATGGCATATCAACCCTTTTCGGGTTTCTAGAAGTTGTGGAAAAAGAGGAATAGACGCAAATAGTAAATGCAAAAGCATAAGAGAAATATAGAAATGAGATGTCCATTTGTAATATTTAAATATTGCTTTCTTCCCTCGAACTGCTCGACTTCGGAATTCCCTCTCGAGTCTCTGCTTCCCTAACTGTACTGACATGCAGAAGTTCAAGTGTAATGTGAACAAACCTCTCTCTGTTCAACTCCCTACATAGTATCTTTATAAATTTGGTCTCAAATAGTCACTTCTTACGTCAAAGAGATACCTGTGCCTTATTTAGGGTAAAATACAATTTAAAAAAGTGTCAAGTATTTATTAACGTTTAATTTGAAGATAACGATGTTGTAATCTGCAGGGAAGCATTACTGTGTTAATGTGTTTCATGAACAGGAACTCTGTCCATAGAATTTCTGACACCATGCACATGAAAAAAAAAAACAGAAGAAAACTATTTTCTGTTTTGGTAGACAAGTTCTTGCTGTAAATGTCTTATGAGGATGAATGAAAGATTGGAGCTCAGTCAAGCACCTTCCATGAAAATAACAAAGTGGAGAGAGACTAGCAATGTCACTTTGGTGAGAAAGGGACTGTAGGGACGAGAAGAGACAATCTCCCACTAGTTTTTAAAGTCGATTTTGTGCTCTTGTAACATGGTCATTACATTTTCACTTGGACTCGCATGTTGAATCCAAGACAGTCGCAAAAGAACAAAAAAGAAATCTGATTTGCTTTTTTTGTTAGCCGAAATAAAAGGCATTTATTTACAGTACTTTCCAACAGCACATTTCATCTTGTTTTAAAAGTCTTAATTTACCATATAGTTAACAAACCCTGCCATTTCGACGTGCTTAAAAGTCTCTTAGGCTGCCATGGGCCACACGTCCAACTCATGCTGATACATGTTTTTTTGGTCCTCACTATGTGGTGCTTTTTTCCACTTTTCTTTCCATTCTCTTTCTTCGCTGTGATGTCAGCTCACGCACTGGCTTGGTCATTTACATGTATTTCATGCGGCTGCTACTAAATGTGCATCAGCGGCTCTGTTACATTCCTCTCCATGCAAAAAAAAAAAATACTTTACAAGAATTTATTAAAACCTGTGCCGAGGTAATAAAAGAAAAGAAAAAAACTCCTAAATTCAAACAAAAAGATATGAGTAAATAAATTCAAATAAAATGTCTTAATATTTAGTTTGTTTGATCTTTCCATTTTATTCTTTTTCTTTCAGAATTTCCTTTTTCATTTATTTTTTTTTCTTTTTGTAAGAAGAAAGGAATTCCAACGTATTTTTTCTAAATATTTAAAGACAACGTTTTAATATGTTCAAAGTGTGTGTGTGGGGGGGGGGATCAGTTAACTGTTTAAATAGCGAGAATTAAAAAAAAAAATTTTATTTAGAATCCTTTGAGATGAAGCTTCACATAAGTTGAGTATTCATTTTTTGCGGACTGTTATCCTCATCTTCATAGTTGTTGTTTTCACCACGTTTCGGCCAACTCATCCTCTTCCCTTTTTCAGGTGGTTAATCGCAATGGGATAGGAATGTTGAGTTTTGTAACTGTATCCCCAGTAGTTGTCTCACTACGTTTTGGTCAACTAATCCTCAAGAACCGTGGCACAGTGGATAGAGACGTTGAGTCTCTATGGTTCTAGGTGAGCATTGTCCGAAGTTAACGATTTCAATCCTACTCAAAGCAGACCAGAAGATTATTTGGCCAAAATATGGTGATACCACAACTATGGAAGGCAGTAATTACTGGGGATACAGTTAAGACTCAGCATTCCTATCCTGTGATGGTTAACCACCTGATGAAGGCCAGAGGATGAGTTGGCCGAAATGTGGTGAAATAACAGCAACTATGAAGACTAGGATAACATTATTTTTATTATTGGAATACTTTTTTTCTTTTTTTTTTTTTTTTTTTTAGAAGATAGTCACCACTTATCAAGGCCCGGAAGCCACTCGGGGATAAGGGTTATTGCATGTATAGTAATCAATGGGATAGTATCGTAGTAATCGTTAGTATTGGTGATTTGATAAACTGTCTTAAGTGGGCAGTTCATCAGGAATTTGTTTATGTTGGACTTGAAGACATCCAGGTTGTAGTCAGGTGAGAAACAGGCAAACGGAAGAGAGTTCCACAGGCATGCACTTCTAAGAAAGAAGCTTTGTTTGTGGAATCTACGTTTTGGTTTTGGCACAGATAAAGAGTGGGGAAAATTATTGACAGTGGTTTCAGCTAGATGTGTGTTTATCGTGAAAGATTGGCGAGGGGGGACGAGAGATTGGAGCTCGGACGAGCACTTGCCATGGAAGTAACGATAAAACAAAGACAGGCTCGCAACGTCTCTCCTGCGGGAGAGAGGTTGCAGGGAAGAGAAAAGGGAATCCCCCACTTAGCCATGAAGCCTATTTTGTACTCTGTCAAGGCAGGATAGGCTATTTTTAGCAGCACTTGGCCAGATGTGGCAGCAGTACTTTATCCTTGGACGTACTTTTGAGATGAGTACTTTATATATTTATTTATTTATTCGCGCACTATTATCCTCATGCTCTTGTTGATGAAGGCCAGATGGATAGTTGGCTGAAACATTGTGAAACAACAACTGGAAGATGAGGATGATAGTCTGCAATAAATAAATAAATGTGAGGAAAACAGTTAGCAAAAAAAAAAAAAAAAAAAAATGAATACAGCAAGAAAGTAGTTTTTTGTATTTTCAGCCAGGTATTTTCTGGAGTGGAAGAAATGATCCAAATATTTTTCCGGAGACCCTAGCAACAGACTGGATATACATCTCCCACTTATGCCTGTTCTTGCTTTACGACATTAATTCTTGGTACTTATCCAGTTTATGATCCAATCATCAGCAATTTCCCTTTGGCATCTTACATAAGCAGCCGGAAGATGCTGAAGCGATTATCCAATCATTTGTCAGTGAATGGCAAGTTTCAATGAAAGTGTTACATACATTAAATCAAGAAAAATTTTTTCAAAACAGGGAATGATTTTCAACATGCTATGTCAACATGTTAAGAATGGCTTTCTAAATAAAAAGCCATTAACATGGCGAAAAGTGGGAGGAAACATAGTGTTTTGAATTCATCATCTAGCAGTCTTTATTTCTGCATCTTCTGGAAATTTATGTAAACAGCTGAAAGATGTCGACATGGCGGCTGTATGCAAATGACAATCCATGTGGAAAGTGACGTCATGGTGATAGTTGGTTGGTTGGTTGGTTGGTTTACGGCATATCATATCGGAGGCCTGCAATATAAATGCTGGAGTCCCTTAGGGGTCAATCCTGGGCCCAACTCTCTTCCTGATCTACATCAATGACCTCCCTAAACACATACTTAAATCATTCGTTGACATCTATGCTGATGACACAACCATCTATGGCAACACATCAAAGGCTGTAAATGACAAAGTTCTCTCTGATTCTCTCTCCTCTGATCTCGAGCGCGTGGTTCAGTGGGGGAAGATGTGGTAGTTACCTTTAATGCATCCAAAACCAAACTCCTATCCTTACATCATCAACGCTCTGATCCCCAGCTGGCATCAATTGTGATGGATGGCTCTCATCTGGGTGAGGCCCCGTGTTTTGACAAGCTTCTGGGTTTGACCTTTACTCATGATCTGAAATGGAACACGTACATCAAGTCTGTTGCCAAGGTCGCTGGAAAGATGGTGGGATTCTTCTACCGCTCCAGAAGATATCTCACTACTGATGCAATTCTCTATCTATATAAAAGCCAAGTATGGCCAAGGATGGACTACTGTTGCCATATCTGGGCAGGAGCTGCCAAAAACAGCCTATCATGCCTTGACAGAGTACAAAATAGACTTTGTGGTTTAGTGGGGGATGCCCTTTTCTCTACCCTGCAACCCCTCTCCCACAGAAGAGACGTTGCGAGCCTATCCTTGTTTTATCGTTATTTTCATGGCAGGTGCTCGTCTGAACTCCAATCCCTGGTCCCCCCTCGCCAATCTTTCACAAAAAACACCCGTCTAGCTGAATCCACTGTGAAAAATTTCCCCCACTCTATATCTGTGCCTAAATCAAAACGCGGATTTCATGAACAAAGCTTCTTTCTTAGAACTGCACGCCTGTGGAACTCTGTTCCGTCTGCCTGCTTCCCTCCGGACTACAACTTGGATGTCTTTAAGTCTAATGTTAACAAATTCCTAATGAACCGCCCCCTTAAGTAAACACTTCATCAAATCTCCTCACTAACGTAATGTACTTGCAATAACCCTTATCCCTGAGTGGCTTCCGGGCCTTGATAAGTGATGATCTCTGTGTAAAAAAAAAAAAAAAAAAAAAAAATCAACCCTTTTTAGGTTATTTAATGCCGAAGAAAGGTTCTTTGATAGAATATATTTGGTTTTTTTTTGCAAGTTGGTTTCTATTTAACCCATAGTTGGGACCCTAACAGGTGCTACCACTCCGGGTCACACACTCCCTAAAGCCAGCAAGCTGGGCCCTCACCATGGGATATAGTTTAAGGTCATATCCAGGACTGACATCATGGTGAGAAAGAAAAGGAAAGGATATAAAAAGAAGAATGTTTGCATAGGCTGAGGATCTAGTTTTAGAGGATCACATTCACGTTAGAAACATGGGTGACGTTACAGCCATAATGAGAAGTCATGCGTGGTGGGAGAATGAGGAATAAAGGTCTTTTCTTAAAACCTGAAACAGCAAATTTAAGTTCTTTCTTTTCTTTGTCTTGGTCTCCTTTGCAATGGAGCCTACAATATGTTGGGTCCCGAGTGTCTACATGTTAACGTGTGTAAACATGTATACAAGGTGGAACGATAAAATTGTCACCCTAGAAAAGACATGATTCCATTTCCGTTTCATGAAAACCGATTTTTTTGTTGTTGTTGAAGACCATCTACTAGTTGGTCAGTTGTGTACAAATCCCAAGAGCGATAGGAGCCGTCTATCATGTCTGAAAGTGACACAATGTTCAGTTAGTGAGATCGGAGAGCCACCGCTGTACAACTCATTCTCTCTATCAATCCAAGTTATGACAACATGACTATTGCTAGCACCTCCAAAATGCAAATCCGGATGGTTTAAGGATTGAGGGTACAGCGCAATGTTTCCAGCCACAGTTATAGTGTTTGGTGTGGTTTTAAGTGAGGACCACATCATGCCACCTCACATCTTTGGAAGTCGGCTTGAAAGTCAACAGCAAAGTGTACCTGGATGTGCTGGAGAGTGTGGTAGTCCCCTGGTGCAATCAGGTGGCCACTGGCAGACCTGGATGTGGCAGCAGAACTCTGCACCAGTTCACAAGTCCAAAGAGATCCAAGCTTGGCTTAAGGAATGTTACAGCTATGTACCCTTCTCTCACGGGCCTCCCTCCTCCTCTGACCTGAACCTCATTTGGTCATACGTCGAGAACATCACCAACATGACCTCCCACAACATCAAAGCCAACCTAATCACCACTATCTGAGTATTCGCCGAGTTCCTTCCAACGTTAGTAAAGGCGTGCCCTCAGTTATCAAGGTAGTGATTGAGGCTGAAGGTGGCTACATTGGATAGATGTCAGCTCTACTACATAATCAAGTTACCTGAATTGATTTTTTTCAATAAAAGTTCTAAAATAAAGCTGCAGTTTGTTTTTAGGGTGACAAATTTATCGTTCAACCCTGTACAACTGTATAGTCAGAGATTTGGTCATAAACTGGATGAGTACTTAACCTTTTTCGGATTATTTAATGCCTAATCCAGTTCTTCTGGCAATTCGATAAATGGATGAAGAATACTGGAAAATTTGTGAAAGAATATAAATTCCAGGTAATTTGAATTTCTGGAGAAATTCCAAAGAGTGGCTTATTCTTTGAATCGTTCGGATAAAATAAATAAAGAGGTAGATAGAAGAAGCACTGATGTTTGGATGCTGACCAACATCTTCGAAATGACGTGATTTGGCAAAACCTCCAAAAAATATTTCCTTTACTCAGAATAAAAATACATGTAAAAATTACAGTTCTGAATTTGCACGATGAGGGCTGATTGTTTGTATTGTTTTGATTGGAACTATTGTTCTCATCTTGCGTGTTATTAGTGCGACGTTTCAGTCAGTGTAGCCTCTGACCTTCATCAGGCATGCTGGTCGCCATCTTGGAAAAGAAAGGAGAAAAGTTACTAGCTCCGTAGATAGTTTTATGTTCTTGAAGTTGTTTTTGTCTTTTTTTCCATAGTTTCGTAAAAAAAAAAAAATTGGTTGACAAGGGAAGGTAACTTCAATAAAGATAATAACCAGCATGCCCAATGAAGGTCAGAGGGTACACCAACCGAAATGTTGCACAAATAACATTCAAGATGAGAATAATAGTCTGATTAGAATACGTAATACAAAAATAAAAATGTTTTAGCACAATAATAAGAAAATTTGTGTGCAGAATTATGTAGTGCCAGGAACAGATAAAATTATTTTTAAAAAAGAAATGGCAACGGATGGGTGGGTGGTCAATTGCGTGTACTAATGTTATACAGCCCTAGTGGGTTGATATGATTGATGTTTGCCTCTTTTTTTTCGTAATTTAGGGTTGAACCTGTTATCTGAATATTTTCCTTTTGGGTGGGAGCATACATAATACTTTTTTTTTTTTTTTAATGGAAATCACTCTAGACGAGGTATGAAACCACTTGGTGTAAGGAGCTAAACAAAATTTTAAGAAAATAAACATAAATAAACCAACTATAAGTGTTGACAGATTTCAACTTAGAAAAAACAATTTTTCCCCCTTTGTCAGAAACATCGCTCATAGAACGTGAGGACTAAAGGACAAAATAAGGAAAGCAAGAGTTATAAGAGTTATAAGGCTGTCAAAAGTAAATCTTTGGGCCTTGATAGGTGATGACTCCCTTGTAAAAAAAAAAAAAAAAATTGGAGTGGGATACAAAAGCTAATGGCTTAAACTATACTTGCAGTTAATTTTTATTTATAACATCGATAATATTTCTTTAAAGCGCAATACCTTTAAATAGAAAGCTGCCTTCTTTCTTATGTCTAACATACCAGTCAAAGACGGATCCTCGTTTATCAGCCTGACTGGACCATTGTGATGACCTTTTTTTTCTGTCAAGCTGTGATATTTTTCCAGTTCCACTCATTTTATGCTTTACGACTGACTTATCTCCCTTTTTACATTCTTTTATGTAAATCTTTTCAACTGAAAACGTAAAATGAGTTCAGTTCAATCCAGAATTGGATATTTTTTTGTTTTTTTTTACATTGGGGTCACCACTTATCAAGGCCCGGAGGCCACTCGAGGATAAGGGTTATTGAGTGTACAGTAGTCAATGAGATATTATTGTAGTAATCATTAGTAATGGAAGTTTGCTAAATTGGATTACTTAAAGGGACGGTTCATCAAGAATTTGTTTATGTTGGACTTGAAGACATCTCGGGCTATAGTTTACGCATTACTGTCAACCTAATAAACAGCTTTTTCTTCTCCCTTTGTCAGAAAAATCACTCATTGGAAATGAGGACTGAGGGACAAATAAGGAGAAGCAAAAGTTACTGGAACTGCTGATAACGCATCCACAGTGCATTATCTACTCTCCATAAGGATGATATATACGAATGTAACATATTCGTTACATTCAAACCATGTTTGTTACAGTTCAAAGCTCTTTCAGACCCTCACACTGTCTGACACTATCAAAAAGGAACAAACAAACAAAAATAAATCCGACTCAACTTTTCTTTCTGTTTTAGCAAAAGGCATTTACGAGTATTACCATTACTTTTCAAACAATACCTGCATCTTTTTCTTATTGGTCATTTAGCCTGCCATGAGATTATACCAGTTTAACCCTCTAGAGCCGCCCGTGCCATACAAGGCACAATCCTAATCAGGAAGATTAAAGCCCAAGGTGAGAGATATGGCATATTTCATAACTTTCAAGTTTTTAATGAATTCACTTTTTTTTGTTTCAGATTCATAATTCTTGATCCAATAAAATCTATAATTTCAAATTTCAGAATTTTTGTTCAAGTATTAATATGTTCAGGCCCTAGAGAGTTAAAGGTATCTCGCCGCCAATGTGGGCCCAGGCGTTCATCTACCCCCGGTCGCTTTTCTTTCTCTACTCCTCATGCTGACATTAGCTAGCTATTTCTCATCTTCGACTTTTCATGCCCATCTTCTAACTGTTCATTTTGTCTGCCATAAGATTAACAAAACCCCACCATCTTGACACTAGCTTAAAGGTCTCTCACTACCACTGCAGAGCCACATGTCTATCTCAACTGGTGCGTTTCTCTTTCTCCTCCGACCTCAAGCCAGCCATTTCTCACTTCAACGTCAGCTTTGCTTCCCTTCCTCCTCATTTTTTTGTTTTTCTTCTAATGCAAGCCCACGCGGACTTCCTAATTTGCATATGCGCTTTTTGGACTATCACTGGTAATATCTTCAGAAGCCAGCTTTCCTTGATGATATTTTCCCACATACTCATACGTCTTCTCTTACATGAACAGACTGACTTTATTTTTTTATTAAAATTTTACTTGATAATTTTCCATAATTTTTGGTGTAAATGCCTGCTTTTGCCTAATATGTACGTTTATCAAATCACTTTCCTGCTATTTTATTTTGAACTGCTATATTTCACTTATATATTACTGGAAACAAACTCCAATCATTTATTTACAAATTCTGTCAAATGAATGTTTGTGATTAGATCACAATGGAACCATGATACTTGACTTTTGCATTTTAAATTTTAATTAAAGCCACTATCTTTACTATTATATAAAAGAGACTTTGTCTGTGTGTTTGTGTGTCAGTGAGTTCATTCCCTATGGACTACGGCTGGGCTAATTTTTTTTTTTTTAATTTCACACAAATGTACCTTATGTATCTGAGAGTGTTCTTAGATGGCTTTTGTACTGGAATGCCTCCAATAATTATCGAAACTTGATAATCGAAAAAAAAACATTAAAGATGAAACCGTCCGATTTTGACCAAAGTTACCACTATTATACAATCTAACATTACAAGTGCTTTTAAGAAGTTTTATCACCACATAAATAAATGTGGTCGGCATATAAAATCAACACTAGGTTATTTGATATGACAGGGGCGCATTCAAAATGAATGTTTCTATTTAGAGCACAATTGAACCATTATACTTGATTTTTTGCATTTTAAACTTTTATTTCAAGCCATTTTCACCGCACAAGTAGAAAGCCAGACATATACAATAGGTTCTTTAATATGACAGAGGCACGGTCGAAATTAATATTTCTGTTTAGAGCACAATTGAAGCATGATAATTGATAGAAAAATAGGCGATTTCACCAATTTCGATGACAATAGAATATGAGAGGGTGAAACATTTGTTGATCCTTATTAGATCCCGGGCAATGTCGAGTCTTCCTACTAGTATAAAATAATTTCATAAAATCGTCAGTAGGTTCTCTTCAGTGCAATGTAGCCTACAATGTATTCACTAAATCAGTGCGGGGAGACATGTAAAGCTTCCTCTCGCTGCATTGCAGTGGGTTTCGACTGAAGCAGGCAATCAATCGATTTGATTGAAAAATAGTTGATTACATTGATTTTGATGACAAAGCCAGCTTAACATCTGTTGATCCTCATTCAATCCTGGGCAACATTGAGTTTCCCTGATAGTATATGTATATGCATGTTTATGTATACGTTTGTATATACACTGCGTGTCAAATTATTAACGAGATAACATTTTTTATCAGTTTCAGAAACTTACAGGTAGTTTCATATCAAAAGCTTTGGAAACGTTGGCAATGCTGAGCTGCGCGTACTGTGAAATTTTCGTACTGTTCCATGCAATGTAAACAAGTTGTCATTGTAATTGCTAAATCCACTGTATTTGAGGTGTGTCAAATTAACAAGGCAGTTTGTTTCATCAATAAAATGGATCGTAAAGGTGGTTTGAGTAGTTCTGAAAAGAGTACTATTACAGAACAGCTAGCAAAAATTAAAACTACCCTCAAAATATCGAAAATGATAGGAAGGTATCATCAAACTGTGAAGAACTTTGTCAAGGACCCTACAAAATACGTAAGGGAGCTGATAAATGTAAATCTAGAGTTGTTTTACGCCGTTCTCTACTCCATATTGGAATGAAGTTGTTAAGAACCCTGGCAGACAAGTTGAGAAGTCTTTGATCAAGCCGGATTGAAGAATGTCTCAAAAAGTACTCGATGTCGCTTTCTGAAAGAAATGGCAAAGTCTGAAGAAGCAAAGGTTGACGTTCAGAAGAACCATTATTCTTATACAGGATAATGCTCCCTCACATGGAGCAAACAAAAGTAAAGAGCATTTGCAACAACTGGGATTCTCTGGCCTACGGAAGATGGAGTGGGCTGCGAGTTCACCAGATTTGAACCCAATTGAGAACCTTTGGAGTATCATGAAGCGACGCCTCTTTGTAAGTGGACGCCAATTTAATAGCAAAGATGAGTTGTGGGATGCTCTCCAAGAGGTATCATGAGGAATAACTGTTGACGAAATCACAAATTTGACTAATTCTGTGGACCAACGTATTTTACAAGTCATTCATAAAAAGGGATCGCATATCCCCTCCTAATTATGTCAACGGAGAAATTGCTATGTAGTTATTGTGTTCTAAAATGTAAACTCATTAATAATTTGATACACAGTGTGTGTGTATGTATACATATATATATATATATATATATATATATATATATATATATATATATATATATATATATATATATATATATATATATATGGTGGGATAATAAATTTGTAACCCGAAAGAAAACAACCAACACTACAGCTTAACTTTTATTGAAAATCTCAATTCCGGTAACTTGATCATGTAGTACAGCTGACATCTATGTAATGTAGCCGCCTTCAGCCTCCATCACCACCTCGATACAAGTTTGGAATTAGGAGTATGCTTTTTGCACAAGCGCCAGTGAAAAGCTCGGTGAATATTTGGCAGATGGCGGCAACCAGGCTGACTTTGGTGTTGTGGAAGGTCATGTTGGTGATTTTCTCGATGTATGACCAAACAAAGTAGTCCAGCAGGTTCAGGTCAGGGGAGGAGGTGGGTGGCCAGTGAGAGAAGGGTACAAAGTTGTAACACTCCTTCTGAAGCCTGGGTCTCTTTGGACTTGTGGGCTGGTGTCAAGTCCTGCTGTTACATTCAGGGTCTGCACACTCTTCAGCACGTCCATATGCACTTGGGTGTTGACTTTCAAACCGATTTCGAAGATGTAAGGTGGCATGATGTGGCCCTCTCTTGAAAGCACACCAAAGACTATAACTGTGGCCGAAACTTCATTGTGCTGTGCCCTCAATCATTAAACCATCTGGATTTGCATTTTGAGCGTGCTGCCAATTGGTGCTAATTGGATCGGCAGGTCACTTCTATTATCATCATCAGCATAAATATAGTTCCCTTTCTAGCAGTCGGCTCCACTCCTACTCTGGAGGGGGGGGAGAGGAGGAGGAGGAGGAGGATGGGCTTTTTGTCAGTTTTCGTCAGTTCGAACCTAGCAGGCCAAGAAGGACGCTATTCGGCTCCGTCAAAAAAGGATTCTTGATGTTAAATTCTACGTTTTTTTCTCTCCTCCTTTGGAGAAAGACCTTTGTTTAGAACTCCATTGTGTGGTACTAAATTGTTAGAATTATCTTATTCTCAGTCATTATAAGACAAGTAGGTCTTATGACTAGAAGATTAATACCGGTTATTAAAAGACAAACGAGTCTTACAACTGGTAAATTTTTATTCTCAAAGGATTAACGAAGGAAACAACCATGTGTTGAGGAGTTCTTTTCTAAGAAGAACAAAAATTAATTTTGCTGACGAGACGAGCAGAATATCGCCCCTAAAAAGCAAATCCCCTCTTTGAAAGATTTTTCAACCGAAGTTGCCTTCAGAAAGGAAATCTTCCTTAATACAAGAATTTACCCCGTATTTGTACACATAAAGCCTACCAAAGCGGCTTTATGGTCTTCTCTCCCCTTTGAATTAAAAGGCACATGAGCCTTCACAAAGGGAAAATACTTCTTTCTCCCATTTTAGGTCAAAGAAACTTTTTGATTGTGATTCCTTTTGGAAAAAAAAAAGAGCATTTTGTCAAAGAAAGACTGAACATTTTGTTAAAAGGACTGAATTCAAAACAAGGACTGTTTCCCGTTTTTTATGTTCTTTTCTTTCAGCCTTTCTTGCAAGTAAGGATTGACGTCTTCTTTTTGTATTTCTTTTATATGTATTTTTAAATGTTTCCTTTTTTTTTTACATAGGCGTCACCACTTATCAAAGCCGATAGGCCACTCAAGGATAAGGGTTAAAGAATGTAGAGTAGTCAAAAGGACAATATAGTAATCGATAGTAATGGAAGTTCAGTAAATTTGTTAACTCAAGTGGAACGGCTCATCAGAAACTTGTTCACGTTAGACTTGAAGACAACCATATTATAGACAGCTGGAAAGCAGGAAAACGGAAGACAATTCCACAGGCGTGCAGTTCTAAGAAAGAAGCTTTGATCATGGAATCTATGTTTAGGTTTAGGCATAGATAAAGAGTGGGGGGGGGAATTATTGATAGCGTTTTCAGCTAGACGAGTGTTTCTTGTGAAAGTTTGGCGAGGGGGGACAATAGATTGAAGCTCAGTCGAACACTTTCCATGAAAATAACGATAAAGCAGAGACAAACTCGCAACATCTCTTCTGTTTGATAGAGATTGCAGCGAAGAGAAAAGGACATCTTCCACCAGGCCACAAAGTCTATTTTGAACCCTATCAAGGCAGGACAAGTCTTTTCTAGCAGCTCCTGCCCATATGTGGCAACAGTATTCCATCCTTCGACGTATCTGGCTCTTATATAGATAGAGAATTGCATCAGCAGTGAGATATCTACTGGATCGATAGAAGGATCCGACCTTTTTTCCAGCGGCCTTGGCAACAGATTTGATGACGTATCCCATTTAAGATCAGGAGTAAAGGTCAAGCCCAGAAGCCTGTCAAAACTTGAGGCCTCCCCAAGACGAGAACCATTCATTTTAATTGATGCCAGATGGGGATCAGAACGTTGATGATATAAAGATAGAAGCTTGGTTTTAGATGCATTAAAAGTAACCAGCCACTCTTTTCCCCATTGTACAATGTGATCAAGATCAGAGGAGAGAGAATTGGAGAGAACTTGGTCGTTTACTATCTTAGATGTGCTACCATAGATGGTAGTGTCGTCAGCAAAAATGTCTACGAATGATGTAAGGATGTGATTTGGAAGATCATTAATGTAGATCAAGAAAAGAGTTGGGCCCAGGATGGACCCCTGAGGGACTCCAGCATTAATACTGTGAGCTTCTGATTTTTGCCCATCAACTACTACTCTTATGAACCTATCAGAGAAATGATTTAATAATTGAGAAGATTACCAGCTATACCATAGCTGGAGATCTTGTGAAGTAAACCTCTATGCCATACCCTATCAAAGGCTTTTGATATGTCAAGAGCAATTGCCCTAAGGGTTTTTTTTAACCCCAGCCTTGGGAAATAAACGCAATCGATAACTTTTTGTTTTAATAAACTTGGATCATTTTAAACTTATTCGGGTCTGTATTTCTTTTGCTCATTTCTATTAGTTACTCTTTTCCGAGAAATTTGCCCTAAATGCTTTTCCCCCTTTTTTTTCTTTCCTCTTTGTTACCATGAAAAACGGATTTTGGTGACGAACCCCAAATTCCGTTAAGAAGGCTCCTATCGCTTTTGAGATTTGTACACAACTGCCCAACTAGTAGATAGTCTGTAACAAAAAAAGAAAATCGTTTTTCATTAAATGGAAATTGAAGCACGTCGTCTTTTCTAGGGCAACAATTTTATCGTTCCACCTTGTATGTACAGAGAAGTAAATAAAATGCTTCCAGAAAAACTTGGACAGAAAATAAATCAAATCATTGCTTAATTAGAAGCGAAAAAAAAATCCTCAGTCTTAAATCAGATGAGATGGGAAAAGTAACGAAAGAGAATAGAAAAACACAAACAAAAAACGAAGTTGGAAAACTTCAAGCTTTTGCTAATTGTAAAATGTTTGCTCGACTAACAAAAGCGGAATCCTCAGGTAATTAAATAGTTGCATAACTGAGAACGGTTACCTGTTTTGTTCTCCTGTACCACAGCCACCCCATTCCACCCCAGATGTCTACAGGTATCAAGCATCTAACACGTTCCCATAAAGTTCTTTTCTCCTGTTTCTTCCACGTGTTTTCACTTTCTTCTAATTTCCTACACATACGACATCGACATACTTTCTTCAATGCAATATTTTTTTTTAACGTGGAAATCATCACTTATCAAGGCCTGGAGGCAACTCGAGAATAACGCTTAACAAGTCTATGGTAGTCACTGACACAAGAGCATATTAATAGTAGTGGAAATGGGGTGCAAATTGATTATATGCAGGTGGGCTCAACAGGAACTTGTTAAGATTAGACTTGACGACGACCATATTATAGTCAGCTGGAAAGCAAGCCAGCAGAACAGAGTTCCATAGACGGGCAGTTCTAGGAAAGAAGTTTTGTTCAGAGACTTTGCATTTAGGTTTAGGCACAGATAAAGAGTGGGGGGAAGACGAGTGTTTTCTGTGAAAGTTTGGCAAGGGGGTCCCATAGATTAAAGCGCAGACATGTGTAGAAGAGTAAACTTGGATTGATATAGCTACAGTGAAACAAGAAAATGATGAGAATACTTGGTTTAGTTTAGATCCCCCCAGGGGCCCGAGGAGAGCCGAATAACTATGCGAAGACCGTTTTAATCAGTCCGGGGTAGCGACAGATATCCCGAGGAAATAGAGAATATAAATATATATTTTATTTCATTGTCAAAATAGATATTGTTTGGAAGTCAGAGAAATATATTTTGCATTTAAAATTGATGACAGGAATTTAGAACAATAACATAACACTGTCTGGCCTTAGCGAACTCAAAAGCCAGATGTCAGACTGACAGGGATGACCTTAGGGGGTCATGTGAATTTAATATATCTGTAAATCTCAGATCACAAAATTGGTGGATTGCACACCTGCAAAATCTGGGGTTTCCCAATTCCGTGGCGTGATCTGATTGGCTAAGGAGACTTCCAACCCTGACCATACACCACTATTAATACGAGTTTCACGTGGAAATTAGCCAGTTTCGAAGCAGTTTCTGAAAGAGTTGTGTGCGAAACTTGAGGTAACCTGCCGTCCCCTGGAGACGTGACTCCTCCTCCTCCTACGCCCGTCTGACGCTCTCTGTAAAGAGATTTGAGACTTTGAAAACTTACTAAGAACTGACAATAATTGTAAAAACATTGTACATAAGTTTGTGAAATAATTCTGTAGAGTAGAATTCACGTGTCTGTTTTTCTTTCTGCCTGCTACTTCGATATTCGCTTTCAGCATATAGGATTCAATGTAACAACCCCAGAGAAAGATCAGACTATCCGAGCCAAGTTTCCAGACAAAAAGGGGTCCTAGCCGAGCTTCATCAATGTGGGGTTACAGAACAGGGTTGTCTTTTTTTTTTAATGGAAATCACACCAGACAAGGCATGAATCTACTTGATGTAAGGAGCAAAAAAAAAAAACTATTTCAAGGTAAAAAAAAAAAAAAAAATAGCCAACGATAGATTTGGACTCCAAAAAGTAATAATTCTATCTCCTTTGTTAAAAACATCAATCCTGGAATGAGGACTAAAGGACAAAATAAGGGAACCCAGAGTTACGAGTTAAGGTAGTAATTACAGTTCACAAGTGTAAGCAAAGGAAAACATGAGAGGAAGTGATAAAATTAAACTTATGAGAAAGAGGGATACATAAAGACCTGACCAGAGGTAGGTTACTCGTAGTTTGAAAGTCAGTTTCTTCTGTCCAACACATAACGTCATGTAAAACGGACGTTAAACTGATGATGACAACGATGATAACAATACGGTCCCTTTTTTCTTCCATGCTATATTTTTGTTTCTGTTTTTTTTTCTTTTTCATCAGACCCCTTCCGTGGCCGCTTCAACAAAGATCAAAGTGTAGTATCTGTTCCGGCAGATACTGCAAGCAAAGACCATATGTGGGGTCAACCCCACACATAAGACCTTGGTCAATGTAGGGGAAACCCTTCATACCAATTGTCACTATCCGGCTCCCCTACTCCCCAGGGAGTTGGTCCCCATTTCCCCTTCACTCATCACATTAAAAGTGCCTGATAGATGTGTCTATCAAGTCCAAAAAGATGAGTGAATTTGCTGTGCAGTACTTTTTATATGACAGATTGTATCACCACCTTCGGTAAAGAAAAGGGGAGCTAATTCGGTTCTGACATCCTCTAGTTAAAGTCTTTGTACATGTGTTGAACAGGGGTAGATAATGCCATTTTTTTTCTGAGTGCTGTTGATTGAAAAAAAATTTGTCAGAAAATAATCTGATCTTAATGGCCTTTTCAATATTATGTATTTATTTTTAAACTAATGAGCCATTACTTATCGAGGCCTGGAGCCTTGTAATACTCACCAGAGTAGCAAGCGTCCGCGTATTTGTGCATTGTGTGGATGTGCGTGCGAGCGGTGACGTGACTGAGGAGGGGTAGACTTGCCGCATGGAAGTGTTGGGTGGGAAAAGAGTAAAAAAGATGGCGTCTGGTGTTTTATAAACTGTGGTCTCACGAGATCGCGAGATCACAAGAAGATAGAGGGCACACATGCAAATGAGACAGGGTGAACAACTGCATAAAAAGCAAGCTTGAGTGAGAGGAAGGGACAGTGTCGTTTACAGTCACGAGGTTATTGTATTACTATTGTGAGCGTTCGTGACGATTAAAGTTGAATTCGATACAAGCCACTCGGGGATAATAGGTTAAAGAGATTGTCAGTTGGACAATGATCGCTACCACCAAAGAATTGGAAACCATGGATTGAATTAACAGAAGATTACTTAAGAGGAATTGATTATCGAAAAAGGACGAATCAACAAGTATTTGTTTACATTGGACTTGAATATAACCATGTTGTAGTCAGTTAGGAATTTTTGTTTTGGTATTTTGTTCCACACTTGTGATATTCTAGGAAAGAAACTTTGTTCATGTAATTGTAATAAACACTGCCTTGAAATGTGTGTAAACAAGCATAATACCTTTGCAAAACAAAATGGTATTTTTTTAGATAGTAGTAGTCTATTCGTTGGTCCTTAAAGGGTAAGATGAAAAATGTTCAAAATAAAAAGTGATTTTGAGATTATATTGTCTTCTATTGTCTTAAGCAAACGTTTTTTTTAAGTGATGAGTGAAAAAATAAAACTCAGGATGCCTCGAGAGCATTACTGCAAGAATTAATTAAAATTGAGGAGGCCCTACTAAAACTACTACCAAAAAACCAAGTTTCTACCTCTCCACTCCTTGAAGAGAAAATATTTTTTAAGTAAGGATTGCAAAAAAATAAATCGTCAGAATCCACAGGAGCATTACTAAAAGCAGTAAATATGGTTATAAATATGATTATAGTTATATATTGCATATTTGTATTTAAATCAGTTTTTTTTTTAACCCAATTAAATTTATTTGTTAGGAAAACATTAAAATAAGTTAAAACAAAAAAATATTGTTTACCTTGTTTGAATAGCAGCAGTGGCTTTTAATATCAGACTTAAGACAGGGCGGCCATGAAATAAGTAAGCAGACAAATTTTTTGAAAACGGAAGTCAGAAACCAGATGGACGGTTTAAGTGCCCAAGCAAGCAAGCTGATCTGAGGTGTGTATATATATATATATACATATATATATATATATATATATATATATATATATATATATATATATATATATATATATATATATTCAAGGTTATGAGGGATTTTTGAAGCATAAAAATAATGTTGTTGTTTTTTATATTTAATATATTTTTTTTATATTTCAAGCGGTCCTCTGCTCTTGATCACAAAAAAAGTATTTACTTTTTGTGATCAAGAACAGAGAACCGCTTGAAATATAAAATATAAAAAAAACAACCTCTCTTTTATGCTTCAAAAACCCCTCATAACCTTAAAATTACTATTCTAGAAGCATATGTGGACATTTTACCATTTTATATATATACATATATATATATATATACACACCAGTAGATAAACCTAATTTTGTCCAAGATTGAATGAGGATCAACAAATGTTCTGCCCTCCCATACTTTTATTGTCAACTAAACCAGTGAAATCACCCATATTTTAATAAAATCGTTTGACTGCCTGCCCTAGTTAGGGACCTCTCCACACAGTGTATAAGGATGAAACTTCACATGCCTCCCCACATTAACTTAGTCCATAATACATTCACTGTAGGGAATCTACTGTTGATTTTATGAAATCATCTATAAATAATAGCTTTATTTAAAGTTTAAAACACAAAAGTCAAGTATCATGGTTCAATTGTGCTCTAAACACAAACATTTATTTTGAACGCACTCTGATCTTATAAAAAAAAACTTAATTTTATGGAATTATTTTTACATAATCACTTGAATTAAACTTAAACGTACAAAAGTCAAGTATCATGGCTCAATTGTATTTTAAAAAGCAACATTCATTTTGAACGCAATCTTGCTATATAAAAGAATCTACAGTTCATTTTATAGGTTGGGCCTTTCTGTTTGTGCGATGATAAAACTTCTTAAATGCACTTGTGATGTTAGGCTGTATAAAAGTGTTAACTTTGATCAAAATTGAACTCCTTACTTTAATCAGAATTTTTCAATAATCGATTTTGAATTTTCAATACTTATTGGGGGGCATTCTGATACAAAACATATGTAAGAACACTCCCAGACACATCAAGTACTTTTGTGTAAAATTTTAAAGGAATCAGCCCAGCCGTTTTTGATTCTATAGGGAACTCTCTCTCTCACTCACTCACTCACTCACTCACACACAGTTCCCTTTATATAATAGTAGAGATATGTATACAAACTAATTAACAAACACAAGTAAAAGCAATAAGTTTTTGCTTGAACAAAGATAAACAACTTGTGGATAAATTCATCCTGACTTGTTCTACATGACTTCAATGCAGTTATTTATTGGCTGGAAATTGTTTTTTTTTTTTGTTTTTGTTTTTTTGTTATAAATGTTGTAATTGTGGCATTTGTAAGAATATTTGCTCATTTCCGCATGTTCGAAAACTGGATGAGGGCAGATTTTCTTTTTCTAGGCCTTAACTCTCTTGGCATTCTTCTTAAGCATGGTGGCAGTACAGGTACCAGATATTTATTATCCTCCTCTACATGAAGTGTGACACAAGGTCAAGTGAGGTTCTGCAAAGCCAACACACTAGATGAAGTGCACTCTATCCTATGAAAAATGGCTTAGCAACCCTGTCTGTATTCTACAGTAGGGACACCTTAGACGATTAGCAATAAGCTAACCCCTTCTCAGAAAAGGTAAAACCTAGGAGGTAGACCTCCTGGTTTGATTACTAATGGAAATAGTTTGACAAATATTCATTGACATGAAATTTGAAGGCAGCCATGTTGTAGTCTACAGGGAAGCAGTATAGTGGTTATGTGTTTCATGTTGTAACTGTGCACATACACATGCACGCACATGCATGATAGTTTGTAGCTAAAACACACTGAGTGATGGGGTGAAGCTGTCAAAACTGATGTCGCTGGAGGTGAATAGGTAAAGTAAATTACCTCTACAGTTATCGGGGGTTGAAAAACCTGTTAGAGAAGAGATCAATATATATATATATATATATATATATATATATATATATATATATATATATAAGCAGGTCAAGCACAAGACCAGTCAGTTTACAAATGACATAATGCTGCTGAATCCGCTCCCCTCCTGCTTCCCCCTTTGACTACCGCTTGGAAGCACACATTCGAGGCAATTAATGATATAATTTTATACACTTCTAACAAACAAATTTGTGTTGCGAGTTTTTCTTGGCTGAAAAAACTATTATCTTTCAACTCGGCTATATCACAATGTGTTCCACAAATAGGAAGTTCTTGGAAAGAAACTCTGTTCATGGAAATTCTGCTTGGTTTATGGAAGAAGAAAAGAAAGGATTGCCTCTGATCAATATGGATAATAACGCTCTCACTGAGAGTTCATTATTCAAACTCCTTGGTTAAACATTCATAAATAAAATGAATTGGAACACATGCATAGAAGACATTGCCAAGTCTGCTGTGAAAAGATAGGTACCCTCTACTATGCTAGGAAGATACTCACACCTGACAGTGTTCGATATCTCTACCAAAGACACCATTCGCCCATGCTTGAAGTATTATTGCCACATATGGGCCGTTGCATCAACCACTAGTCTCTCTCCGTTGGATAAAGTCCAAAACGGAGTCTGGATTCTTATAGACCCCACACTAATTAATATTGCATCCCTGTGCATGTTTTGCAAGTATTTAATGGAATGTGCTCCAACGAACTGGTGTCCTTTTGATGTAAATATCATGAATAACTGGACAAACAGCAAAATCCCACACCTTCACCGTAGAGATCTCCCAATGCTGGATAGCCTTCTACTCTAATAGTTTCTTCCTTTGAATTGCTAGACTTTGAAATTCCCTCCCTGTTTCCTGCTTTTCTTACTGTACTAACATGCAGAAGTTTAAATGTAATTTGAACAAACATCCTGCTGCTCAACTCCCTACTTAGAGTGTAGACATGGTCCCTAATTCACATCTCAATTGTAATGTGCTTTGTTTGGGGAGAATATAAGTAAAAAAAAAATGAGTTCTTGCTGGAAATCATGCCTCAGTTTGACAATAACAAAGCCATAGTCGGACTGATTGTCAAGGACGTATCATTGATGGGTACAACAATATCTGCTTAAGCTGCATCAGATGTGGCACTTTTTTTCAGATTCATTTAATTTAAGATTCCCACGTTGTACCTTGGTAGACTGTCCCCAACAAAATAGGATAATTTAAAAGTTTCACCATCGAAGTAAATTGCTCAATAATGACTGTTATGGCTGGGTGAGTATTGCAACAGTTCTAAACCTTGATATGTCCTTCCTCTGGTGGAGAGCGTCCCTAATGATGTTGTTTGGTCATACAATGATTAGTCATAAGTCATCATCATTGTATGAATTCAAAGATTCTATTGTCAGTATTGGTTTCCCCGCTTTTTTTCTAGTTAAATTTTTTTCAGAAAAACATCAGGTACTTACAGGAAAGACCGTGTGAAGGTTGCCAGCATCCTAAGTGAAAGTGATTTTGTGGTATAAACTGGATTTGAACTTGGGACACCTATTTTATCAGCCCACGCCGTTAACCACTTGACCACCGTCACCTGACTTATTTCCTCTCATGGAGAAATGTCCTTGCTATGTGATTTGGCGACACACTGACCGATCAGATTGCAAGACGCATTAATTCCATCTGTCTTCTGAAGAACTACTTCAGCTACTTGGGCAATCACGGTTGGTCAGCTGAGAGAACCCTGGAAGCAACAAGGAATATTTCACTCCTGTCCCTCTCCACTGGACACTCAAGCATCAACTATCTTCACTTGAAGATAATTGTTGACAGAATTTCTGAACTCAAAAAACTCTATCTTTCCTTTCTTCACTTGGACACTACCCAACTTTCTTAAGCTTATAAAAATCAGTGTTGGTAATTTTTTTTTTTACAAGGGATTCACCACTTATCAAGGCCCGAAGGCCATTAGAGGATAAGAGTTAATGAATGTAAGGTGGTCGGGTAGTAATTGTTAATGGTGTAAGTTGAGTAGAATTTGATTATTTAAGAGGACAGTTCAACAAGAACTTGTTTATATTAAACTTGAAGGCTATCATACTGTAGTCGGCCAGGAACCAGGCCAGTGGAACAGTGTTTCACGGGCAGAAAGAAGCTTTGTTCATGGAATCTGTGTTTAGATGTAGCCACAGATAGAAAATGGGGGAAATTGTTGATAGTGGTTGTAACTAGTCAAGTGTTTTTTGTGAAAATTTAGCAAGAGGGATCATAGATTGGAGCTCAAACGAGCGTTTGCTATGAAAATAATGATAGAGCAGAGACATGCTTGCAACGTCTCTTCTGTGGGAAAGAGATTGCAGGGAAAAGAAAAGGACATCATCTACTAGGTTATGAAGCTGGTTTTGAACTCTATCAAGGCAGGATAGCAGCAACAGTACTCCGTTATAGGACGTACTTAGTTCTTATACAGATAGAGGATTGCATCGGCAGTGAGATGGCTACGGGAGCGGTAGAATGATCTAACCATTTTGCCAGCGATCTTGGCAACAGATGTGATATGTGTTCCATTTCAAGAGTGAAGGTCAGTTCCAGAAGCTTGTCAAATCATGGTGTGCCCCCTAGACAAGAGCCATTCATTTCAATTGGGGCCTGATTGGTGTCAGAATAATTATAATGAAAAGAGAGAAGCTTGGTTTTACCCCTTCATTGTCTTTTTTTTATAAAAAACCTTTTGTTTTTCTTTTTGTATGAAAATTTTGTTATATGCTGATCATATATATATACTAGCATGGGTGGCCGGCGTTGCCAGGGTGTTTGGAGGTATGTGTTGACCAAAAAGAAAAAAAAAAAAGTGGTAGTAGGAAGGCAGGTTTTAACCCGTACTGTGAAGGAGGAAAAGAACAGGAAAAAAACGTGACGTCTTTGTGTATTACGACCACCGCCAAACCGGAAGTGATCTAGGTTTAAATTAAAGCTAGACAAACAAAAAATATTGGCGAAAAAAGCGACTCCTCTCTGTTGAAAAGTTCCAAGTTGAGGGTGAAGAAATTAATGTTTTTAGTCAATTTTTCGGTATTTGTCGTCTGAAGGGTCGAGCTTCAAAATGATACTGATCTTGTGTAAATCCGTTGCTTCTGTCGAAAGTTTTAGGCAGACATGCAAATATACATACACACATTTATATATTGGTAACTCAAATTTTCGACCGAAACCGATTAAAAAGCTTGCCCTATCTCTGAATACCCTTTATGTAAAATTTCAAATGTTTGGACCAGAAATTGAGTAATTTGGTAGAAACCGCAGAGGTCAATTTTTTAAAACTTTGACCCCTATTATGACCCCTTAACATTTATTGTTTTGTGTTCAAATCAAGTTATTAAGTTCGATCCATATCCAAGGAACCTATATCTAAAATTTCAAGTGTTTAGACCCAAAATTGTCGGAGGAGTTTGGTAGAGTTCTCAAAGGTCAAATCGTTGAACTTTTACCCCTTAACAGCCAAATTTTTGGCCGAAAATGTATTACAAAGATTTTTACCAAATCTCAGTACCCTGTATATCAAATTTCGAGTCTGTAGACTTAATACTGGCAGTTATTGCGTAGGGAAATGTACACAGACCCACAGACAGACACACAGACAAACACACAGACAGACACGTTCACTTTTATATATAGATTATTTGGATTCTACAGACAACTGTTCTTATCTTAATTGTTATTTTCACAACGTTTTAGTTGACTTCAAGTGTATCGTGGATAAAGTACTTAGTAAAATTCAGTTGTACATTACACTCTTCTGGAAGTTGAAGGTTCAATACTCAGTGCAGGCGACATTCAAAATACAATTGTGAATTACTTAGGACTTCTACCTTGTCATGGCTGATGGAACAAGACTATGGTACCTCTGTGGATTTAATAAAGGATTCCTCCTAAAATTCCATGCAGATTCCCGAGTTCAAAAGAAAGATTTCCAAGTTTGACAAGATACACCTGAAGAAGGTCGTAGATTACATCGACCGAAATGTTGTGAAAATGACAGAATGAGAATAGTAATCCAAAGAATCCAAACGATATGAATAATCACTCCTTAACTAAAAAATTCTGAAACATAATATCTATAGAAGTCTTTCTACAAACATCAGGACAAAAAGAGAGAATATTTACATTCACTTGGCTTTTGGGGCAAGTTGGTTTGTTCTTTCCTAACGAAATACTGAGATCGTTAACAATCTGACCTGTTCAATGGTAGGTAACTATGTAGGAAGAAAAGCAATATTAAATGAAAAATGACAAAGTCTATACATATAAAATTCATATTATTAATAACTCAAAACAATGCAAAATAAAGTGAAAATAGATATGTAATAACAATATTATTAAACGCCTCTGCTACAACTCTAAATATCTTGAAATGATAAAAGAGATAAGAGTTTTAATAGTATATTAGCACAGACAATAGGAAAACATGTCTTCTTCCATTGCTCCTTTTTTAGGTTCTGTAAAATGCTGTGAATGAAGATACTTCCCGCCGAAGGAAACACCAGACAACAGGTTATATTTTACATATAACTTTATTTTCAGCTCCCCTCCCTCGGAGTTTGCCAACATTTCTCTTTTGGTTCCTACATCCTGCTATAAGTACATCCCTTCATGCTTCCGAACCGCAAGAGACAACTTTTTTCCGAACTACACTGACTGACTTGTCTGTTTATGTGAATATATTATAACCTCGTTTCTTTGTTTATGTAAGTCACGTAAACAGGTCAATATTATCGTTTTTTGATTAACAATAAATATTGTTTTGTCAAACTAAAATTCCAAGTCTTTTATTATAAATATTTACTTGGCTTTTAAAATATTTTATCCGGTAAATATTTTATTGCGACTTTAATATCTGCTATTCTTTAAAAATATTTTATATTTCCATAACATTGTAATATATATGTTGTCTTTAATAATTCATTTGCTCTCTTGGGTACTCTGGCATGGCCCGCCATCATTATTCAACAGGATGAACTTCAGTAATTCTAGTCTTGGGCACCTGGGTTGTGTAAACTCGATAATTATGAGGCATCACTCACCTAAAATGCACTTTGGATCTGCAATAGATTTTCCACAGCTGGCATGTTAAACTTTTCTCCCCACAAAAAATCTGAAGATGATATTTAGGAAAAAATTATAGATACTTGCTTTCTAGCCAGTACAAATGAATTGCTAAGTTTTACATAAAGCTGATGCTATCAGATCAGGCTGTCTGAAGATATTGGCTTCCTGAGATGAAATGCACTTAACCTTGATGCTTTTTGTGTTTCTACTTCCTTTTGAAAAAATATTTGAATTGCTAAGTTTTACATGAAGACGGCAGAAATAGCATTCTATAGTTTCAAGGTGTCATTTCAATGAAAGTGCATGGTCTAGAGTTATCTCCCTTTGTGGAGAAATTGTTTTCTAGGCTAGAGTTATGCATCTTGATAGAAAGACTTAGAATCCCTTGCAAAAAAAAACAAAAACAAAACAAAGAGTAATTCCCAAATCTTGTTGCAATCTAGAGATCCCTCAACATCTTTTGTGACAAACATATAGTCAAGAATTAAACCCCATATTCTTCTTCATTTGCTGGTTAGATGTTCTCTAACCTACAGAATTGGCTTTGGGAAACTTCTCTAATAGAAAACATCCCACGAGAAATTGCAAATGTTGAGCCACCTGCTTGTATCCGCTGTGGTGACTGCGAAATGGTTTCTGTTACTGTAATATTGTCTACCTGTTATATAAGATGATTGAAGGCTGCATAGTTTGTATGTTGAATGTACGGTTCTTTATCTTGGAATTCGTTTCTATTTCATATAATTTAGAAATGAAGATAAGCTTCTGTTTCTTTGCTTGCTAATCATTATGAGAGGCATGTTGTGGTCGACATGGCGGAAGGAAGTTTATGGAGATGAGACATTTACTGCTTTCATACTTATTCTCATTTTTCAGCGTCATCTGAAAATACGTCTAGAAATGCAAAAGGAGAAACTTTCCAACAAAATTCGGCAAAAGATGGGTGTTGTAAGGTTTCCGAATCGACTATCGTCGTAGTCGTCGTTCTTCTACCGGTGCGTGCGTGCGTGCTCTATATATACTACTAATCAGACGACGGTGTCACTCTTTTGTGTGTCCCGTCTTAATGGTCGTTCCTATTCTCTACATGCCCTCCCCCCACCATGTGACCACACTACCGTCGTTTTGTGGTCATGTGACTGGAGAATTCCGTGTAGTAGTGAGTTGGTACTTGCATTTGAGGGGAAAGTGACCTTGGTGCTCGTGTTACCCTCATGCTGCGTCGTGGGACCGGACTCGTTTGGCTTGTGGTTGATCGGATCTTGGTCCACCTCCATATCTGTTTCTGATGTGTCACAATCAGCTTCTTCCACCTCCATCATCTCATGCATGTTGCACGGTGGTTTGCTGTCCTCCCTTCTTGGTATTTGGGGAGGTGGTTGATGGGGTTGTTGAGTGGGTGGATACTCCGGCGTATCCATGACCGGTTTGATTTTCCTGAGGAAACGGCGATTGCGTAATGTGATCCTGCCGCTACCATCCAACCGTATCCTGTACTGCCTGTTACCCATTGTCTCGATGACTCTCCCAGTTTTCGCCCATCGTCGTGGATTTGGTCCCTCCTGATTCTGCACCTGCACAGACTCGCCGACTCGGAGCTGTTGGAGGGGGCGGCTGTGTATGTCGTACTGTTCTTTGTTAAGTACGTGCCTTTTCGCCATCGCCCTCTCTCTCAAATCTCTGGTCTCCGTCCAACGCTTGTGGATGCAGTATTTTTTGCGAAGTGCGGGGAGATGGCCCCTTACTGTTCGATCATATAGCATTTCCGCCGGCGACAATCCAAGGTCCTGACTGGGCGTATTCCTATGAGTCATCATCGCCCGTGCTGCCCGATCATGATGTAGGTGTCCGTAGCCATCAACGCAGTCCATCAGCATTCTTTTGGCCGTTTTTACGGCCAGTTCAGCTCGGCCATTACTCTGGGGGTAATGTGCAGATGATATGCGCCTTTTTACACCCCAGTCTTCTAGGAACGATTTGTATTCTAGTGAATCGAATGGTGGCCCTCCATCGGATGATATTTCCTCCGGCGCACCATACGTGCAAAACCAAACCCTCAGGGCGTTACACACCGCTGCAGCCCTTCCTGATGGTAGTGGTGCGACCTCAATCCAACCGGTATATCGGTCCGCGTATACCATGTAACTTTTCCCGTGCATATCTAGCAAGTCAGTGACTGTCTTTTGAAATGGGAATTCCGGGTTTATGAGTGGCATTAATGGTTCCCTAGGCTGGGATGGGGCGATCGAATTGCAACTCCGACATTGCGCCCTTGTTTGTCGGATGCTGGCATCTAAACCAGGCCAAAATAACCGTTGTCTGGCGTTAGCCAACATACCATTCGCCCCTTGATGGGCGGAGTGTAATGCCTCTAACACCTCGGCTCTAAGCCGTTTTGGTATCAAAATTTTGTCCCCTTTTATGGGTACCCCTTCCAGACAATATAGTTGGTCTGCCATCGGCCAGAATTGCCGGATTTCTAGTGGTAGTTCGTGGCGTGACCTTGAGAACCCGTCTTGAATGTATGACGCCAACGTTCGGCACTCCTCATCGGTGGCTGCAGCTGCGACTATCCTATCCCAGGTGATCGCTCGGAACTTGGGGTCATGTGCGTATGCAGCTATGATGGATGCTTGTATACTCCCCTCGATTTGCTGGGAAGTGTCAGTGCCCTTTAGTCTGCTGTGTCTTGACGGCGCCGGGTATTGGGATGTGCAGTCCGGTGCTGCGTTGAGTTTCCCGGGAACATGCTTAATCTGGAACCTGTACATCAACGACCGCTCCTTGAATGAGAACAGGCGGGGATTTTTTATATTCTCCAGGATCTTATCCGAGAAAATTTTCACTAGGGGCTGGTAGTCCACGGTGACCAATAGGTCTGGGGATCCCAGGATGAACATCCTACAAGACTCCAAGCCATAAATCAGCGCTAGAGCCTCCCCCTCTATAGGGGAATAACGAGATTCTGCATCTTTCGTGAAGCGAGACCCGGCCAAAATCATCTTCCAGTGGTCCTTACCACAGTTGGGACCTAATTCCGTTGGGCATTGGCAATGCTTCTGGAACAGAAAATACCCAATGCCAACCTTACTGAAGTCGGTTGAAAGGCAGGTCGCTCTGTTCATATCGAAGGTTTTCACCCCTTCTTCGATTTTCTGAACGATATTCCTCTTCGACTCTTCGAAAAGTCTATTCAATGTGTCATCCCAGTAAAATTTACGGTTCTTTGTCCGCAGCAACTCTCAAAAAGGGGCCATTATATCGGCCTGTGCAAATGTATACGACACCTGGTTAACTAAACCAAACCAGGACCTGATACCAGTAATGCTCATTGGGGTCGGGAAATTGAGAATAGCCTCCGTCATTTTTTTAGTTGGCTTCACGCCGTCCGAGGTTATGAAATTTATGTCTATGCACCTCCGGGTGTAGACCTTTCACCGCAATGAACTGTATATGCCTTAAGAGTTGTTCCTCTGTGACAGAATTGAGGGTTCCAGGCCCAACTAAGTCAAATAAAAGTCTATTTACCTCATTTGAGCAGGCTGTCCTTAGTTCATTGCGGATTTCCACGGGGTCGGTAAGGCCGCACATTTGTTTGTATCGGGCCTACGAGTCTATGAAAAGCGCCCAGTCCGCATCGGTGAATCCATGTTCGATACGTAGCCGGTCTGGTTTCTTGGTGTTAGACCGACTCGAGGCACTCCCTCCGCGAAGCTCATTGTTTTCTCTTTGCAGATTTATTAGTTGTTGAATCAACTGCATGTATTGGCCGTCCTCGTGTTGTCCTGACGCCATTATACTCCAAAAATCGTGCAAAAGAAATTATGTTGAAAAATAAATCCTGTTCGTAGCGCCATGTAAGGTTTCCGAGTCGACTATCGTCGTAGTCGTCGTTCTTCTACCGGTGCATGCGTGCGTGCTCTATATATACTACTAATCAGACGACGGTGTCACTCTTTTGTGTGTCCCGTCTTAATGGTCGTTCCTATTCTCTACAGGTGTAAGTTTTGCAACTGTGAAAAGTTACTGTTGTCGATTTTGAGTGGTATTTTGTCGTCGGTTGAGTGTATGGAGTTTGTGCTGCAAAAAAACAAGAATGACAGATTCAATTGTTATAGGATGTAGGTATAGGATTATTTTAGTTACCCTTCTTTTAAACCGAGCTAAAGTAATCAAGGTATCATTAGGACCTTTCTGTTTTGTCCTCACTCCCTCTCACTTTTGTTAGATAATTCTCTCTCTTCTTTACAAGTATCAGTTAGCCTCATTTGCCAGAGGTTTCATTAAGTCAACACTTATCAAGGCCCAAAGGCCACTTGAGGATAAGAGTGTATAGTAGTCAATGGGACAATATTGTAATAATTGTTAGTAGTGGAAATTTGGTAACTTGGATTACTTAAGGGAATGGCTCATCAAAAACTTGTTTACATTGAACTTGAAGACGACCATATTGTAGTCAGCTGGAAAGCAGGGAAATGAAAGAGAGGTTCAAAGGCATGCAATTTAAAGAAAAAAGCTTTGTTCATGGAATCTACGTTTTGGGTTAGGCACAGATAAAGAGTGGGGGAAATTTTTGATAGTGGTTTCAGCTAGACAAGTGTTTTTCGTGAAAGTTTGGCGAGGGGGGGGGACTATAGATTGAAGCTCAAACGAGGACTTGCCATGAAAATAACGATAAAACAGGGACAGGCACACAATGTCTATTCTATAGGAAAGAGATTGCCGGGAAAGAAAAAGGCATCGCCTACTAAGTCTATTTTGAACACTGTCAAGGCAGGATAAGCTACTTCTAGCAGATTTTGCCCAGATGTGGCAACAGTACTCCATCCTTGGATGTAGTTGGCTCTTATACAAATAGAGAATTTACTTACTTCCTACTGCAGTAAGATGTGAAACAAGGTCAGAAGATGGGGGAGAAACATACCAGTGTCCCTAAAGGAGGAGCACTTTCTTTTAGTTTTACAAATGGATCACCACATTATCAAGGCAGGAAGGCCACTTGAGAATTAAAGTTAATGGGTGTACAGTTTTTTTTTTTTTTACATGGGGGTAACCACTTATCAAGGCCCGAAGGCCACTCAGGGATAAGGGTTATTGCGTGTACAGTAATCAATGAGATAGTATTGTAGTAATCATTAGTATTGGGGGTTTTGATAGTGTCTTACTTATGGGGGGCGGTTTGTCAGGAGTTTATTTATGTTGGACTTGAAGACGTCCAAGTTGTAGTTAGGTGAGAAACAGGCAAGCGGCAGAGAGTTCCACTGGCGTGCAGTTCTAAGAAAGAAGCTTTGCTCATGGAATCTACGTTTGGATTTAGGCAGAAATAAAGAGTGGGGAAAATTATTGACAGTAATTTTAGCCAGACGGGTGTTTCTTGTGAAAGATTGGCGAGGGGGGGACGAGGCATTGGAGCTCAGACGAGCACCTGCCATGGAAATAGCGATAAAACAAAGACAGGCTTGCAACGTCTCTTCTGTGGGAGAGAGGTTGCAGGGAAGAGGAAAGGGCATCTCCCACTAAACCACGAAGTCTATTTTGTACTTTGTCAAGGCAGGATAGGCTGTTTTTAGCAGTTCCTGCCCAGATGTGGCAGCAGTACTCAATCCTTGGACGTACTTGGCTTTTATAAAGATAGAGAATTGCATCAGTAGTGAGATATCTTCTGGAGCAGTAGAAGGATCCCACTATTTTCCCAGCGTCCTTGGCAACAGATTTGATGTACGTGTTCCATTTTAGATCAGGAGTAAAGGTCAAACCCAGAAGCTTGTCAAAACATGGAGCCTCTCCAAGAGGAGAGCCATCCATTTCAATTGATGCCAGATGGGGATCAGAGCGTTGATGATGTAAAGATAGAAGCTTGGTTTTGGATGAATTAAAAGTGACCAGCCACCTCTTCCCCCATTGTACCACGTGCTCAAGATCAGAGGAGAGAGAATTAGAGAGAACTTTGTCATTTACAGCCTTTGATGTGTTGCTATAGATGGTCATGTCATCAGCATAGATGTCAATGAATGATTTAAGTATGTGTTTTGGGAGATCATTGATGTAGATCAGGAAGAGAGTTGGACCCAAGATGGACCCCTGAGGGACTCCAGCATTAATACTGTGGGCCTCTGATTTCTACCCATCAACCACTACTCTTATGAACCTATCGGAGAGAAATGATTTAATGATTGAGAAAACATTTCCAGTAATACCGTAGTTGGAAATCTTGTGAAGTAGGCCCTTATGCCATACCTTATCGAAGGCCTTTGATATGTCAAGAGCAATTGCCCTGGAAAGGAAACCTTTGTCAAGAGATTCACTAATCCTGTGTGATATAACCGTTAGCACATCTGCTGTAGATCTTGCAGAGCGAAAACCATATTGCGCGTCACTAAGAAGGTTGTTTCTGTTGAGGTGGTTGACTACTTCTTTATTTAATATGGATTCCAACAACTTACTCATGACACACAGGAGACTTATTGGTCTGTACTGAGAGGGAGATGACTTTTCACCTGAATTCTTAAATACAGGGAATACTGATGAGGTTTTACAGGGTGTTGGAAAGCACTTCTTAAGGCAACGCTTAAACAGTTTTGTAAGTATGGGGGCAAGTTCTGGTTGGAGCTTTTTCAGCACTATAACTGGAATGCCATCAGGGCGAGTTGCTTTACTGGAATCAAGGTTCTTGATTAGCTTGGCAACCTCATGCACAGATATTTGTATGTTGCATAGTGTGTTGTCTGTTATAGGAGGAAATACAGGGAGTTGATGGTCATTGTCGCATAGGGTAGAATTAGCTGCAAAGTTCTTGGCAAATAGTCTGGCCTTGTCTGATGCTGACGAGATGACCTCAGGTCCATTGATGATAGTTGGGATAGAACGCACACTTCTGTTCAAGATCCTGTTTGCTATTTGCCAGAACTGGTGGGAACCAAGCCGCTGATCAGCTACTTTGGATTTAACAGACTGAGCATATAGCTCTCTTGTATGTTTTATTACTCTTTTACAGTGATTGCTGGCAGTCCTGAAAGCAGCTTTAGTCTCAGTACATCTATTACGTTGGTAGCTATGGAAAAACTGATTTCTGTGTGCGATAGCAGCAGCACATTTAGGGGAGAACCATGGCTGGCTGTTAGGTTTTTGTTGGAATGTTTTGGATGGTATGAATCGGTCTATGCTTATAATTAACCATTCGGTCAGGTCTTATACTATAGAGGATACATCCTTTTTAAACATGGAATGCAGAGGTAGGTCAGATATGAATGTACGGAAGCTATCCCAGTCAGCCATAGAGTATCGATATACAGTACGGTGGAGAGGTACGTCTGAAGACTTATTACATTTCATTTTTATCTTAACTGCTACAATAGAGTGGCCAGAGGATCCCAGAGGAGATAGAACGGAACATGAACACAGCTCAGGGGAAGTTGTGAGGAAAAGGTCTCGAAGGCTTGCATATTGACTGGGTGTATCGGGCACACAGATGGGTTCGGGAACAATCTGAGTGAGGTCATAGGCAATGGCAAAATCATGACAAAACCTCCCCTCGTCATCGGTTTTATTTGAGTGGGTCAGCCATTCCACATTATGGACATTGAAGTCACCGCAAATGTGAATGTTAGCCGAAGGATGAGCAGACAAGATGTGGTTAATTTTCTCAGATATGCTCTTAAAGATAGTAACTCCACTGTTGTGGGGGCGATAGAGGGCAAATATAAATGCAGTGGTGTAAGCTAGTGCAACCCGAAAGCACATATAAGGTAAATTAGGGTCTTCTCTGGAGATATCCCTACCACATGGAAAGCCATCTTTGATGCAGGCACATATTCCATGCCTATGGCGATCTTGGGGGTCAGATTTAGATGTTAAGTTGGAGTAACCTTTAATTATGAATTCGTCTAGAGAAGTGGTTGCCCTATGCCAGTTTCACTTAGAAAGAATATGTCCGGTTTCCTCTCCTGTAATTGTGTTTCAACTTCTGGAAGGTTGGAACATAGACCCCTGATGTTGGAGAAGGAGGCCCGGTAGTAGGGGTCTACGTTGGTGGATGGAGTTCTAGGTTTATTCGTGTTTCTTTTTTGGAGATTTTTCATGATTGAGGTTTTGGGGTTTGTGGAGCAGATCGGTAGACTTGGTTGGAGCAGGACAGAGAGGGAAAATAAGAGAGAAAAAGACAAGAATTTTTTTTTGTGGCACATGAAAAGGTAAAGCCGTAACAATTACCCACTAGTATGGCATCGAGAGGCCCTACCAGAAACTACTGTATGGTCCAGAATCCATTCACCAAATGGCAATACAGCAGCCCCGGTACTTTGCACCTACTGATAGGACAGCCTCCTTAGTGGTTAATCCAAGGTTCGGGTCCCTGACTATCAGGCGGGTAACGTCAGCCCAGATGAAACGTTTACCTCCAGCACCCTTACTAGTGACATGACCACAAGGATAGATATAGGAATAGAAATTTTCGGACATCTCAGGCTACTCTTTACAAAGTACTACCGACCTGGAAAACAGCTTTTTCTTCACCCTTTGTCAGAAAAATCACTCATTGGAAATGGGTACTGAAGGACAAAAAAGGAGAAGCGAGAGTTACTGGAGCTGCCAATAACATCCACATGCATTATCTACTCTCCATTGAAAAAAAAAAAAAAAAAACTAAAATAAAAAATAAAATAGTGAAAAAAAGGTGAGAAGGACCTATTAATATCTACTTAGTAGAAGTCCTTTACCCATTCTCGGCTTGGGATAGTACTTGAAGATAGTCTCCCCTCCCATGTTAATGCATGGATACTTTTTGTCTTTACCTAGGTCGAGCTGGGATGTTAAATTGTTCCAGCTCCACCCCATAATAAATATACTATAATGGAACTTTTATCAAATCGAAAAAATCTGGTTATTTTTAACTCGTTTAAAACGCTGGTTAGGAAGTAATACCTTTAGGGGTTTGTATTAACTTTAGCTAGAAGTAATGCATACTTAAGAAAAAATAAATAAATAAAAATACAAGAAAGCCGCGTGTTTTTGAGTTCAGATAATATGCAAATATAATTTGAGAAATGTTCAGTTCCATGGGAGACTTTTTTTCTTTTTCGTTTTAAATAGAAGAAAAAAATATTGGTTAATAATGGTATTTCTGACAAAAACATTTAGGAGAAAGATAAGAAAACAAGACAAAAGTTATCATCAGTACAACAGTGTAGTAATTGTTAGTCGTGGGAATTTAGTGTTATTTGATTATTTAAGAAGATGGCTCAGCAAAACCTTGATTTTTGGATTACTAATAATTGCCTGAGCAGTCCTATCGGCATTCCTTGGTCATGGCACCTCAGGCAACAAGCAATAAACTAACTTTATCCAAAAGACAGGAAGCAACAGCCTGGGAGGGTAAACATCCTAGAACTGCACAGAACCAATTAGTAATATCATAGTCACCAGAAAATAGGTCATTTCAATAATGACCCAGACTTGTCAGACGTGCAGACTTCCTTTTGAAATTTCAAAAGGGGGCATGAATAAACGTTTGTGTCTGCATTCAATTTTCGAAAATCTGTTCATCTGCCACATTTAAAAAGTGGGGACTTTTTTTTTCAATTTTCACCCCAAACAATGCACAGTCCCACTTTGAAGTAAGGGGCTACTATTGGGACAGAAGTTGCAGGGATATTATGAACGGAGATGAGCAGCAAGATGTTTGTTCACATTACCCTTTAACTTCTGCATGTCAGTACGGTTGGGAAAGCAGAATCCCGGAAGGGAGTTCCAAAGTCTAGCAGTTCTGGGGAAGAAACTATTGGAGTAGAAGGCTTTCTTACACATAGAGATCTCTTCTGTGTACGGATGGGATTTAATTGTTTGTCGGGTTTGTCGGGGGTATTTACGTCGAGGAGTACAAGTGCTTGTAGTTTGTCAGAACATTCACCATTAAAATACTTGTAAAACAGGCAGAGGAATGCAACATTTCGTCGGTGGGATAGAGGCTAAAGCTTAGATGACAGTTCAGGACTTATCAGGTTGGCAACTCTCTTTTGAACCCTGTCCAGGAGTGAAGACTCTTATGCTAACAACATTCATTTTTTATTGTAATTACTTTTTTTACAATATTTTTGATATATTAAGTAGGTATGATCCCTGAAAGTTGGAAGGTTCTACTCATAGACACTGGCGATAGGAACTGACGAATCAAATGGAGGCACGTTCTGCTAGCAACCAATCACAAAACAGATAATTTTTCGTGTCAATACGAGAACAATCTTTTGCTCTTTTCAATTATAAAGTCTGAAGCTTATACAGAACAGCTACCCACCGAAAACTGTTCATGTCCAGGACTTATACAGAACAGCTACCCACCGAAAACTGTTCATGTCCAGGACTTATACAGAACAGCTACTCACCATAACCTCTTAATGTCCAGTACTTGCACAGATCAGCTACCGACTGAAAACTCTTCATCTCCAGGACTTGTACATAATAGCTACCCATAATAAACTCTTCTTGAATTAAATATTCCAGAACTTTTCATCACTTTTGCCTATATATAACATTTTTATTTTCCAGTTCCCAACTTCATGTTATATCAGATCAGTTTTAGATAAGCTATTCATTGTGTAATTTTGTATGAATGAATCTTGCTAGGATTGTTTGGCATTGCAGAGGTATAGCACTGGAGAGATACAGACATAATGGCAATAAATGAAAAACAAACTCTTATGTACAGGAAAATATCAAATATTTATTTTTAAAAAATACATATGATAATGATTTATTCTGGATGAAACGTTCTTTGATCTTTTCACTGGAAAATGGCTGTTTAATGATGACTATGATAGTGATGATGATGATGATGATGATGATGACCAGCTTGTACAATGATTGGTTTATTGGTTAAAAATGAAATGATGTATTTACTGTGACGATAGTGATTATGACAGCAGTCATTATTGCTGTTGACATACGAAAGAAAAAAGGTGGCGAAGTTACTGCTGCTGCTAACTGCATTTGTCATGGTACTGGAAATGCCATTTTGTCAAGAAGGGATTTCTTCAGGGTAAAACGTTAGGCAATTCTGGTGTGAATCTTTTTGGTAGATTGAAGTTAAGAAATGCACCCTTTTTATATTACCTATTCAGCTGTTGACGATACAATATTTTAATAGGAATTGATTGGTCAATTTAACTGACAATATGTGCAGGAAGTATGAAACTTTAACTCCTAAGGTCTTCCAAAGATTTTCTATTTGATTTAAGTCAGGACTTTGCGGTGACCAATCCATAATTTTGAAATCTTGCTTGCTAAGATAACTCATTACCCCCTTTGCCTTGTGATATGGGGCATTATCTTGCATAAAGGTAGCCCTATCGAAACCTGAATTCTGCATGATTTGCACAACATGATCTTGAACAATGTTTTTATAGATCTGCACATTTACACGAGTTTGTAACCAGACAAGAGGCATTGTACCTTGGCTAGAAAACATTCCAAATATGAGGGGCATGCAATAAGTAATGCCCCTGACCCACTTCCCATAGCAGTAGAACAACAAAACTTGACACAGTTATTAGTCTTTCTCTATATAGGAACCACCCAGAGTTATGCATTTCTCCCATTTGATGCAGCTCTGGAGACCATTTTTGTAGAACACCCAGGTTAGTCCTCCAATCACGACGTGACTTCAGAAATCAAGACTGCGTCATCTGGAAAACGCTTACCTTTCAAAAACAACTTCATGGCTGGGAAGAGGTGAAAGTCAGAGGATGCAAGGTTAGAAGAGTAGGGAGGATGGGGAAGGATTTCATAACCACACGTCCGTGCTTCTGATCTGGTGACATGCGAGTTATGGACCGGAGCGTTGTCCTGCAGTAGGAGGGTACCTTTGCTGATCTTGCCCCGCCTCGTGATTTTGATAGCTTTCCTTAATTTCCTCAAAAGTGAAGAATAATAGGCTCCTGTAATTGTGGTACCCTTTGCCAGGAAATCTGTCATCACTACTCCGTCCTGGTCCCAGACTGTGAGTATGACCTTGCCAGCGGAGGACTGCACCCTTGCCTTCTTTGGAGGTGGTGAGTCCAAGTGCTTCCACTACGTTGACTGGGCTTTGGTCTCTGGATCATAGTAATGGACCCAGGTTTCATCCTGTGTAATCAGTCTTTTGAAAAACTTTGACTCATCTTCTTGGCACATCTCCAAATTTATCCTCGAGCACTCAATGCATTCTCGCTTCTGGAATGGAGTGAGCAACCTGGGAATCCATCTGGCAGACACCTTATGCATATGCAAATGGTCATGAATGATAGTTTCCACAGACCCTGTACTAATCTTGACATCTTGGGCTATTTGGTGAATAGTAATGCGCCGATCTTTCACTCAATGCACTAAAGAATAAGTCTTACTTAGTTATTTGTAAACGTTGCATCAGTAGGCACCATGGCGAAACGCCAAAAACTTAATTACTCTGTGAGACAGGCTATTGTGAAGCTATACAAGGAAAAGCACACCATTAGAGAGATTTCAGAGAAAGTGAAACGTTCCAAGAGTGTTGTAGGCAGGGTTGTTAAATCCTACAATGATATTGGCAAAATAGTGCTTTTAAAACTGGCAGACCCGCAAAACTTTGGCAAGAGAATAATGCAGCATATGTCATTAAAGGGACGTTTTAAGTCTTGCACAGAAATTAAAAGGGTTATGAATAATGCCTCATGTGTTAATGTGTCAAGACAAACTGTTTCTAGATGACTGCAAGAAATAGGACTGTTTAATCGAACCCCAGGGAAGAAACCAGTTGTTAGTTCGAAGAATAAGAAGGGATTAGAGTTTGCAAACAGGTATGTAAAACAGGTATGAAAATTGGGCAAAAGTATTTTTTAGTGATGAAAGCAAGTTTAATTTATTTGGAAAAGATGGAAAAAACAATCTAAAGAGACATATTGGTGAAAGATTAAGTGCAAAATGTACTAAGAAAACTGTCGTAAGCGTCATGGTATGATGGGCGTGCAATAAGTAATGCCCCTGACCCACTTCCAGTTGTCTGATCTAGCTGAAATTTTGCAAGTGCAATGATTTATATCTCTACGGGTTATGTGGCAAATTACAGCTCTGGACTAATTGTGGTTTCTGTTTTACAGGTGTTTGAACTGAGTCAGGTGTGAAATGGAGCCTGTTGAATGTTAAGCAGTGATCCGGTTTTTGTATTTGAAAGGACGCACACCACAGGAAACTTTTGATGAAATGAAAGAAACTTATGGTGATAATGCCCCATCATATGACCTTGTAAAACGCTGGCATCATGAATTCAAACATGGCCGGAAGTTTGTGGAAACAGCTCCCAGACCTGGTTGCCCCCCAACCAGCAACCAGGGAATCCATCTGGCAGACACCTTTAATTATGTTTTACTTTTTATTTTTTACTGTAATTTACCCCAAACAAGACACAGTGCCACGTGTACATATGTGATTATTATTTGGAACCAAATCTACAGGGACAATCTGTAGGGAGTTGAACAGTGAAATGTCTATTAACATTAGACTTGAACTTCTCCATGTCAGTACAGTTAGGGAACCAGGATGGAATTACAAAGTCATGCAATTTATCAGAAGAAATGATTATAGTAGAAGGCTTTTTGCATCTAGGGATCTTGACAGTGTAGGGGGTTGAATTTTGCTGCTTTTTGAGTTAATCAGGGGTATTTAAGTCAAGGGGATACAAGTGCTTCAAGTTCATCAGAGCATATTTCATTAAAATACTTGTAAAACGACACAGGGATCCAAAATTTTGATGATGGGACAGGGGTTGAGGTTTGGTTGATAGTGCGGGACCATTTTAGGTTGGAAACTCCTTTTTGAACCTTGTCTAAGAGCGAGAAACAAATGGTAAATGTACCAGCCCAGATGTGGCAACAATACAGGGTGACCCCCCCCCCAAAAAAAAACAAAAACAAAAGCTAAATGGAGGCCATCTAGAACATATGCTGTAGAACGGAGAAAAAAAAAAGGCCAAAAACCCTAGTATTTTGATGTGATGTTTTGAATCTAATAAACTAGTTATGAACAGAGTTTCATTTCATTCGGACAAAACACTAAGAAACAGGGCCTAATTGGAGTTTGGGCCTGTTTTTTTTTGGTCACCCATTACTACATGCATGTTAACTGACAACTCGCTGCTCAACTCCCTACATAGTGTCCCTGTAGCTATGGTCTTTAATAGTAGCCCCTTACATCTAAGTGGCAGTGTGCCTTGTTTGGAGTGAAAATCGTTAAAAAGAAAAATTATTATTCAAACCTTTTTCCGTTATTTAAATCATTTGTGTACAGATGAAGTGTGCACGGTAACAAGCAAGATATCATCATCATCATAAAGGCCAGAAACTCTGCAGAACTTGTCAACCACATGATGACTGCTTTCAGAAACCTAAGCTGCAATATGAGCGTCAAGATGCACTACCTCTTTTCACATATGGACTGTTTTCCTGAGAACCATGGAATACTGTTGCCACATTTGCAGAAGTGCTACACAGATCATCTTTTCCTGCCTTGACAAAGTACAAAACTAACTTTGAAATCTTGTGGGCGATCTCCTCTTCTCCATCCTAGAACCTCTCTCGCACAGAAGGGACATTGCTAATCTTTCTCTACTCTATCATTACTTTCATGGCAGGTGCTCGACTGAGCTTCATTCTATGATCCTCTACCCTGTAAAACATTCAGAGCAAAAACTCTAGTGCTTATTCAGGTTGGCACTTATGACGGCAATTAAAAGTAAAGAAAATACATAAGTCTGTACGATGTACGCACTAGTTACAGAACAAAGATGTCATATTCCAAAAAAGACATAAATCAATCAAGTAGTTTTATTTAAAACTAAGAAGATCAAAATTTACGATTTTTAGCGATTTTATTACTAAACTGTATTGAATATAAGGCTGGGTTTTTACCTATCATCTTCGATTTAAGATTTCTCCCTTTTTTTTCTTTCATCGGATTTAATCATGGCGGACGAAAACACTACAACTCGCTTAGTTATAAAATTTGATTTTCTTGAATAAAAAAACAAACAAAACAAAACTACTTGATCAAATTACGTGATTTTTGGAATATTTCATTTTCGTTCCGTGACTGGTACGTACATCAAACAGACTTTTATGTATTTTCTTTAATTTTAATTGCCGCTAAGGACTAATTTAAATAAACACCAAAAACTCTTCTAACTTCAACCACTGTCAATAAATATCTCGGCAGACCTGAACGAGAATCACCCTTCCCCAAGAAAGGCTTTCGAAATACCCCACCCCCGTTAAGAACGGATTTCGATTTTTTGCAATTTTTTCAGTGAATTATCATTGATTGGATATTAATATATAGGGGGTATGATTCTCCTTCAAGTCCGTCATCTGTGTACCTCGATCTAAGCGGAATTTCCATGGGCAAAGTTTCTTTCCTGGAACTGCCAGTCTGTGGAACACAGTACCACATGGCTACTTCACGGTTGACTATCACGTCGCAGTTCTCAAGTCTATTAACGGATTCTTGCTGAGTTTTCTTTTAAATAATTGGTTGTAACTGGTAGAGAAACTATTGTTACTAATCCCTTTGTTGAATCATCGTCTACGTTTTCACATAGTAACCCTTATCCTCGAATGACCTCTGGGCCTTATTGATGCGTTTAAAAAAAATAAATAAAGATTATAACATAAATGGCCACCCGTAGAATTGAGCTACTGCAATCAATTAAGATAGATACACATTGTCACCGGGCGAATAACATTTGTATGCTGATACAAGGTAAACTTTCTGACCGGGTAAATAGTATGATTAGGGTATTTCTTTACCGGGGAATTCCGGTAAACAAGGAAGAGAGACTATACGCCCGATTTCTGTTTGGATTTACTACTCCAATGGTTAACTCTACGCTCACTACTCCCACTGCAAACACCTTGTACCCTCCCTGTCTGTCTTTGTCTTTCTCTCTCTAAATGCAAAGAAAGATGTAAGAGGAATTGTTTAGCGAGTCAACTACAGCTTATATCTACCGTGAGTAGTGTTTAATTTTTTTTTGGTTTATTGATTAAATAATGTATTTTTAAAAGCCGGTTTAAATAAATATGAACTCGTGTTCATTTTGTATTCAAAACCGGATTAATAATTATTTTTTAAATTGCATGTCATTCTTTTATTTTAGAAAACCCAACAACTACTTGTCAATAAGACTAAAAAAAAAAAAAAAACGCGTTATTTGTCAAAATTGACATCTCCGAATTCGAGGATTTTTTTTTTCGGCCGTATTTTATATAACAATATTTTATTTTTTTTTATTTTATTTTCACAAATTAGACGAAAAAATATTATTGGGACAGGTTTGTAATGTGCATTTTCTTATTTGCAATACAATTATTATTTTATTTTTTCGTTTAGGTTTGATGATGCTCGCTGTGCAATTTACGGGCCATGATGCTATATATATATATATATATATATATATATATATATATTATAATCTCAGCCTTTCAAGTTAAATTATAAATTGACGTGATTTCTTTGTTAAATGAAAGAACTTAATTTAAACCCCGATGCTTATATTATCGCGCTATTTAAAAAAAAATTCTTTTTAAGTTAAATTCAACTTTTACGATACTCGAATTTTTGTTTATTAAATTAAGTGAAAGTACAAAATAGTTACAAAACACCCTCCCCATGTTAAGAATGGCTTTAACGTTGTTATTTCAACACGGTTCGCATTGTGCACATCATGCAGTGCACATGTCCTCTTTTTACAGCTATATACACAAAGGAATTCACTTTTCAGAATATTATTATTTTTTTAGATGAAGATTACTAGTTTGCATTATTTGAATTATTCAAACTACTACAACTACAAACTATATACAACACTACTACACTACTACAAAGAAACAACACTACTACAAAGAAACTTTGCCCATGGAAATAACTCAACAAGCAGCAAAATTCAACCCCCTTGGTTCTAACATTCGTGACATTTCGGCCGATGTAATCTCCGACCGTCTCCGAGTGCTGCAGCTGCACTGCAGTCTGCACTGCATCTTTTCGAATTTTTAGACCTTCTAGCCGAACTCGGGAACTTACATGAAAAAGAAAAGTCGATTTTAAATCGCAGTAATAATACTACATGTCTTGATAACATTAGATTTAAGTCTCCCCAAATCCATACATTAATTGTACACACTACACAACACATGGACCCATGGCGTAATGCTTAATTGCGTTGGCCAACAATCAATTCTAAGTGACAATCTTCTTGAGTATAAATGTTCAGTGCCTTCCTTACTAAAAACAGCATAAATTAACATTTCTATTCGATCATGGCTGACGAAACAAGAATAATCTACTTGTGGATTAAATAAAAGGTTTCGTTTGGAATTACGTGTAGGCTCCCAAGTTTGACAAAAGAAGGGTTCCCAAATCGCAAAATATTATGAGGATATTACATAAAACAAACCGAACCCCCCCCCCACACACACACGTGTGTGTGTGTGTATATATATATATATATATATATATATATATATGTATATATATATATATATATAATCTGGAATTTTGTTTCTGCCTAAGACAAATAAAAATCCATTTATTTCAGCATTTAAAAAAAATAATTGTCGGCATTTTCAAAACCACGTGATTATGCACTGATCATGATTCATTTCTGAAAAAAAAAAAAAAATGCGATAATTTTGCTTGGATAATTGTATAATTTTTAAACGCGCGTAATTTTGCTGTCATTGCTCATGAATTATCATTTTTCAGCATCTTTGCAGAAATGCGGACCGTGCTGAAATAATATCATTTAGAAATAAACCTATTCTTTACATGGGTATTGCAGGCTTTTATTTTAACTACTCTGTACACCTGATAATTTAATAAACAAATTAAAAAAAAAAAAAATGGAATTTAATTCGAAAATCCGGTCATCTTCAAGTTCCGTCTCCCGATATTTGCTTTTTCCACCGTAACAATCACCTTTAAAATGACGACTTGTATAGGCTCCAGGGTAAAACTGTCCAATAGCTGACCCTAATCGGGTTGCCGGACTAATGGCCAAAAGTAGATCAAATTGATAAATAAACTTACGTAGTTTTTTTTTTTTTTTTTTTCGGAAAAAGTCGTAGTATAAAAGACGCAAATATTTGGGAGCTAAACTCTTCAATATATAAATATATACAAAATGCGTCGGTTAAAAACTCCCCAATCTACACAAGCACATAACAAATAACAATGACATCAAAATGTATAAATGTTTATATATTTACGCACACACGCTTTGTTTTTTCAATTTGGCTTTTTTGTTTGTGAAAAAAAAAAAATTGCTAATGCTTGCTACACTTATCAATTTGGCCTTTTTGGGCTTTTTTCTTAAAGATTTAGCTTCAAATATTTATCATAATCTAGCTACCCAATTAGGATCAGTTATTAAATACGCTTACCGATTTTCGGGTATGCTGAAAACGAAATTTGCCATAAACAATTAGTTTTCCGGATATTAAACAATGTAATTCTTTATGTTAGTACTGGTGACCATTGTACGTGCAAGCCATATTTTTGACACGCGCGCTTACGCGTACAACAATAGCCACCAGTGATAATATAAGGAATTATATTGCTTAATATCCAGAAAACTTCTTGTTTGCGACAAATTAAAACGTGGTATTCGTTTTCAGCATACAAGAAAACCTGTGTCATTTTAAAGGTGATCGTTATGTGAAAAGTAAACAAAAATTTACCATAAAAAGATATTGTCAAATTTGAATTTAACTTGAAAATATCATTAAAAAAATAGCATGGTAACATAAGTGCGTAAGCACAAAAAAAAAAAAAAAAAAAAAAAAAATGAATAAATAACTCGTTTCATTTTGTAGATGACAGGTCTGTGTAAAACCTTTGTAAATATCTGGGGACAAAACTTGAAGATAACCGAGAATGACACACACACACACACACACACACACATCTTCTTTAATCTATCTATCTATCTATCTATATATATATATAAGTGAAAATGTATATATGTTTGTCCGCTTTTTCTGTATGTCTACAAAAGGCTTTTTTTTTTTTTTAGAGAAGCGGTCGCTCACTTCACAACTTTTTAAAACTTTTTATATCACATATAAATCGTAATATCTCACAGTTAACAACTAACAACGAAGCTCGCCTGTCTATTTAATTTGCTCGATTTCGGGAAGATAAATATTCAACATTTGTCGCTCGCCACATGTGGGTTAGTCATTGTCCTATAACATCTTGGGGAAATACTATCCCACAGTCAAACTTGACCTCATTAACTCATTTTTTTTAACCCCCCCCCCCGAGTTTCCGTACACACCTCCAAACACCCGGGCAACACCGGGTACCCCTCGCTAGTTTAATATAAATCTCACCTGTCTGTTTAAATGTATGTATGTATGTCTGCCTAAAACTTTTGACATAGGCAATGGATTTTCACGAGATCGGTATCGTTTTGAAGCTCGACCCTTCCGATGACAGATAAAAACATTAATTCCTTCACTGAGTACTTGTCTACAGGGATGGGTCGCAGTTTCACTGATATTTTCAAAAATTATCGCCTCTTTTCGGTTGACTAGCGTTAATTTAAACCTACGTCACTTCCGGTTTGGAGATGGGCGCAATCGCAAAGACGTCAGGGTTTTTTTTTTTTTTTTTCCACGTCCTTTGCCTCCTTCACGATATGGGTCTGAGTCTGCCTGCCTACTACCACTTTTTTTTTGTTGCTCAACACATACCTCCAAATACCCGGGCAACGCCGAGCACCCAGGCTAGTAGATATATAAATCACGGTCCATGTTCTGCATAAGTGCTTATATTCATTTAACAAGTGTCCAATATTTCTTTTCTTTTTTCAAAGTTTATTTGGTTCTTGTTTGTTCGCGAAATCCGACAGCCGATAAAAAAAAAAAAAAAAGCAATGTTATCTACATAATTGTGGTGTCACACTAAGTTAGATGTTTCTACATTATTATATAAAACACATTGTACAAATAGGTGATTGCGTGAGATCCATCATTATTGTAACAAGATGGACCAAGTTACTTCCCCTGACTTGATGCTATGAAAATTTTTCGGAAACTGTTTTCATTAACAATTAATTTTCTATCTTATATCTTATCGTTTTTTTATAATTTTGGGATATTTTCATTACTGCGATATGACAGTTCAGTAGATACCATTTGCTTCACTTAAAATTTAATATTTCATTTTTTCAAATATCACTACAATAGCAAGAACTCTTTATTTTTTTTAACATCATTATAAAAATTAATTCTTTTTTAATGTCTTTTTAAGAATTGCAATGCAATTATATGATCAGCTAATAGCCTAGAAAAAAGCAAGCCTGTCTCTGCTTTATCATTTTCATGGCAATTGCTTGTCTGAGCTCCAATCTATGGTACCCCATGGCCTGACTTTCACGGAAAACACTCATCTAGCTGAAACCACTATCAATAATTTTCCCCACTCTTTATCTGTGCCTAAAACTAAATGTAGATTCCATGAACAAAGCTTTCCTGCAGGCCTGTGGAACTCTGTTCCGCTTTCCTGCTTTCTGACTGCAATATAGTTGTCTTCAAGTCCAATGTGAACAAATTCTTGATGAGCCATCTCCTTTAAGTAATCCAATTTACCAAATTCCCACTACTAATGATGACTGAGATGCTCCCCATGACCACTGTACACTCATTAACCCTCATCTTCGAGTGGCCTCCGGGCCTTGATAAGTGATGATTCTTTGTAAAAAAAAAAAAAAAAAAAAAAAAAATTGCATTTCCTTTCAGTTGGGAACAAAGAAGTATCTGTTCTAGTACCACTCTTCATCTTTTCTATTCTGTAACCGTGGTGGTAGTCGTAAGAACAGAATCAAGAAGAGACCCTACTTTAAGTCAGGTGCATGAGCACATCATAAGTGGCTGGAACAACTACATCACACATGTAATCATGAAGCCTTAGTGAAGTGAACGGAGTTGACGTGAAGAAGGCATCGTATTATGAAGAAGCAGGGTTGTGATTCCGCCTAACCTTAGAGTGCAAGTATTGCAGCAACTGCATCAGCCATCACCAAGTGGAAGATGCGACTATCGTTTACTTCCATGGCAAGTGCTCGTCTGAGCTCCAATCCCTGGTCTCACTCGTCAATCTTTCACGATAAACACCCGTCTAGCTGAAACCACTGCCAAAAGTTTTCCCCACTCTTTAACTGTGCCAAAACCAAAACGTAGATTTCATGAACAAAGCTTCTTTCTTAGAAGTGCACGCCAGTGGAACTCTCTTCCGTCTGCCTGTTTCTCACCTGACTCCAATTTGGATGTCTTCAAGTACAACATAAACAAATTCTTGATGAACCACCCCCTTAAGACACTTTATAAAACCTCCAATACTAACGATTACTACAATACTATCCCATTGATTACTGTACACGCAATAACTCTTATCCCCAAGAGGCTTCCGGGCCTTGATAAGTGGTGACTTCCATGTAAAAAAAAAAAAAAAAAAAAAAAAAAAAAATTGTATGAATGTAGGTCCTTGCTTGCAGCTATGTGTGGTGCCCAAATTTAGCTGATATCAAGAAGACTAGTAAAGCTTGCAGAACCTGCATGCTTAATCAAAGTAACCTCAGCAAGGCTCCCAGTCATCGTTAGGAGTATCCAAGTTCACCATGGGAAAGAATCCACATAGATTTTGTAGGTCCATTTTTGGGACACATAGTGAATTGAGGTATGCATAATGTAAACATATGCTGCGGCCACTATTGAGAAAATGAGAAGAATCTTTGCAACACACGGACTATCGATATTGGTGGTGATTAATAATGGTTCCTGCTTTACAAGTCAAGAATTCAAAGCATTCATGAATGTCAATGAAAGTTGGCACATTTTCGCAACTCCTTACTATCCTCAAATGGACAGGCAGACCACAGTATGCACATTCAAGGAAGCACTTAAGAGGATGGAAATAGGCCACAAGGCTGTGGACATGAGAAACAAAATGGATAAGGTGAGCAAAGTAATCGTACCACTTCATGTTTTCAAAGTAGCAGATTATGTACTCTTATGTAATTGTGGATCTGGTCAACAATGGATTGAAAGTGCTATTACCAGACAGTTGGGATCACCAAGCAGAAGATGCGACTCCTGATGATTGGAATAATGAATTTTGAAGTGGAGGCTATTGGAAGGGGACATGCAGACCAGCTTATGAAACTCCCATCAACGGCAGCAAAGGAAGTGACACCGGAGATATAGTCAGATAACACTGCAGATAATCTTGAGAATTTCATTATATATGAAAATTCCTGAAGAAAGTTTAGTATTTGAAGGCAGACATATGGATGAAAATGCAGAGACCCCGGCAATGGTGGAAAAACCTACAACACCTTCCATTTGCAGATCAGGATGTATTCGTAGACCATCTATAAAATTGAACAAGTACATCTGTGATCCCAAACAAGATTGAAGGGATGCAATGTATTGGGGCAGAGTTATTTTCCTTACCCCACAAATTCTAATGGGATTTATTACGGCTTTTTAAACCAGGCATTAAGCCTGCTTCTTGTTGTTTTAGATACACTATATAGTATCGAGCGGCCATTTTTGGTCTTAAACACTTGTTTTTTTTTTGTTTTTTTTTTATTACCATGTAAATTTAGTCTTGTGTGTTCTGCATGTAAGGTGTTATTGCTAAAGCATAATGACTAATCCCTATTAATCTCTATGGTACTATCGTTTCCCGGGGAGTGTTACTTGGTTGAGGAACGTCCTGGAAACGCAACCAGCTCCTCGGGTGTTAGACACATGGAAACAGCAACACAATGGGTTGATATGTCGTTGGCTATAACTGCCTGGGATGGGTCGCTTCTTGTCTTCATTGCATCATTACAGGCATTTTTCCATCGTCGGTATTAATGGCATGCTGAAATTTAACGCTTATACAAAAATAGCGAACAAATGCATTTTTATAAAAATATAATTTATTTAAAATTTAACAATGAGGAGCATATTTTTATAAAGACCAGTTGAAACCAGAAGCATGCTATGTCATGTCTTCCGACTCCAGAATGCAAGCATCAACTGTTTAAAACAATAGAATTATATTTAATTCTCTTTTTTTCATTGAAAGAGAGAGAAGTGAAAAAGAGAGAGGAGGGGCATTCATACATAACGTTTAAACATTTTGTTTTTGTACTCCGGAGTTCTTTCGGGTTTGTCCTTTCAAATTCTAAGGTCTTATATCGTTTTGCCTTGGATCAATATTATAAACGAACTGCCGTTCTTGGCTTGAGTCATAGCAGAACATTTTCAAAATCACAAACACCTGCTTAACACATCTGCACCTCATAAGCACAGACCAAGTTAGGCATAAGGTTTATTAATGTAGAGCCCCCAACTCCCTTTCCATTGTGCCACATCTCTAACTGTGCATTGAATGAATACCATAATACTTAGTTCGTTGCACCTTATCATAACAAAGATCTATGCAAAATTTCAGCCAGATCGGTCTAGTAGTTTCTGAGAAAATATGGTACAGACAAACTGACAGAACTATAATATCAATTTTTAAAGCTAAATTACAAATAGACAAAACCCCTTAATACCAGCTGGAGTGAGAAAAATCGGCACTTTACAATTAACATGTTTATTTCGCTAGGAACCCGACCCTTCTTTGTTGGGATGAAGTATAGATGGGAGGCCATTTTTCCAGGCATTACCTTTTCCTTCGAGAGGGGATTGATTTATTACCGTTGCCTAAGCATCCTTATCAGGGAATACCAACAGATCAGTTCTCGACTATTTTTGCACTCTTCCAAGGTGCCCTCTTAGAGGCAGCTGACCTACGGCCCCCTAAATATTTACAATGGTTGGCCCTTTTTCCATGTTAAGCTGATCTCATGTCTAATCTTGCTGCAGAGTGGGAAGCTGAACTCTCTACGTTATTTGATAATCAGTATTAATTAACAACCAATCAATGAATCCGTAACAATCACATTTGACACGTTAATCATATTATTAAAAATTGCCTCTTGATTTTTTTTGCATTGCATGTGAATGCGACAATATTACACTCCCCTTACTTCTTTTGACCACAAGTGTGGTTACATTTTACCCTTTGCCGCACAATGTCAATGGGGGAGGGGAGGGGGAATCGGATCTTATTTGTATCATGTGATTACACGTCATTACCCTGGAAATACCTGGCAAAAATATTTTAAATATGACGTGAAGTGGTCACCCTCACTTTGATCAATAAGCATTATTAACCAATGATATAATGCAAGACGGAACGAATAACCATTTTTGGAGTTTAAAAATGACCACCTTTTTTTGTTCATTTTTTTTTTTCTTTTCAGAACTACTTGTAAGTTTTAATATTTTTTCTTCTCTTAATGCCACTTCACTTTTTATTTTATTCGTATTGCTACCTCTGATTTGAGATTAGTGTTAATAAAGGGCATGTTTTATTTTTTTTTTTTTTGTTATGTTCACTCCTTATAAAGCACATCACCACTTGGACGTAAGAGGCTACTATTTGAGGCCATGTCTAGGAAAGATTAACAAGTTATTTGCTTATGTTACATTTAAACTATATCAGTACAGCCAGGGAAGCAGGTAGCAGGAAGGGAATTCCAAAGTCTAGCTGTTTGAGGGAAGAAACTATTAGAATAGAAAGGTTTCTGGCATTTAGGGACATCAGCAGTGAAGGGGTGAGATCGTATTGCTAAGCTGGTTTGTCGGTAATATGTACGTTGGGGGGGTATAAGTGAAACGAGTTCATGAGAACACATTCCATTAAAATATTTGTAAAACAGGCACAGTGATGCAATGTTGTGGCGATGGGACAGGGGCTGAAGCTTAGTTGATAAAGTGGGACCGATTAGATTAGCAACTCTTTTTTGGACCCTATCTAAGAAGGAGAGACTAGTAGTAGATGCACAGCCCAGATGTGGCAACAATACTCCATGTATGGGCGAATGGTGGTCTTGTATGTTTTTTGTTTGTTTGTTGTTTTACAGTGTATTTATTTTTATTTCATTTTGTTTAGAGTATGGGAAGGAGGTTTACTGAAAAGAATTGAGATATACTAGTACTTCTGAAAATTCATAAAATAATAGTGGGTAATGAAAAAAAAAATTTTTTTATTTTTCCGTTAAAAGCATAAAGATAAAGAGTAAAACATTTTTTAAAACGCATTTCAAACTTATAGGATAATTTTAAAAATTAATTTCCTATTTCATTGTGATTTTATTTTTCTTGGTGAAAAAATTAAAAAAAATTTATTTTTTGTGCAAATTTGATTGGGCCTCACCATTTATTCTTTGCAACATCTCTCCCACAGACGTGATGTTGCTAGTCTCAGTCTTTTCTATAAATACCATCATGGCATGTATTCTCTAGAATTTTCTTATTTATTCCCTGCTTCCTTTGTTCCAGCTCGTTTGACTTGTTGGTCTACTGATCTTCATCAATCTGCTGTTTTGATACCTCATTATAATACAGTTTCCTACTTTTTTTCTTAACTTATTAAAAAAATAAGTGGTTTGACTCCTTGTCTGGAGCGACTTCTATTAAATAAAAACAAACAACAGAATAGCTTGTATTTTTTTGCTTCCCAGTGCAACAAAATGCGGTACAAAGCTGTGAGGGGCACTCTGTGCAAAAACAACCATAAATAAACCTATCAACATTCCTGGTTAGGAGTAACTCGAGTGATCAGCAATGAACTAACCTTCCCTGCTCAAGCAGGAGGTATTGCCTTGAAGGATGATCTCTTAAACCTGTACCAAACCATACCTTCTTTCAACAAAGGAGTTGCCAAAATAAGCAGTCCCTAGTTAGTCAGAATGATCCCCAGATGGTATGAAAAATGCTGCTATTTAGTTCTTCTACCACAGGAAAATATGGTACAGGATCAGCAATTGGCGAGGAAAAAAAAAAAAAAAAAAAAAAATGCCGTTGAGGTAGCCCTAAAATTTTCTCAAAATAATCATGAACAAATCTGTCAACATTCCTCAGTAGGAAGCCTCAGGTCATTAGTCATAAATTAATCCTTCTTCCAATGGAGAGGTCCTGGAGATGACCTTAAACTATATCCGATGGTGAGGCCCCAGCTTGCTGACTTTAGGGATTGTGGAGCCACCCCTTCATTGCTATTACTCCCAGGTCCACTCTGACCCAGAGTGGTAGTACCTGTTAGAGTCCCAACTATGGGTTGAATAGAAACCGACTTGAAAAAAAAATATTTTCTATTAAAAATTTTCTTCACAATCACTGAATTCAGCATTAAATAACCTGAAAAGGGTTGATATGCCGTAAAACAACCAACCAACCAACCAACCATGTAGAAATTAATGCTTGGGAGAGTGCACCTTTAAAACTGAGTGGGACCATACCTTACTTTGACAGAAAAGGGCCTAAATATGCCACAGCAACTAATGATCTGTTGGATTGATTGCCAAGGTGAATCTGTATAAAAACAAAAAAAAAAAGCTAGCATTTATTTATTGTTTCTACTAGAAAAACTATTGTACTCATCGGTCGCATAGTTTTACTAGTATATCTCTACTACTTTGTGCGTGTGAGAGTTCCTTCCTCATAGGTTTCGAAACGGCTTAGCCTATCTTTAGCAAATGTCACACAAAGGTAATTTATGTCTAGCAGTGTTCATAGATGTGCTTTGTACAGAAATTCATCCGAAAAGTCTATCGAAAAAAAAAAAAAAAATATCCGATCTTAAACACTCTTTCTTTTATTTTATTATTTCCCTTGCCGGTGTAATGTAAAATATTTCCCTTAAAAATCTTTATCTATAAGAGAAGAAAGTCTGTATTTAAGATTGCCAAGCCCAAATATCAGGTGACGTGATATTGTAAGCAAACACAGACAGAATTTGATGAACAACATTATAATTATTATTTTCTAATATTTTTTTTACAAATTAGTCCACCGAGCAAATTATTCCTCATAATATATAATAATCAATAGAGGATTGATTCTATAATAATACATATGCAATCTGCATAAATTACAATATCGTATTTAAGTATATTGTACGACTGGGCAATGCTGGGTAGCCAATTAGTATAATATAAATTTTATATCTAGAATCCTTATTCTAATTTTGATCAAAATCCATTCCATGATTTTAATTCTAGAAACTGTCTAAACTTTATGAAGACCTTCAGAGAATCTTGCTTAATTGGTGTGAAATGACTCTGGATCAAATTCAGTGCCACTCTGATATATTTGGATTTCCAAATTGGAGGTTGCGCTCATATTATGCTCTCTAAAAACCAACTAAAACACCCCAAAAAGAACTGACATTTGGGGAATATTGTTAGAATTTACAAGTTTGAAGTTTGAAATATTTGAATATTCATGAAGGGCTTTTACCACTTTGCATAAATATAGTTCAAATTTGGAGATTTTACACTAAATGGCTGTCTTCCAGAATTCATAATGATCAGTTAATTAGTTTCAGAATGAATTGTGCACAAACAAATATATAAACATAAACTTACCTATTTTTTATAAGTATTTTTGATAAATATTTTAAATATCCACATGCACATATTTCATCTTAACTAAGTATGGCTACATAGTTGACCCACAACCTCTGTCATATCACGTCTCCCTCAAACGGTTCAGTTTGTATTTTAACTCCTGGGAAAAACTAACTCAAGACAGATGTTCCTGGCATGCTGCAACTCACAAAGAGGCTACAATTGCTTAATCTGCATGCAATGAAGAATGCAAAAGAAAACCAAGATAGAACAGTCAACAGCAAAAAAACAATTTATGGTACTGAGCAAAAGGTTTGGTTTTTAGGGAGAAAAGCTAATATTAAAGATGAGGAGAGGGAGTGTCGGCGCTTTAAACGGAGTTATCTCCTCATGACGTGTTCAAAAAATTCAAAGATGGCTGACTTCAATATGCTGTCATAAAAACATGTTTTTCCGCTGTAAAAAAAACAAAAAAACTACTTGATCAAATTAAGTGAAATATTTTTTTTTGGAGATCTTCAGTCCAAAACATATGTACAATATAATCTTTTTTTTTTTCGATATTTTCATTTTTTAATGTCTTGATTAAACTGTACAAGTACCAAAATATTAAGTAGTTTAAAAGTGAACCCGAACCATATTAAAATGTAAACTAGATCGCATATTGGATAAGGAACTATTTGGTAGATCACATAATGCAACATTGTGCTGATCAGACTGTCTGAAGATACCAGAAATGCACCAAACTATTGTTTTCCCTTTCCTTTAGCAAAAATCCTATTTTGCGAAGAAAAAAAAACAAAAATTTTCCTTTACAAAACAACCAAACTAAATACTGTACATAAATATTTTCAAATATAAAGAACTCGAAGTATAACATTTTTTTAACCAAAATAATCAAATTTCGCATTAAAGTTTTAAAAATCTCACAAGATAATTTTGTGTTATATAAAAGAAAGGCTTCAAAGGTTGTTACAACCGAGGGTGGTCGTGGGGATAAGCTCCCTCCTCCTTTCCCTAAAAAATGCCCTCATGACATGCATCTCAAATAGCCTCTGATAACCATGTCCAGCTCCTGGCCTTCTGGCAAAACTATTTATACTATAATAACTGGGAGAAAGGGCGAAATTGGTCCACTGGCATTTTGGGGAGGTGGGGTTCGTCAACTTTGGATGGTAACTCACCTAGGAAAAGGCAACTCTGATTCAAAACCTCCGCTGCCTTGCAGGATTACCCCATCAGGGAAAAGGCTAAGGGTGTAAATCCCAGCGGAAAATCTAGAGACAGTCCCTAAGGCGACGTGACTATATATTGTCATCACTGGCAATTCCTGTGGTCCAGTTAGAGCCAAACTGTATTGATTCTATCTTTCCCTTGGATCCTCTGGTTTTGGAGACGGGAGGACTGCTGCATGGGCAACAGCTATTCTCCCATATCACCCTTTCAAGGCTATGTAACTCCACCATCATCTTCCTAGATGGATGGTTGCCATCAACAACAAAATATATAAGAAACGAAGTATTAATAAAATAAATTTCAATAACAGCGATAACATTCTTCAATGCCTTTTAATACTGACACAGAATAATTAATACATTTAATAACATAATTTATTGAGAAAAAAATAAAAAGCACACGCTCCTTTAAATATCCTTGAATCGTTTTTGTTTAAATTTTTTTCTTTTTGATAATGTTTATTCTAAACGTGAGGATTAGTAAGAATCTGCAGTTTAAACAAATTTTCACCAAAACGCAATCTCTATTCCGAATCTCTGCCAAAATTTCTAACAAAGATTTAAGTGTAGGTGATTCATCCGAACTCCCCCTATCCCCCTAGATTTTTTTTGCTTTTCCTTTAAGCAAACCTGATATGACAATTTGATTAGAAACTTCCCTTTTATCATTTTTAAACGGAACTCTTTTTCTCAGCAATTATTAGTACAGTTGTATAAAATCTATTAAAAAAAAAAAAGAATAATCATTTAAAAAATGAAAAAAAAAAGCACTAAATTATGTTCAATGATGAATGTTTCCTATTAGTCACCTTTTTTAAAAGTTAATGCTTTTTTATTCTGCTGTCAAAGTAAAAGCGCTGACATTTTTTTGATTATTGGATGAAAATAAAAAAAGTGAAATAAAACACTTAAATGACTTCTGTTGATATATATGTGTTGATGTATGTGATGTATATGTGTTGATATATATGATATATTGATGTGTGTGCAAGCGGTCGTTTACTACTAAAAAATTAGCAACGGTTCTACATTGAATTTCTTGTTTTTACTGAATTTATACAGAAACAAGCTGAACATGCAAGATCCCTTTTCCACAAGTAAAAAATTTACTTTCACCATGACTGTTTGTGCAAAATTTCCAAAAATTCAAGGCATGATTATTTAGAAAAATGCAAACAGGCAAACAAACACATTTTGGGCCGATTTTACCCCTATAATGCCCCCTAACGGGGCAACAAGAGTTATCCCGGAAAATCCATTCTGGCAAAAACTTACTTTCACCATGATTAATGTTTGTGAAAATGTTAAAAAAAAAAAAAAAAAAAAAAAAAAATGCAAGGCATGGTTATTGAGGAAAGTGCGAACCAATTGACGGTCGAACGGGAGTGAATTACTAGGTCCAATCCCTCCTTTGTCGGGGGGGGGGATCAATAAAGTTCTTTTCAGTAAAAAGCCCTAGAATATTTGATGTTCTATTTCTACGTATTTGTAGCGATCGTTTAGTTAGGTTTCTTTTTAAACAAGTTGTCACCATTTGGTGGTTGAAAAAAAAATGTGAAATGGTAATTAAATGTTCATGAGATTATTAAAGGAAAACTACATTCATTTGTTTCAACACAATTCGTAAAGAACATGTATTTCCAGGATAAACAAAGAGATATGCAATGATTAAGTAAATACTTTCTTGTTGATGTACTGAGAACCTGGTTTTATGAGTAGGAGAGCGAGACAATACGAAGATGCCAATTTTTTTCTGTGAGACTTGTCTAATTGTTTGCAGGAGTGACTGATAGATGTCTAATGGAAAATAAGTAGTGTTGGGACGATTAATCGGAAACAGGAATAAAAAAAGAACTTTTTGGAGAATCAGAATCGGAAAAATGTGTGCCTATTTTTCAATGCCAGAAACGATTCTTTTAATTGGCTTTTTTTTATTCGATTTTCTTTAAAGAGAATTCTTCTGCTCCTGAATACTAAAATAATGAATATCTATTGATTTTAAACGATTAGTAAAACTAAAATCAATAAATTATCTATCACAAGTATATCTTTACTTTTGATAAAACATCTGCATATTTTACATGTGTTTTTTATGGTAATCGTGAAAAATAACAACTTTTTGGTTAAATATTTAGATATTTATAAAGAATCTGAATCAGGAATTTAATACGGAATCGGTAATTGTATTGGAATCGGAAAAAATATTGGAATCGTCCCATCCCTAAAAATAAGTGATGAAAGCTATCTAAAGATGACCAACTACTTTGGACACATCTGAGAATCAGTCAGAAAATAAAAAAAAGGTGTTCTTCTGAATTTTACACATCTGTAGAACAAGTTATTCCTAATTTCCAGAAATAATAGTGGGGTCGTAAATGGATGGTACCGTTCCATGCTAACAAGTCTAAGCTTCTTTTCTTTAATAACTACAAGAAACCTTCTCAACCACCGATTGCTATGGCTAATGATACACGACCTGCATTTACTTCGTTCAAACTCTTCGGTTTAACATTCATCAGCAACATGAATTGGAATACATTGAGGTAATTGCCAAGTCTGCTGCAAAGAAAGTGAACTCTCTCTCTACCGTGCTAGAAAGTTACTCATACCTGAGAGTATCCTGCACTTCTACAAAGCCACTATTCTCCAATGCATGGAGTATTATTACCACATCTGGGCTGGTGCATCTGCCACTAGTTTTTTTGCTCCTAGACAGGGTTCAAGAAAGAATCGCCTACATGATAAGTCCCGCACTAGCAACCAAACTCCAACCTCTGTCCTATCGCTGAAATGTGGCATCTCTGTGCCAGTTTTACAAGTATTTTAATAGAATGTAGTCTGGATTCAAAGTTCTTGTACCCCCACAACATAGATACCCCTGGCAAACCTGACAAGCAACAAAATCTCACCTCTACACTGTAGAGATCACTAGATGTCGAAAAACCTTCTACTCAATTAGCATCTTCCCTCGAACTGCTAGACTTTGGAATATTCTCCCGGGTCTTTGTTTCCCTGACTATACTGACATACAAAAGTTCAAGTGTAATGTAAACAAACATTCTACATATTATCTCTGTAAATTTCGTCCCAAATAGTATCCCCATATGTCAAAGTGACACTGTGCTTTGCTTGGGGTGAAAATGACAGTTACAGTAAATAACAGAAATTCATGAGATAACTTGGGTATGGTTAAAGGAGGTTAATTTCTGAATATTTAGTTCCAAAGATAAATCTGAAATATTCAGAAGTGTTTTATACTTTTCATTTATATGATTTAAGGTGTGCGTTTCATTTTCTCCCACATTCTACAATGAATGCCCCCTTCACATACCATTGACAGTAACTTTACATTGGCTTTAATCATTAACAGTACTTGACACTTCATATAGGTTTGATCTTAGCAAAGGCATAGCTAGGAAAGATCAATTGGGGAGGGGGCCTAAACTTTTGTTGCAAAAATTTTGCAAAATAAAATGCTTGCTTCGTTTCAGTAAAGTTTTGTTTATTTTTTAAATTTAATTAGGACAACTTAAAAATTACAATTAATGTTGAATGTTCTTATAATGTGAAAGTTAAATATTTTGACTGATTTATGAATTAAATTACTCAACCTGATTAAGAAATTTAATTTTTGGGTTGCCCTAATTCTAACTTTTCATGTTTCATAAATTTTTGTCTAGTCTTGCTGCATTCTGGTTGTAAGTAAATACTTATAGATGTACAAAGCAAAACGAAAAATGAACGAAACGAAATTATGTGAGAAGATTCCTTTCATTTTTTGTACAAAAAAATATAAATAAATTAGTAAACATTTTGAATGAAACACAAAATTCCCCTATAGGTAAGTAAACTTTGAGACATTGTGAAATGGCAGGCAAAATCAATTTGTAAGCAGTAAATAATGCAGACAAATTATTTATGACAAGGCAAATACCTGCCTGCTCGTTTCTAGCTGCTTTACTGGTGCTTTAAATTAGGGAAAAATATTTCGGTTGATTTCTCAGAGGGCAGGGTCCAGAAAGCACGGAAAGCACGGATGGCTATGCCCTTGGATCTTAGGAAAAGGATGGTTTCAATAATTGAAATTGAGTGCCAAAAGGACATGTAATGAAATATGGCTTATTTTTTGGGCAACAGCCAACTCCATTATCCAATCAGAAACTTTTACTGAAATCATTATTAAGTGGAAATCCTGAGTGTTGTAATTTTTTTATTTTCTAATTCAGTTCCAACTTACAAATCACATCTTTCTGATTCAGCAAACTGAAAAACATCGGCCATAAATTATAGAAAAAACAAGTGAAGCATGCATAGTCCCTCGTGAGTGCACAGTGGACGAGGCATAAAAAAATGACTAAGTTCAACATGTGCCCCATCTCCCCATTTAGTCCCAAAAGTCCCCAGGGGACATCAAATCCTGGCGAAAATGAACAAATGGTGCAGTTTAACATATGTAAATTTGAGTTCTGCATCATGCAAAACTGCTAAATAGACATACACAGAAAATTTTGGACAAATATGGTAAAATAGTTCCAAGAATGAAGTGTTTTTATTAGCCCTAAAAGAGCCCCTGAGGCACACCCAAGAGTTATTGTGAAGTATAGACAAACAAAATTATATAAAAATTAGTAACTACTTTGCAGAAAGTTTTATAAAAATCCAAGATATCAATTTTTTTTAATAGCACAAAAGTGTCAATTTTAGCCATTTTAACCTGAAAGGCAACCCTGGGGGTGGGGGGTGGGGGCAACTGGAGTTTTCCCAGAAAATCCGTTCTGTTATCTTTTTACTCATATCATGTTTAATATTAGTGCAAAATTTAAAAAAATTCAAAGGTATAGTTATTGAGAAATGTGCGGACAGACAAATTGACGAGGGTGAATTTACAGGTTGATCCTCCTTTTGTCGGGGGAGCAAAAATCTTTTCTTTTTTTTTTTTTTTGGTGCCTAATTAGCTTGAGATTAACTTGGCTTTTCATGGCAATTACAATTAAAGAAATGTTTAGTCAATTGGTCAATTTACAAAGAATAGTTTCTTTTACTAAGGTTAGCGAGGTTATTTTTTTTATGCTGTCGACGTACAAGGAGAAAACCCGTTCATTCTTAAAATTAAAGAACTTTAGTTTGTAGACTAATTATGTAAGATTCTATATAGTCCTACACTCCAATTATACTTTGATTCATACAAGTATGTAAAAGTGAGGTTTAATTGAAGATGATTAATAAAAGAGGATTTTGTAGTTAAAATAACAAAACGAAAACGTGTTAAAAAAAAAATAAAAACAAATATATAACAAATGTTACCAAAGGCAAGATAAATTACTCTATTTAACTAGATGAGTTACTTTGTGTTAGAAATCGACCTAGTTAATATCACTTATTGGGTCGGTCTCTACTAGAAGTAATTTTCGATTTTTTGAGTGTTTATCAAGACTTCTCAGATAACCGTCTCATGTCAGCCATTTTTCCTTGTTCTAACTTAAGACACGACACTACTTGTGTTGCAAAGTAAATAAATGCTTTAAAATAAATTAAAACAGAAAAAAAAACTTTTCCAGACAGGTAAATCAAAGCACATCTGTCCTATAAAAAGACAAATTTGACGGCAGCCACAATGTGTTTCATGTGAACATAATTTTTGATATTTGTTTTTTATTTATATGTGGTCGACATTATAAAAATAACTTTGTGGCAGCATTTATTGCACAATGTTAGTGCATGATCACAAAGGTTTGGACGATTATATTTATAGCCAGGGTGATAAGAATTGTGAATCCGGCATCAGTATCACTGCATAAATATACTGAATCTCTTAAAATTTTTCAGTCATAGTTTTTCATCTTGACACGAGAAGGGAACTACGCTCTACTGATCTTTACTGGATTAATACTATCATTTTTTTTTTTTTTTTTTTACCTTGCATTATTTATAATTCAAAGATTGTCTGACTGGATTGATGCTTCCAATTTTTGGTTTGGACAATTACATTTAATTATAACAGTTGGATATTTTTATTTACTTTACGATATTTATTTCCCTTGCCATTCCTTCTTAGCTCATTTTTTCTTTTTTCACAGAGTGGCTCTCATTTCACAAAACTTCACTAATTCTCAATGCAAATAACTGTTCTTCATAAATAGGCTAGCGTGGAGGGGGACGCCCGTCTTTGCCCAGTCGTAAAATACACTTATATATGATATTTTAATTTGTTCAAGTTTCGTATATATTATAAAGTTGTGATTTTAAAAGTAAAAAAACAAACAAAAAAAAAAACAGTATTTGGGTGCCATCTGCTAGAATTGAAACTGAAAGCAAAATTGTAGCATTCAAAGCTGGTGACGTTACCACTACGCCAACGAGACACGCATATGAACTGATTAAAAATAAACTAAGCTTAATGTACAAAATGTATAAGGATTTTTTTCAATTTTGACCCCTTTTTGACCTTAACTATTTTAACCTGCTAAAGACCCATAAAAGAACGGTCCATAAAAATCCAATCATTTGAAACTCCTAGCATCACTGTGACTTTTAGTTTAAGAGATAGTTTGAAAATATGGAGACATACAGATAGACAGGAGGATGGTCTCATGACCACTGAACAGATACTACTCTACTCCCTTCCAAGAAGGGAGGATGCTATCATGACAACAGAATAGATACTACACTAATCCTCCATTGAAGATAAAATCTCTGTCTCTACTATTTGTCTGTGTATCTGTGTGTTCGTTCCCTATGGATACGAAAACGGTTGCGTTGATGTTTATGAAATTTCACACAAAGGTACTTTATATGACTGGCAGTGTTCTTAGATAGGTTTTGTGCCTGAATGTCTTTGATAAGTTTTGATAATCGAAATAATCCAATGAAAGAAGGAACCGGTGGTTTTGACCATGTTAACATCTTATACAGTTTAACATCACAAGTGCATTTAAGAAGTTTTATTACCACACAAGCCGAAAGGCCCAACATATAAAATCAACAGTAAGTTCTTTCATATAACAGGGGCACATTCGAAATGAATGTTCCTGCTTAAAGCACAATTGAAGCATGATATTTGACTTTTGCATTTTGAACTTTATATCAACCCATTATATATAAAATAATTTTATAAAACCAACATTAGGTTCTCTAAAGTGTAATGTAGACTACAATATTGGTCAAGATCAAAAAAGGGTCGACCATCGTTTCCTGGCATCTGTCTTAGAGGCCGCCGGTTTTAAACCGGACTTTTGCAAGTGGATCTCCATAATGTATCGACAGCCCATGGCTGTCGTGCAAGTCAACGGAAAGCGCTCGAAACCCTTTGTTATCTCTCGGTCGGTTCGTCAGGGTTGTCCGCTGTCGCCCCTGCTTTATGTCCTGGCTTTGGAGCCTCTTCTCCGCAAGCTGAGACATGGTGAGGCAAATTCGGCCCTGCGCGGAATGGCTCTGCCTGGCGGCTCAGCTGCCAAGGTATCCGCGTTCGCCGATGATGTCACGATCTTCGTGTCGGGCTTCAGAGACATTGAGGTCGTGTCGGAGGCACTCACACAGTACGAAAGAATTACAGGGGCCAAGATAAACCGCAACAAGTCGGTAGGACTGCGGTTGGGCGCATGGAGTGGCAACGCAAACCTCCCTGCGCCCTTCAGCTGGACAGATGGCCCGGTCCGGATCCTCGGCGTGTGGTTCGGACCGGGTCTCCAGCTTGACAAGAATTGGTTGGAGGTACGGTCAAAGGTGGAGGCTGCAGTCAATTCGTGGCTTCCTAGGAAACTTTCCTTAAAGGGTAGAGCTGAGGCGTGCGCCACTTACGTCTTTCCTCTCATCCTTTACCGACTGGCCGTACTTCCCCTGCCTGCACAACACCTAAAAGCTCTTGTCGAACTCTTGTCCTCGCTCCTTTGGGACAGAGGAAGACACTGGGTGAGCAGACAGGTCTGTATTCAACGTCCGTGTGAGGGAGGCTTGGGAATGCCGGACTTGAAGTGTCATCGAGATGCTGAGAGGCTGGCCTTCCTGAGCCACTATATGCAGGAGGACCAACCGTGGCACCCCGTGGTTACTGCCGCCTTCCCCGACCTCGTTCTCGACCCTTCCATCGAGAGCCGTCGCAGGCCGCGGGGAGAATCTGCCTACATGAAAGAGTGCCGAGCCGCGCTAAAACGACTACCAAGGTCCAGTGACCTTGTGACTGCTACCCGTAGGGAACTCTACAGGGATCTAGTGAAGGGGGCCGTTGACGACCCGCTATGCGCGCGTTTGGGGTGGCAGCAGAGTGAGATCCGCTCCGCGTGGAGCTGGGCGCCAGGTTCGAGTCATCTGAACAATTCGGAGTTCTCTCTGACCTGGCGATTGGCCCGAAATGCACTTCCACTCAACAACATACAATGCAGTTCTGGGTTTCTGGAGTCGCCTGATTGTCCCCGTTGTGGGACAACGGCTGTGGAAACTACGGATTACGCTTTCTTCGATTGCCGCGAACTCCGCCAGTACTGGTCGTATGTCAGTGGGGTGACGGCTCGCATCGATCCTGAGCATCCTCGCCCAATTACTGTATCCAATGTTGTGGACAACGTGAGGCCGCCGTGGGACCGGGAAAGACAAATGGTCTACGTTACGATTCTGGCCGTGGCGAGAATGGTGATTTGGACGTCGCGTCTGCAAGGTTGCCGGGGGGTGTTGTCTTTTTCTGATCAAGATCTGATCGCGTTCTTTAAACACCAACTACGGGTGAAGATCAGATGTGATAGAAGAAGGCTGCATCGCGCGGCATTTGACAGAAGATGGATACATATGGCAAGTCTGTGTGTACGAAGAGGAGCCAAATTTGAATACGTGTTCCCCGCCTAGGTGTGGAACGCGCAGTTCTGTAAAGTTAAATTAAACAAGTAGTCTCTCAGCTAGCTGAGTGTGTGTTCCATCCCTCCCCGATTAGGAAGCCTCCAAGATCCCCATCCCCTCTTACCTGCAATTTTTGTTTTCACCCCTTCCTCTAAATTTTACCCATCTTGGAGAAAAAGAAATACAAACTAACCTCCATCCCTTACCCACAAAATTTTCTTTTCTCCATTCACCCCCATCTAGAGGGCATCCCCACCTAGAGACTGACCCGCAGAAGCGAGGTTCCTTTTACAAACCTATCAACTAGACGGGGTTGGGAGGGTCCTACTAATCACCTTTTGTTTTTTCTTCCCCCTCCCTCGACACAAATGAATTATTGTTACCATTTTATTGTTATCATTTTTGTTTTTACACGTCAATAAAAAATGTTTTAAAAATTGGGAGTTACTAGGACGTCCCCCAATATGAAAGGGTGAATGCGGTATTATGGTGAAAGAAGATACTAGCTGGGAGAAACTTTTGACTTTGTTTAGTTCTGGAGTGACAAGGATGACCAACGACCCCCAAAATCCCCCCTTTTGAGTTGGCCATGTGCCTAAGTTTTTTGTTCATCGTTGATTTTTTTTCTGTATTTTTTTAACATGAATAAAAGATTTAATATCTCAAAGTGTAGTATCTGTTCCGGCAGATACTGCAAGCTAGGACTAGCTATGACTAGCAAAGACCAGATGTGGGGGCAACCCCACATGCCTGACCTTTAACCAGCTCCCATTTCCCACCTCTCGGGAGCTGGTCCCCCCTTTCCCTTCTCCCTCCCTTCACTCCTCACATTAAAAATTGGCCTTGTGCCTAATTTGCTCGGTGGGGGAGCAAATAAATACCATCTGTTCTTCAGATGCTGCACTTCCATTTCTTGTTCTCTTTCGGTGGAGGATCAGTCCTTGAAGACTGAGACAATTTTTTAGTTTTGTACCTTTTCTCCACGTTAAAAAATGACCCCGGTGTCTAACTCTGTCCCGTGGGGAGGCATTGTAAATAGGTACACGTTCTTTTTCTCCAGTGCGCAGTTTGCTTCTGTCCGGAGTACGTCTTACATTATTTCTTACCCTAACCCTAACCCAAACTCTGTCCCGTGGGGAGGCATAGTAAATAGGTACAATATACTGTGAACTTAGTCACTGTGAAAGACATGTGAAGCTTTCCCCAGGTGCATCATGATGGGTTCCCAATTAGAGCAGACAATCGATCGTTTTGCTTGAAAACTGAGCTTTTTCTTTGATTTAGATGACAATAGAAAAATGGGAATGTGAAACATTTTTTGATCGTTGATCATTATTCAATCCCAGGCAACGTCTAGTCACCCTGCTCGTATTATATATTAGTCTGAAATAGTATAGTAAACTGAGTTTGGTGCAATTCTCATATATATTGGGTATATTTAGGCAGCATATTCTCATTGAGACAAGTGTTATTTAAAAACACAGAATTTTTGTTTTATTATTTTCTTTTTTATCTTCTCCAATCTCCAAATAATTGTTTTTGCGTTTTTCTCTAAATTGTTTAGGTTGGATCTATAAGTTTCTTTGGCAAGCACTTTCGATTGGAATACTTCCATCATCCCCAGGCATATTGTGTTGTAATAATTGTTTTTAATTATGTGTGTGTATGTATATATATATATATATATATATATTTCCCCAGAACCCCTGGCCTGTATTCCGGGGAGACTAAAACTTGATTCTATGGTTTCAAATGATCTGAAATAATAGCAAGGGGAGACTTGATTATGTTATATCTTCCCGCTTTTGGAAATAGGGTACGATTAGTATCAAATAATCCTTAGACACTTTGAAATTTACTTTATGAAAATCAAAAGAGGGATATATAACATAGAAATATTTGGAATCAAGTCTCCCTATTTCAGCTCATATAAAACCATAGCAAGTTTTTGTCTCTCCTTCATAAACGCCAGAGGTTTTGGGGAAATATATGGATATGTATATACTGGTAGCAATGGCGGCTCGTGCCTGAGATTAGTGGGGGTGCTGCTTCAAAAGTTTTACGTATTTTTTTAATATCGTGTAAAGGAATTCGAATATATAAATAAATATTTAATCAAATAATAAACAAACATTCAAATATTCAAATATATAACAAAGACAAATAATCAATCAGAAATGGATGATACGCAAAAATTTTTTTATTAAAAAGATTTTTTTAAATTATGTACACTTTACAGAATAAAAATAATATATATATTTATTCCTTTTCAGATTAAATAAAAGTTTGCGTTTTTTTTTTTTTTTCTTTTGCAAACAAACGAAAAACATTTTTAAAAATAACTTATTTTTTATAAAAACAAAAAAGAAAAACTTTGAAATTTATCTTCCTCCCTACGAGGGTTAATTTAGTTTACTATTTGAAAATAGCGTTTTATTTAATAAGTTTTATTTACAAAATTTATTTTTAAAAACGTATTTATAACAAAACGTATTTGTAAATAAAATGCAAAATAAAAAAGTTTACATTTTTATATAGTGAGCAAACAAACAAAAATATTTAAAGATACAAAATTTTATTTACAAATCTTTTAACAACTTGCTTTTTATATAAAAAGAACAAACTTGGCTATTTACTGACCTTCCCATGCCGGTAAAGATCGACATAAAGTGGATAGTTATTATAAGAAAATAGGATGTCATATATAAGCATTATAAAACATCGAATTTTAATGTAGCTTTCTTCCCCAAAAAATTAAAATTGTCTCAGTCCAGAAGGATTTCTAATTTTTTTTAATGCGTATTATCTGACCCATCCACTAACAAATTCAATGTAAAGTTTAAAAATGCATAATTATAAAAAAAAAACTGTTTTTTTTTTACTTACAAACACATTTTAATTAAAAAATCTTGTGTAAAAAATCCATTTTTCAAAGTGTAAAACTTCTAACATTGTCCTTGTCGGAGGCAAATAAATGCTAATTTTTTATATCTAAAAGATACACGCTAAAAAGATTTCTAACTAAAATATATTTTCAACATAAACTGTTTCTTCGCTTTTTTGCTTCTAGGAAAAAATGTAAACAGTTGTTTTTGTAAAGTTTAGTTTTGCAAAATAAATAGCATTTAAAACTACTTTAAAGAAACAAACAAAAAGGCAGGTAGATGGCAAAGTAACTTTATTTTTATGGTAAAATTTATTTATTGTATATTTGGTTTTTACTCTTGGCCGCGTGTTAGCTTCACTGCTAAATTCCCGAATACTTTTAATAAATAAAAATAAAGTTTCTGCATATTATATATTTCCGTCTGCTACCGACTTAAATCACAACGCTAAAAGTGTGCGTATTTAGAAAAAAAATAGCACAATATTTTATGTACAAGAACACGTTATGTGCAGATTTTAATAATGATTTTAAAAAATATAAGTAAACCTCCTTTATTTTTTTCAATAACAATGTTATCATATCTATACAAGCGCACACTCTAAGCAAACAACGAATTTCACAACACGGAACTGTGCCAAGCAACAGTTCTTCAAGCGGCTTTCATCGGCTGCCTAAAGCGTCTAATCCGCGCATGCGTACAAGAGAATTTCATTAAGAAAGTGTTACTGTGAATTTCACAGCTCCATGCAAGTTTTATTTTTGTTATTATATGAATTTGGAGATACCGACATTAAAGTTAATGATTTTATAATGTATACGTAGAAAAAATAAAATAATAATAATAATAAACAAACGTATTATTTTTAATTTTATCATTAATATTGTGTAGAAATAACTTGGGGGTGCTGCAGTCCCACAGCTCCATGCACGAGCCGCCACTGACTAGTAGCCAAATTGAATATTGAAATGCTCATATCTTTGGCTCTATGAGACGAAACTACATGAAAAATTGCAGACTTTTTGAAGATTGTAATACTATTCTATAGTTAACATGTTATGACAATTAGTAAACTAAGAATATGTATTTTCAATTCAATAAAATATGCTCAAATTTGCTTTTATTTGTGTATATAGTATCCTGGCAGGCCAACTTAAATTTTGCGACTTTTGGATGAATTTTGCTTTTTTTTTTTTTTTTGCTTGGTTTCCACACTTTTGGCGGGCCACTAATATATAATTGTCTGAAGCCAGAATAAGAGTACACAATATGCAGATAACAATTTGGCTAACCCTTATATTGGTGGGGAAAGCATGGGAATTACAATTATTCATTCAAAATCCTGTGTGTGCGTGTATATATATATATATATATATATATATATATATATATCAGCTCAATATAAGAGGAGTTAGTTCTTCCAGAGCTATAGTAGAGTAAATATGAGGTGAATGAAATTAATACCAGATCATTTACATTTGTTGAAAGAATTAAAACAAAAGTTATTGTTTGAAATCTTGGAACATATGTAAACGGTCATGTATTAATTTCATTTAGTTCCTTTTCACTCGCATAGATTTCCAACACAGCCTATAAGATCTGTTTTTAACTATAAACTAAAAATAGCCTGTCAATTATCTCTACAACATGATCTTAGTATTGATTGCACATCAAGCATCATAGATGTCTAAGATGAATTCCACTGTGCAATTGAGTATCTTTCCTGCCCTCACTTTTGACAACGGAGGTTATGGACCTTCATACCTAAAATGAAGAGGGGGAGGGGCGTTTCCTATTCTTTGTACCATTAGTGTATTAAGGTCGATTGATCGTCGCAGTAATGTGTGTAAATTTAGCGAATATGAGTAATCGACTAGTTTAAGGTTGGTACTTTATAGTAAAATGTGTTTCAGCATTACTCTCAAACAACTTAAAACATATTTTAGTAAAATAAAAAAAAATAACATGAAATAGGTTAATTATAAATTAATTATAGCAAAAATATGATTAAAAAGTGCCTTTTTGATCGAATTTTTCAAAAACGTGACATGAAATTATCATACATATAGCAAGGGAGATAACTCTTTCCCCTTTATAATTGACGTGCGGTGGTTTGCCGGGTGTTTGGAGGTGTGTGTTAAGCACAAAAAAAAAATGGTAGAAGGGAGGGAGGTTTGAACCTCTGAGGAACCTGAAGGCGGAAAAGAAAGTGAAAAAAAAAAAATGTGACATTTTACTGCTACGCTACAAGGCCATAGGAAGTGAAAAGCGTTAAAATTTAGTGATGACAATTAAAACATTGACTTGCAGAAACGAACGTGTGCTGGAGGCTAGTTCAGCTTTCCACCGTTTCATTTATTTGTTTGTTTCCCCACGATGTTGGAGAAAACCAACTCCCCACAAAAAGGGAGTGTCCAAATGAATAGCAATTGTCTGATATGAAGGGTTCCCCCAGATTGCTCAAAACTGATTGCTTTTCACGAAAGGCCAGGAAGATGCTTTTTGCTTTTGATTCAGTTTCGCTTTTATACGAAAAACATGAACAAACATACGAGAGGATAGAAAAACGTGCATTTTATAAAAGTTGATGTAAATAAATTTAGATAAGACGTCCGTTCGCAAATCGTAGATATTATGATCTAGGGAGTGTATAAAAAGTTGTAAAAAAATAGTAACCCTCTCGAGAACACCCACTTTGTAAAAAGCCTTTGCTGGACATACAAAAACACACGCGACACTTTTGCCTTTTATATAGATATAGATTTATATCAATAAAACAGATGTATGTGTCTGTCTGTTTGTGTGTAAATATTTAACAGATAAACTCTTAAACTACTGGTCACATAACACTGTAATTAACAGGAAATAGTAATCATACACCAAGGATGGTTTATAAGGATTAAAATCTTTGTTCGGTTGAATGAATAATGCATACAGGCATATATTGGCAAGTTGAAATGCAAACTGTTCATTTCAACTTATCGGCATATTTTTACTTCATCTTGCCCATGCCCAAATTCAGTTAATTTCTTAAAGTTATTTAATATTAAATCTTTCTTACCTATCTCCCGATAGCTACATCAGTAGGAAATATGGCTGGAGTGCTTTTGTTTTGGTTTTGATTCTACGTGATTGTTTGCATGAAAGCATGAAAATTTTACCAAAATGACTGGATATCAAGTAACCTGAAAAGTATTGATATGTCGTAAAACAAAGCAATCAAACAAAACATGATGAATAAATATTTGAAGACACAAAGAACTTGAAACATAAGCGTTTTACCAAAACTACTGGATTCAGCTTTAAATAATCTGTAAATGATTGATATGCCATAAAACAAAACAACCTAACCAAACACTTCATCAATCCCAATGATAACACGGTCCCTATTCTGCATAAGTACTTTTTTTGTTGATCATTGTGGGTATAAAATGACTCTAAAAGGTTTCAAACAACAAATAATAATCTAATACATAAAGTAAGATTAGTCTGTTTAACGTTTTTTACAATGAACATTTATGTTGATTTAAAAAAAAAAAAAATTTTTTTTATATCATCATCGTCATCAATTTAATGTCCATTTTATTTTTTCAGCCTACCCATAATTCCATTGCACTTTTTGTGTGCCCAATGTTCTTGATTAGTGAATTTAAAATCGTTTTAGGTTGAGGCAATTTAAATTTTTTGTCCCAATATAGAATGCCCTATTTTGGTGAGCTGAATTTTCTCCATATTAAAAACCAACTAACTCTGCCCTCGTGGGGGAGCATGGAAATAGAAATTATGCATCTGTAAGGGGTTCTCTCTATCTGTTAAAGGGTTAGTCCTTTTGTCAATCTAAAATTTCTATTTGAAATAGTATTTCCACCATTAAATGTGCAGATTTAACGGACATATATCAAACATGGATCCATGTTGGTTCCATTGAGGTCAGCTCAGCTCATATATTATTTTTTTGGGGGGGGGGGAGGGGGACTGGTGTGGGTCATTATTTGGCTCAAAGCCGGCAGCCATTAATCATATTTTACAACCACTCATCATGGTGTAACCGACACTTCCTTAAATGGTATGGAGATGCTAAGCATGCATTTTCAATCCACCTTTCACCTACAGCGGATATTAATTACCTGGCCCACTAATTAACATAGATAACTGTAAAGGGAAATACACTTCTTTTGATAAGTGATATCATTCTATTATTCATATATTCATTTTATGAGGAACATTCAAAAGTAATACCTCCTATCTTTTTATTCCGCCCAAATGGATCAGAGGAGATTGCAAATTACATTGTTATGATGACTGAACTTCTGCATTCATGACTTGGAAGCTTCATCTCTCTGTTGCAGATATTGACCATGTGAAACTCTAAGAAAGCAGCCCCTGACATGGAAGTTTGTCAGAAGTAGAGATGCATCATTGGATTCTTCCATACAGAAAAGATTGAATGGATAAAAAAAAAAAAAAATTGGAGACATTACTTTTGGAACGTCTGCTGTATAATGAACAAACATGTTCTACTCTACTTGCCCCTCCAAATGAGGATGTAATGCCTGGGTGAGTGGTTTTATGCCAGTAGAACAGATGTTTTATTACTCTCTCCAAAAAGGAGATAATGTTTGAAAGAATGGTATTATGACAACAGATACTATTTTATCCCCAACCCCTCAAAAATAAAATAAAAGAAAAATAAGGATGGAAGGATAGTATCCTGATAAAAGATCAGGCAGATACTTGACTGGGATTCGAAACTCAATTGACAATTAAAAAAAATCACGTTTCTTTTTTTTTTTTTAAATTAAAAAAAAATAATAATTAGATCGGTTTCTACTTATCAAGACAAAAACACTCGAGGATATGTGTTAATGAGACAGAATAATTGTCAGATGAATGTTGTAGGATGTTATAAGAGGATTAAGAATGATGGGAATGGTTCATAACATTGGATTTAAAATGAGCCCATTGTAATCTGTAGGGAAGTAATCCTGCAGTAATGGTTTCACAGAAAGGAAGGCTTCGCAAAGAAGCTCAATTTGAAGATACCCTCTGATGCTCGGCAGACAAAGAGTTTTTTTTTTTTTTTCATTGTACTAGCAACAAAAGTTCTATCTATGTATGTCTTACGAGGAAACTGAGATTGATGGAGCTCAATCAAGTGCTTTCCCTGGAAATTATGCTCACCAGGAGATGATACTATTTTTATATTTGTTTACATTACCAACTGTCTACTGAGCTCAATTCTTTTATAAAACACAATGCTTTATGGTAAGTGTTAATCATCAATTATCCTACTAGAGAGTTCAACCAAGAGTTGGGCGAAAGTATAGTCATCCACAAACAATAGCATTCATATTATTATACTTATGTAAATTATGCAAACTTAGGAGGTCCACTCTCTGTAGAGAAAATTGTAATAAGTCTAGAAGTGTAAGCCATGTTTAGTTTCAGAACAGTTTCTGATGGTTCATTGTTCTACACAAGTCCTGGAGGTGGCTGGTTTGCTGTAGACAGTTCTCGAGTTGGAATCCAGAGCAAAAGATTCTTCTGGTGTACATGAAGAAAACATTAGAAAGGTTTAATATTTATGGAGCATTCTGGTTTCTGATTAGTTGGTAGCAGAATGTGAATTAATTCGATTTGTCGGTTCCTAGCAGCATTGTTTATAAATAGAATCTCCTGACTGCGCAGGATCATAATCCATTATACTGCAAAGGCATCACCACATTATCAAGGCCCAGAGGCCACTCAAGGATAAGGGTTAAAGAGTGTACAGTAGAAATTGGTCAATATAGTAATCATTAGTAATGAAAATTTGGTAAATTTAATAACTTATATGGAATGGCTCATCAAGAACTTATTTACTTTAGACTTGAACACAACCATATTGTAGTCAGCCGGAAAGCAGGAAAACGGAAGACAATTCCACAGGCGTGCAGTTCTAAGAAAGAAGCTTTGTTCATGGAATCTACGTTTAGGTTTAGGCACAGATAAAGAGTGGGGGGAATTATTGATAGTGTTTACAGCTAGACGAGTGTTTCTTGTGAAAGTTTGGCGAGGGGGGACCATAGATTGAAGCTCAGTTGAACACTTTCCATGAAAATAACGATACATCAGAGACAAGCTCGCAACATCTCTTCTGTGAGATAGAGGTTGCAAGGAGGAGAAAAGGACATCTCCTACGAGGCTACGAAGTCTATTTTGAACTCTATCAAGGCAGGACAAGTCCTTTCTAGCAGCTCCTGCCCAGATGTGGCAACAGTATTCCATCCTTGGACGTACCTGGCTCTTATATAGGTAGAGAATAGCATCAGCAGTGAGATATTTACTGGATCGATAGAAAGATCCCACCATTTTTCCAGCGGCCTTGGCAACAGATTTGATATACGTGTTCCATTTAAGATCAGGAGTAAAGGTCAAGCCCAGAAGCTTGTCAAAACTTGAGGCCTCCTGAAGACGAGAGCCATTACTTGCCTCAAAAAACGTGCACATGTCTGTGAGTCTTGTAGGATCCAGCTGCTGAATAATAGAAAAAAATTTAAAAAATGGTGACATCCAGTTGATGTTTTCAACAATTGTACGAACTAACGAGAATTCTCGACGATCATATGCAAATGAGACAGTTGGGTTGCATATAAGCAAGAACAAAAGGAGAGTTCATTTTTGTCATTTTTTTTGGAGCAAGGTGAGCTATGCACACGCTACATTGAGGTGTGATGTATTATTTGAAGTTGATAGAACGCAGTGAAGTGAAGAGGTGATGCTGTGCTATCAGTTTATTTAGATAGACCATACTCTTCAGTCTTTATTTTCTCTTGCTAAAAAGGAGGTAGTTTACTGCTAATTGGGAATGCTGATTGTGCTACTTCGGCGTTTTTTTATGTTTGTTTATTTTGTAGGCTAGTGTGGATTTCTCAACGTGTACTGACCTTGTGTCTAACCTCTAATAAGAAAAAGTAAATTAAAATAGACGACCATTTATTTCAGTTGACTTATTCTTTTACTTAACCATGCCAATGCTTTTCTGACATATTTTTGTTAACAATTCCACCTTCCTATTTGAGGCCAGGAAGTGAATTTAGTCAAGACGTCTCACTCCAAAACTAAAGGAAATTATAATTTTTTTTAATACTTGTTTACATGTTTCTGAATTTCTGTGATGAGGATAATTTGTATTATTTGGATTACTGTTCTCATCTTCTCAACTCCTCAAAGTTGGGGAATCTCTACAGAATTTTGAACGGAACCCTTTAATCCACAGGGATAACATGCTCTCGTTCTTTTTCCACAAAGACCGGTAAAGTACCAAGAAAAATTCGATTCTAACTCCTGCTCTTCTGGGAGTTAGAGGGTCAAAAGGTCAATCCTCAGCGTGGATAATAGTAAGAGAATAATTGCGTATTATTTAAGATTTCTGTCTGTTAGTGGCTGATGGAACAAGAGCATGCTACCTCCTTGGGTTAAATAAAGGCTTCTGTTTGAAATTCCGCACAGTCATAATTTCAACCAGAAACACCTAAAGGTCAGAGGTTACATTTACCTGAACATTGTGAGAATAAAATTCAAGATGAGAACAGTAGTCCAAATAATTCAAATATCAATCCTAATCACAAAAATTCAGAAACATGTAATCAAATATTAACAAAAACAAAAAACATAATTTTCTCTACTTTTGTAATGAATTTAACTTCCTGAAGAAGGTCGGAGATTACATTGGTTGAAACATAAAAAGAACATTCAAGATGAGAACAGTAGTCCGAATAATCAAAAAAATCCGTATTTATTTACTTTACTCCCTTCCTAGAGAGATCAATATTTTATGAAATGCAATGCTTTATATCAAGTAGTAATCATTATCCTGCTTACCAGAGAGCTCATATGAGTGGAGGGAAAAGTATAATCATTCACAAAGCAACTTTATTCATACACAACTGTTTTTTCAATTGATATATATATATATATATATATATATACACACACACACACACACCAAACAACGCTAGTACTCTTCCCAAACATATATATATATATATATGCTATGTTTTTTTGTAAAACGTGCCTACTCCCTATCCATTGCTGGAAATTTAATTAAATGTTCCCTCTGCATAAAGATTAATTGTTAAAAGAGCTGAATGCGTGTTAAAATGTGTGTTGATGAATAAACAAGCAAGCCACGAAGCTTGCCCCCACCCACGCAATAAAAACTACTTGCAACAAATCAAGAATTAAGATAAATCATGTTTCTCATACCTACGTCAGCAGTTTCTACATGCGTTCAACTATTAAGCATGAAACAGGTATCATACCTGTAAAAACTGGAATCAAATTTGGCACTAGAGGATCCATCTTCTCAGCCTTTGTCTTCTCTTTGTGAAATTTTAAATAAGAATATTTTCTATGTTATATCATTTATATAAATGTATTAAAGGTTTTAATGGGTTTCATCTTCCTTCCACATCCAATACGTTGGAAATGTCCAAATGGTTACCCAACTAAACATTGCTGGCCCCAACATTGTTTCCATGATTTTCGTCTCTTTCGCTGTCTGTTCACATTCTGGCCATATCATCATCTCTCACATTGCTGGCTGCTGAGAGGGTTCACTGTCTTACAAGTATAAAAATAAAGTAAGATAAAACATCGGAAACATTCTGTGGATGTCTGTTGCACTCTGTGCTGTGTGTGTGTGACTCCATCAACCCTCTGCATGCTAAGGTTCACATTTATCTATTGTTGAAAGTGTGTCGGTCAGTCGGGAGATAAATTGATTTTCTCATCTTGACCTCCTAAAGATCTCTTGATCTTGTCTAAGCTGTGCTTACGTTCAACTATGTCCAACTTGTATGTAACCATCCTCAACTCTCACAAACCCAAGACGGTTCCTAACTGTCCCAATTGTTGCAAAACCCACACACACACCTTAAACTACCCATAAAATAACTCTAAATATATATCTGGTCCTTTTTTTTTTCTTGTTCACTGCCATACCATGATCAACAATCCCATGTCAGCTTCGTTTTGTGTGTCTTCGTGAACAACTTCCTATCCATGACTCTGCCGCTAACATTTTTTTCTCCTACTACTTTTTCTTTCTCCTCTATTTCCCAACACCTGAGAGGTGGAGATCGCCAATAGTATCACATAAGTAACTGCTCAGAAATGTTTATATCAACTCAAAATGTGTCCTTTTGGTCGGTTCTGATCCTGAGGTGCTATAAGTATAATTAATCCAAGCATAATAATATACTAACCTAGCATAGGTTGAATAGATGTTGTTCATATCACTCAAGGGATACACCCTTGTCAATGGTAATCTAACCTGAGCTTAATTGAGTCTTGGGTGTCTACATGTCTACAAGATCAACTCTCCGTATTTCCTCCTATAACAAACAACACGTTATGCAACATACAAATATCTGTGCGTGAGGTCGCCAAGCTAATCAAGAATCTTGATTCCAGTAAAGCTACTTGCCCTGACGGCATTCCAGTTATAGTGCTGAAAAACCTCCAACGAGAACTTGCCCCCATACTTACAAAACTGTTTAAGCGTTGCCTTAAGGAGAAGTGCTTTCCAACACTCTGGAAAACCTCATCAGTATGACCTGTATTTAAGAATTCAGGTGAAAAGTCATCTCCCTCTCAGTACAGACCAATAAGTCTCCTGTGTGTCATGAGTAAATTGTTGGAATCCATATTAAATAAAGAAGTAGTCAACCACCTCAGCAGAAACAACCTTCTTAGTGACCTGCAATATGGTTTCCGCTCCACAAGATCTACAGCAGATGTAATAACGGTTATCTCATAGGATTAGTGAATCACTTGACAAAGGCTTCCTTTCCAGGGCAATTGCTCTTGACATATTGAAGGCCTTTGATAAGGTATGGATCGCACAAGGGCCTACTTCACAAGATTTCTAGCTACGGTATCACTGGTAATGTTTTCTCAATCATTAAATCATTTCTCTTCGATAGGTTCATAAGAGTAGTGGTTGATGGGCAGAAATCAGAGGCCCACAGTATTAATGCTGGAGTACCTCAGGGGTCCATCCTGGGCCTAACTCTCTTCCTGATCTACAATGATCTCCCAAAACACATACTTAAATCATTCGTTGACATCTATGCTGATGACACGACAATCTATGGCAACCCATCAAAGGCCATAAATGACAAGGTTCTCTCTAATTCTCTCTCTTCTGATCTTGAGCACATGGTACAGTGGGGAAAGAGGTGGCTGGTTACTTTTAATGCATCCAAAACCAAGCTTCTATCTTTACATCGTCAATGCTCTGATCCCCATCTGGCATCAATTGAAATGGATGGCTCTTGTCTTGGGGAGGCTCCATGTTTTGACAACCTTTTGGGTTTGACCTTTACTCCTGATCTGAAATGGAACATGTACATCAGGTCTGTTGCCAAGGACGCTGGGAAAATGGTGGGATCCTTCTACCACCCCAGAAGATATCTCACTACTGATGCAATTCTCTATCTATATAAAAGCCAAGTAGGTCCAAGGATGGAGTACTGCTGCCACATCTGAGCAGGAGCTGCTAAAAACAGCCTATCCTGCCTTGACAGAGTACAAAATAGACTTCATAGCTTAGTGGGGGATGCCCTTTTCTCTTCCCTACAGCCTTTCTCCCACAGAAGAGACATTGCGAGCCTGTCTTTGTTTTATTGTTATTTCCATGGCAAGTGCTTGTCTGAGCTCCAATCTCTCGCCTACCCCTCACCAATCTTTCATGAGAAACACCAGTCTGGCTGAAACTACTGTCAATAATTTTCCCCACTCTTTATCTGTGCATAAATCCAAATGTAGATTCCATGAGCAGAGCTTCTTTCTCAGAAGTGCACGACTGTGGAACTCTCTTCTATTAGCCTGTTTCCCACCTGACTACAACTTGGATGTCTTCAAGTCCAACATAAACAAATTCCTTACAAACTGCCCTCTTAAGACACTCTATCAAATCTCCAATACTAATGATTACTACAATACTATCTCATTGATTACTGTACACGCAATAACCCTTATCCCTGAGTTGCCTCTGGGCCTTGATAAGTGGTGACCTCCATGTAAAAAAACACAATACAACACCTTGAAATTGTCAAATGGTTACCTATTTGGTAGTAGCCAGGCTCAACATTGCTTAACTTCAGTGTATCAATATGATTCTGCCGTATCGTTCATATGCAGGCTTAGTTATCCCCTCTGTCGAAGTGTACCCTTTTTTAACTTCTGATTTTTTCGTCCATTCATTTTCCTATATCAATCAATCTAGTATGACTTGACCAGCTGATTTGCGAACACTTTTACTTTTAGGCTGAATTAGAAATACTCAGCATTATAAGGTGAGGATCAAGAGTAAGTGGAGCAATCTAGAGAAAGAAGTGGCACCTCCCCATAACTTTGGTATTGTAACCAACAAAAAAGCAGATTTCAAGTTGTCCATAACTACAGTTAATCTGTTTATTTAACTTGCCCATTTAACATAATGATTAACTTGGCGTCTGACTTCGTGATATTCATTCAGGAAGGGTTGAGCCAGCTCCTCTTATAGAGCACACAGTGTCTCAAATGAACACAGACCATGCATGACAATCAGCAGTTGTCAAGATAGTTATGGGCAACCACTGTAGACATAATGATTAGTGAAGTATTGCTAGTAGGCTGTGGAAATCGAGGTTCAAGTCTCGGTTTCATCTCCCGAAAGATGCCTCTTTACTAAGCCATCAGTATTTTAAGATAAACCCAAGGGTTAATGAAACAACCAAGGGAAAGTGATACCGTTCTCCCCTACAACTTATCTGTCTACAGATTTCCTGGATCAGGTTACATAATTGGGTCAGAAAGCGAGAGGACCAAAAAAAAAAAAAAATGTGTTGAAGTTCATGCCAATTTGCTGCCGCATCTGAAAGGCATCATAGCTGTAGTTTCAAGGTTTCAATGGAGCTTAAATAAATTCTCTGAGTAATTCTGGCGTCATTGCTGACTACCAGATTGTTGCACATATATGCTTGCTTGTGCCAACGCTTTGTTCTAACTTTGTTTGATTTCTGCTTGGATGAACAATCAAGGTATTTGGAATCTATTGTCTGTCCCTTTCGAATAATCAAACATGATTTGTGTTTGTTACTGTAGTTAGTGGACCATTAGCAACTCAAGTGCATGAGCAGATAAATGGTTCTATTTATAAATTATTTGATTCGAATTATATTTGCGTGTTTTTCATACATATTCATATATATATATATATAATATATATATTTGTACTTACATAATTATGATTTTTCTTACTCAAGAAAATTTGTGTATGTATATACACACACATACACACATCAATAATATAAATCTCACCTGTCTATTTAAATGTATGTATGTCTGCGCATGAACAGACAAATAGTTCTATGTATAAATTATTTGATATGTATTATATTTGCATGTTTTTCATACATATTCATATATATATATATATATATATATATATATACATATACTTACATAATGATTTCTTTCTTACTTATGAAATTTCGTGTATGTATATGTATACACACACAGACATCAATAATATAAATCTCACCCATCTGTTGAAATGTATGTATGTAAGTTGCTTAAAACTTTCGATAGAGGCGACGGATTTTCACGAGATCAGTATCGATTTAAAGCTCAACCCTTCAGACGACAAATATCCAAAAACTGGGCAAAAACATTAATTCCTTCACCCTCAACTGGGCACTTTTCTATCAGACAGTCACATTTTTGCCAATATTTTCAAATGTCATCCCCTCTTTTCGATTGACTAGCCTTAATTTAATTTTGCGACTTCCGGTTTGAACACAACGGCAAAGACGTCACTTTTTTTTTTGTGTTCGTTTCCTCCTTCTCGTATGGGTTCGAGCCGGCCTGCCTACTACCACCTTTATTTTTCTTTGCTCAACACACTCCTCCAAACGCCTAGGCAACGCCGGGCATCCAGGCTAGTATATATATATATATATATATATATATATATATATAATTATTGTCCAGAATTCTCCTTATATTAAAAAAGCAAAAATCTGTATGATGTACATACCAGTGATGAAACAAAAATGTCATATTCCAAAAATCCTATAAATTGATCAAGTAGATTTATTTTTAAATAAGAAAATCAAATTTTATGAATATTAGAGGAATGATTTTCTTGTCTACCATTTCGAAAAAAAATAAAATAAAGGAGATACCTTAACACTAATTCAAAGTTTGTGAGATTTATTTTGTAATGTCTATGAATTCACATTCATAGCTTAAAAACGATTTATATTATAAAAATATAAGCTACTTGATGAATATGTGATTTTTGGAATATGATTTTGTTGCATCATGGGTACATACATCAAGGATATTTTTCTTTATTTTTGTTTTTTAATGTAGGTGGACTTCTGGACAAAAGCCATTCTAATGTTGTATGCAGACAGTCGCAAGGAAACAAGACAAGGAAAGAACTCTACTTGCTTTTTTTCCAGTTAAACAACAGACATTTATTTACAGGTACTTTTCAGAAAACGCATTCTCTCTTGTTTAAAATTTCCCTCATACTCCAATGTGTTTAACAAGTGGTACTCTGTTTCTGTTTGGCCATGTTTAGCATGCATCTTTTCCTGTCCCTCCTGGGCCACCTGTGTAACTAACCTATCTCTGTCCTTTTCTAACCTCAAGGATCCACTTTTTTTTTTTTTTTTTTTAATAATATTTTTCTTTCCGTCTTCCTCTCTGAAGTCACCTCGCACGTGTACGTCTCAATATTTGCATATGCTGGCTGTTGCCATATGTGTGTCAGCATTTATTACATCATATAAAAAAAGAATAATTGGAGAAATAAGGGAAAAAGTAAAGAAAAAAATTAACTAATCTGTACAGTGGTAGTAGTAGTAGGAGGAGGCTTCCATCAGTCGACTATGGAGATGTATCCTTTAGATACTAGTCTGGGTGGTGTGATATGGAGAACAGGCTGTTGCTCATAGCATTGTTTCCTCTTCTCTACATAGCTGCTTTATCCAAAGGAACAGCAAATCTTTTCTAGTTTGGCACTATTGCAAAAACCTGGTAGAATATAAGTTCTAGGTAACATTGAACTGCCTTAGGAGCTCCCATTATAGATTTTTTCTTCAAGTTTACATCTAAAGCCTTTCCCGTCAGTAGGTATTCCACAACGTTTGAAATCAGGTTTTACTTTCTAGATGGATTGCCTTCCAGGACTGATGAGTTCCACCTACCCAAAAATACGAACAAAAAAGGATTAAAACACTCCTTATTTTATTCAGTATTCCACCATAAATTAGGCCTTATCTAAAATAAACGTAATGAAAATAATTATGTTAATGTGTAAATTGTGGTTAGACATTCAGATTAAAAACAAAGGAATATTTTCCCTTGAATAATATAATCAAAAAATAGAAAATATGTGAAAAATAGAATTTTAAAAATATATTTAAAAATAAAACGATAAATACTTCAGTTTTTTTGTTTTTTTTTCATAGGTGAACTTTTATCGCCACTGATGAAGTCTCCTCAAGAATTTGATGTTCTGTATATCACAAATGTGATTGAGGACAATTGAAACAATTGTATTTTAATAAAACCTTTCTTGATGAATTTGTGGAAATTTGTTGCTTGTGTTTATTGAGGTTTATGTATATGTAAAAACTTTAAAAAAAAACTTTAAAAAAACAAAAGCTGTTTATACATATACTAGTATTTCAGCCCGGCGTAGCCCGGGTGTTTGGAGGTATGTTGAGCAAAAAAAAAAAAAAAAAAAAAGCGGTCAATTTTTTTAACTTTGACCAATATTATGACCCTTAACATTTATTGTTTTGGGCTCAAATTAAGTTAAGTTAGATCCATGTCCAAGGAACCTATATCTAAAATCTCCAGTGTTTAGACCCAAAATTGGCAGAGGAGTTTGGTAGGTCAAATCATTGAACTTTGACCCCTTAACAGCCAAATTTCTGGCCGAAAACCGATCAAAGATTTTCCCAAATCTCAGTACCCTGTATATCAATTTTGAGTCTGTAGACTTAAAATTGACAGTTATTGTGTAGGGAAATGTACACAGTTACACACACAGACGCGTTCACTTTTCTAGATATATAGATTATGTTGTCCCCAAAATTAGTACACTTTAGTAAAAACTGAAATTTTACTTGCCAAGTAATAACAAGAAAAAAAATGAATTTTCAAAATAAAGACCATCATTTTCCAAGACTTTCTGCCATCAATCTGCAAGCTTTTGGATTTGGTCAAATGACCATTCAACTGGCTTTGAATCAAAAAAATTCTTGACATGCTTCCTCAACTTCATCAAACAAGTTAAATCTGCAGCTCTTCAGAAAGTGTTGCATTGAGCGGAAAAGACTGTAATCTGATGGAGTACAGTCAGAACTCAGAACTCTAGGCTGAATGTGGCAGAATCTCAACACCATCCAGCTCTTCAAACTTGTCTTTGGTCTTCCTGGTGGTGTGTGGCTAGGCATTGTCCTGGTGCATTAAAGGGCGATTTTGATTGATCAGAGCTGGGTATTTTTGTTTCAACTTTTCATAGACCTGCTCCAGTTGCTTACAGTAAAGTTTTGCACTGATGGCACAACCATTCAGAACCAACTCAAAATTCACGATTCCTTCAAAGTTCCACCAAACGCACAACATGACTTTCTTGCTGAATCGATCTTGTTTTGGAACTGACGTTGTCTCTTTCCCTTTCTGAACCTGTTGATTCGTCACTTCAACTTTGTCTCAGTATATTATATTACTATGACATAAACTCTTCAGACTAAAATATACAGGTAACATGACTTGGAACAAATATATTGAGGACATTGCCAAAGCTACTGCAAAGAAGGTGAGCTACCTCTACTATGCTAAGAAGTTACTCGCACCATAAAACATCCTGTATCTTTACAAACCCACAATTCATCTATGCATGGGGTATTGTAGCCATATCTAGGCTGGTGTATCTAACACTAGTCTCTTGCTCTTACACAGGGTCCAAAACAGAATCACAAATCTAATAGGTGTCGCACTGTTAGTCAAGCTCAACCCCCTGTCCCATCACTGCAATGTTGCATCCCTGTGCCTGCTTTTTATTGTACAGGTCTCTAGATACCGGTAAGCCCTCTGCTCTGATAGTTTCTTCCCCGGGAGACATGAAACAGAAAGGGAATTCTAAAGTTTAGCATTCCAAGGAAGAAACTGACTGTACTAACCTGAAGAAGTTTAAATGTCATGTGAACAGATATTTTGTTGTTCAACTCCCCACAGTTCACTGTTAGACACGATCCCAAATAGTAACTTATGTTCCAGGTGGCAGTATGCTTGGTTTGAATTTGAAAAAGAGTAAAACAAAAAACAAAAACAAAAAACAAATCTACGAAGGACTTTTTTTTTTTTAATCTTGTTTAATATTTGGGTTCTTAATTCGTTACTTGTTAATTGCTTTTCATTAGAATTAGTAAAAGGTTAATTAGAAACGGGAATGAAAGAAATAAGAGACGACTTCAGAAAAAAAAAAAAAAAAATGAAATGAATAAACCATTTGTTGGGTGACACCATTGTAGAATTTCAAATCCTGTAATATTTAGAGTAAACTTTAATTATTGTAGTGGATGAAGATAATCCCAAATGAAATGCTATTATGGCGTGATTCAATAATGTCAGCATCCTGACGATTTTTAAATTAGTAAAAATGTACAAAACCGAAAAACTACTTAATTGTTTTAATTATTTTTGATTGCATTTGTGACTGAAGCTAAATGTCATTACTTGTGAATTATATCACACTGGCAGAATCATCTGGCATTGCCCAGGAATAAAAGAATCGACTCCTTAAAAAAGAATGACCCCCCCCTCCCCTAACAAACTACTGTGACGGAATCACTAATAAAATTCACATTTCTTTCTAAAATCTAATAATATATTTGGTTCAAGTAAATTTAAGTCTATACTTGTCTTGTTCATTAAGTTTCAGACCACACCATCTTTCATCTATGAATGTTTAACAATTTTTTGATTTTTGATTCCAGTAATATCAGCAGATACTTAAATACTTTAAGAATTGTAGGTGTGCTCCTGAATGGGCTTCACACCCACCGGACTATAATATCCCAGATTATTATCTACAGGATGATCTCAAATATAATATCTATAAAAACAATCCCCCTGGCTCTTTGCTCAATTGAAGAGGGCCTGCACAGCCCAAATCTGAGCAGTGTCACTGTTCTTTCCAATTCCGCACTTTATATACAGGTGTGCTAATTGTTGAACATTGATAAAAACTCCTGTTTATTCATTCTTTTCGCAGACTGATGTCTTCATCTTCATAGTTGTTGTTTCACAAACAATTGCGAAACAACAATAAAGATAAGGATAACAGTCCACAAAAAGAATGAATACACAAATTATGAAGCCTCATCGCAAAAGATTCCAAAACCTAAAAAAATATAAAAATATACACCGGAAGAAGGTTGGAGGTTATATCGGTCGAATTGTTGTGAAAATCCTTAAAATTCACAATTCCTTCTGCAATCCAACCATATTTGGTACAAGTACATTTTAAGTCTATGACTGGCTTGTCCAAGGTTCATTTATGAATATTTAATAGTTTATCACCATTGATTGATGAATGAGGACACTTTGATGCTTGTCTCCTCATGCTGGCATATATATATATATATATGATTGCAATGTTTTGCGAGACGAGTGCCACTCCCTCGGACAGTTAAAGTCTATGAGCCCAAATGCCTGAGGGAGTGTCTATACAAAGATGATGTTACAGAGTCTTAGCTTTGTATGACAGCTAAATCTCTCTCTCGGTTCAAAATGTTGAGATCCAGCAACAAGCAAGAGCAAGATAGCCAGCAACAAATTAAACTGCAGACCAGCTTAATGCGGGTACTGGTCTCACGCTTTATGGTTTTTTTTAAATCAGATTTGCTTCTCCTAGAAAGGTTGCCTATATATATATATATATATATATATATATATATATATACACACACACTTCAGAATAATGCAATAAATCTACTGATATGCAAATCCAGTGATTATCGGTCTTACAAAATATTTAAAAACTTTTAATTATAATTTTCTGTTTATTACCTTTAGCAAATTAGGTGCAAACCATTTATAAAATTTGCTAATATTTTTCGTTTGAGATGAAAAAAGTTATTTTGTTCTTGGCGTTCGGGTCAGAAGTGTAGTATCTGTTCTGCAGATGCTGCACTTAAGATAGTTTGTACCAGTCAATGGAGGGGAAACCCTCTATACTAGGTCAATTATTATTTTTGGTCACAACCAGAGTGCCCCCTTTTTCCCCTACTTTTAGGGGAGCTGGTTTAAACCCACATTAAAAACGGCATTGTGCCTAATTTGCTTTCGTGGGAAGCAAATAAATACCATAAACTTAAAAAATTCATGGGTTAAGAAAATATACTTATTAAAATGTATTCTTTGTTTTGCATATGATAAAAATTCTAGATTTTAAATTTAACCGTTTCAAATCATAAAATTTATATTACTAAATTATGTTTCCCGGCATTGCTCGGTCATAGAATATACTTAAATATAATATTTTAATTTCTGCAGATTTCGTATTTGTTATTATAGTCAATTTTCTATCAATTATTATATTGTATCTATTATATAGGAATGATTTCAAAACTTAAAAAAATGACTTGGGTGCCATCAGCTAGAATTGGAACTAAAACGTATAGCTATCCAGCCTTATTCATTACAATCTGTACTGCCTTTATGCAGATGATAATTTAAAATGTTATTAGAGGTAAAAATATGTAGAAGAACACTTTTAAGTTACTAACACCTGCTATTCCATTTTTTTTTTTTCAATTTTGAACACTTAGCTATTTTTACTGGTTAAAGATCAAATCAAATTTATTCCACAAGTCGAAATCCCCTATATATCTGATTTCAAGTTTGTAGACCAAAAATTGACAGTTTGGTAGAGACCTTTCCTCAGACAGACAAGATCAGATATATATATATATTTAGTTTTTATCGTTTATATATTTACATTGCTTTTTTTAAAACAGTAATCTACGTACATGCATGCATATATATATATATATATATATATATATATATATATATATATATATATATATATATATTTGTGTTGGGATGAAAACCGAAATCGGGAATTGAAAAATTGGTATTGGCATCGGAAAAATTTGTGCATATATTCCGATACCAAAAACGATTCTTATAATTGCCTTTTTTTGGATTTTACTAAAAATGTACGACCTAAATTATGCCTGATCAATATACAACTGACTGCTCCTGCTGTTTGTCATATGTGTAAACAATGTGTAAACTTGTTTGAATCAACAGGAGCTGAATCGGACATTTTGCTGTGCCGGATTTTAGTCGGACATATGGAGGTTTATTAAAATTACAGGACTAAATAATATACGATTATTTGATCCTGCTGCTGATTTGCTATTAAAGCAACGTCGACATGAACGATTTACTGGGTTTGTCAGCGCAAAATATCGTAAAAATCTGTTGTGGTATTAAGATAAACAACAAAATGAATTTACTGACAAGTTTCAGTCAAAAGGTTATTTTTTGGCAAATATATTTCTAGGTTAATATAAAAAGTATTTACAAAAAATAAATTATTTTTTTGAATATTCTCTTAAGGCAGACGGTAAATAGATAAGTATTTATTTACAGAATGAACTCTTTAAAAACTGAAACAATTATTTTTTTTCCCCAATTCTGTGCGCCATTTTTTTTTTTTTTTTTTTTTTTTTAAACTTTTTAAAATAAAGAAGTTTAATTTTTAGATTAGTCGTGCCTTTATTTTACTAATTATACACGGCTAAAAAATAAACTCGATTTTATGTATGTCTAATTAAATCCTAAAAGACTTGTGGGAAGTGCGATCGGCAGGGTAACCAATCCATAATCGGGATTTATCAATTGTAGGAGTGTATTCACGGGACCATTAAATAGATTAATAGAAAGGACTCACTAATCTACATTCTTCATAAAGAAATAAAAATGGAATCTAGAAAAACGGCACTCAACAAAGAACACGAAATCGCTGAATGAGCATAAAATAAGCAAGATTTATTTATGTGTTAGGAATATTAATTTGAATTGTTCCAACATAAATGTTTTCTTGTGTTGAATGTTCATAATGAAGGATTAATGAAGTGAGGGTTTTGTGAGAATATCACGAGGCTTGAAATTACTAAATTTTTTTATAAGAGTGCCGCACGAGCGCTTAAAGTCTGTGGCTATTTTTGAGAAAAACAGTCCATAAATCCATACAAGCGAATACGTATATATGTGTTCATATTAAAAGAATAGTAGTTCAAAATCGGATTGCTTAAAAGGAGATTTAAATCCTCGCTCAATGAGGTAAATTTCCATGCAATCTATTTTGTCCTTAACTCATCAGAAAAAATAGCAACAACCAATCCACCAAAAGGAAATAAAATGCGTTAAAAGCTCTGAAAATTGTGTTAAGGGCAAAATAGATTCACTGACTGATATAATAATTAAGTGAATGATTTTGTGCTACGAAACAGATACTGTTAAGAATTGTGAATGTCAACTGAATTAAAGGAATAAATTATAAGATGGTCAACATCATGAAATTTGGAATAAAGATTTTTGTTTTTTATTTATTATATGCGCTGTAATTACATTGAGCTTCTTAAATAAGGATTGGTATATATAAAAAGGGAAATATAAGCGAATAAAGAATATTTCCACAGATATATATATGTGTGTGTGTGTGCTTTTCATATATTTTATTACTTTTCTCAATATTTATTATTCTAATCTTAGTTATCTGAGCTAAAGACCTAGGTAGCCCTCCCCAGGACAAACTTTGAAGTCTGCATGAAACATACAAGCTTTTAAAATAATTAGTCATTAGTTTTTTGTATAAAAAATAGTTTAAAGTTTTTCTTAAGTCTTATTTATTTTTTTTTTTTCACCATTTTGTTAAAAGTACTGTCACCTTAAAACTGGGATTAGGGACATGTGCATTATATCTACACAGGGTGTGGCCAATTTTAAGATAAGTCTGGATGGGGTACATGTGGTTTAATAATCGTTGAGGGTTAGGGTGGGGGTTCCTTAAAGTAGGTTTATTGCTTTAAATGTTAATCATCTCAAGAAAGAACTTTTTTTTTAAATGGCCTCATGCATTCTCATTGTTTTATGACCTGATATGGAAATGAGCAGATAATACAAAGTTGGTTTATATCATCTCTTTGCAAATGAAAACTCCAAATTTCTTATTTCTTGTCAATATAATGATCAGCCTACACTGAATATAACATCACTTAATAAGTCCTGGGCCTGATGTATAAATGGCGCCATAACTATAAATAAGAAAAAATTGTAGTTTTTTCATAATTCAGGATGACTTCCCAGAAAAGTTTATACATATAGTTTAATATTTACCAAAATATATTTGAATTTTAAGTGTTATGCCTTCATAGTCCCTTACCTTAGCTGTTAACACTTCCATTGTCTTCCCCGATAAATTTGACATCAGAATACATTTTTAGGTTTTATGTTGATTATCTGACCTTTCTTTCTATAGGGAACATTCAAATATATATATATACCTTCAAGTGGCCAATGCCAAAGCTTGAGCTGAACCTAAATATTAGTTAAGCTATTTTAGAAATTTTCAAAACAATTGAAAAATTTGAATTTTGTATGTTGATAAAACATTGCTTTCTGATGGAAAAAAATACTGCTCAAGCAAATCAATATCTTGATAAGCATTATTATTACTTTTTTTTTTTTTTTTTAATTCTTTGAGATGATTTGTGTATGTATGCAATTCGTGCAGTCATCTGAAGAAGGCCAAAGGATGAGTTGACCAAAACGTGGTGAAGCAACAACTATGAAGATGAGGATAACAGGATATACTACTTCACTCTGAAGTCAAATTTTATTGGTGTGTACGAACACTAAAAAAATCCACAAATAAAGTTGCAAGTCACTCACAATAATGACAAAACTACATGAATTATACTTGAAATTTTTTCTGCATTCACCCTGTTCTCCTGATCTGACCTTTAGTGACTACTGACTGTTTGCAGATCTGAAAACAATGATTTAGGCAAAATAAATTGACTCGAGTAAAGTGATAGCGGGAACTGAGGCATATTTTGTTTACAAGCATCAAAATCCCACTCCTATACTGTTGAGGTCCCAAGATGCCAAAATGCCTTCGACTCTAATAGTTTCTTCCCTCAGACTGCTGGACTTTGGAATTTCCTGCTTCCCTGATTGAACTAATATGCAGAAGTTTAAGGACAGATCATTTTAGAAAAATGACTTCAAATTGTTAGAAAAGTGTTGGAATCGGTCTCATTCTTATCTGATAAACTAGGTTGATGGCATGATTTTGATTATAGATTGATGGCATGATTTTGATTATAGGTTGATGGCATGATTTTGATTATAGGTTGATGGCATGATTTTGATTATAGGTTGATGGCATAATTTTTATTATAGGTTGATGGCCTATAATTTTTTTTTTTTTTTTATAGTCTCAGGACTTATTGAGTGATGTCTTTTAGTTATTGAATATGAATTCTTATTTATACAAATACAAATGTTTTGGCTATTGTTCAGGCCGACCTAGTTCCCAAAATTTAACTCCAAGCACTCTGCGGTGCCAAGAAGTCTGTCCAAACTATTCAAAAATAGAACTTTATGGGGCGGGGATTTAGTGTTCCAAAATGCAAAGTGTTGCCCAGGGGACAAATTCTTTGTTAAACGTTTTTATTTGCTATTTTCCCTTTTTCACTCCTCTCTCTCGAATTTTGGTCGCGTGATTCCTTACGAGAGGCGATAGAATAATGTAAAGAACTAGTTTGGAAGAACTTGTACAAAAATCTCCGATTGGCACTGATGTGAGCATCTAGTTTTTACAAGTAAATGTCAATGCAATGATGAAGCTACACCAAATATACATTTATTCAATATACAGTGTAATTTAATTATTTCCACACTTGAATAATGCTGCAGCTCGCACAGAACGTGAAAACCGCAGATCGGAAGCCCTACAGTCAAGTTTCTTGACCCCCCCCCCAAAACAAAATCAACAGACATTAGAGCGTTCCTGTAATGATCTGGTTCCTGTTGATTGTGGTGTGATGCTACTTCTGTGCAGTTCTAGGAGGTCCACCCTCTCAGGTGTTGTCTTCTCTCTTTGAGAAGGAATTAGTTAATTGCTAATCGCCTGAGGTTTGGGCTGAAAACAATACTTTAGGCAAAGTAAATTGACTCCAGTAAAGTGATAGCGGAAACTGAGGCTTATTTTTGTTGACAAACATTAAAATCCCACTCCTATACTGTTGAGGTCCCAAGATGCCAAAATGCTTTCTACTCTAATAGTTTCTTCCCTCAGACTGCTGGACTTTGGGGGCACTGACTGCTCAATCCCACTTTCCAATCTTGGTGTCTAAGTTCTTCATCAGGAGAACATATCTGAATTCAGGATTTCATGTCACTTGCATGTGAGGCGAGTATTCTCCTAATCAAATACAAGCAAGATTAACACAGATCAAGCAAACCGTAGTAAAATCCAACTGTAGAATATACCCACTTCTTCTCAACAAGTTGGTAGTCATCTAAATATAAAGAACTCAGGAATTTCGATCCACAGACTTGAAATTTGGTATATAGGATATCCAGACAATGTGAGGGGTCAAAATTGGAAAATTGGTATGTGAGGGGTCATCGGATTTTTAACTCTTTGCTAACTATTTCACAAATGCACATGCATGTATGGTTCAGATGACACATTCATTATGTTAAAAATAACTAGGTTTAGAAAACACTTTTTAAAAATTGTTTCAAGCTGGCCTAATGGTTATTATACTTGAATCACTGTCTTTTCGGTTTTGGTTTTGATCTCAGCTTGAGTATTTTTTAATTTTTAATTACAAGAGTTTAGAAAAAAAATGTAATACTCACATACACATGTCTAAGTTTCTGTATGAATTAGAATATAATATTTATGTGTATTTTACGACTGGACAATGCCGGGCAGCCTGCTATTATTTGATTTCTTTTTTTTTTTTAATGTGACATGATATATAATTATTTCCACAATTAGACAATGATGTAGCTCACACAAACTATGAAAGCCACAGACTTGATGCCTTAGACTTGAGTTTTATCCTCCTTTGTGCTTATCAGTAGAACATATCCAAACTTGGATTACCTGAGCAAGTACACCATGTACAAAAAAAGTCTATTGACCAACAAAACTCAGGTCTAAGACTTCCAGTCTGTGGCTTTCATGGTTTGTGTGGGCTGTGGCATTGTCTTATTATGGAAATAATTATAAATCATCTTGCATTAAAAATCTAATATTTCTATTTACACAAACACGTCTGACTACACAAATACAAATGTTTCGATTATAGTCAAGTTTCTGCATTCAAGGATTTTTCTTTTAGGTTTCAGCTGTTTTCATCATTGATATCCATTGTATAGTCTTAGTCTTCCCTTTGATTCCAATTTCTCCCATTCTTTAGGTTTTTGGGACTGTTCCTAGTGTTCTAACAACTATTAACATTATACTGATTTTTTTAATGTTCCATATTTAATTATTATTGTCAGCAGTAACAGCTTCTCTGCTCAATTATGCAGCGAATAAATTATCATAAGTTGCACTTGAACACCCAGTGAAGGTAATTTTTAAAATATTTTGAAGAATAATAAAACAAAAATTAAGAACACGAAGGAAAGAAGGAAAAATTCTGAATGAACATTTTAATTCTTTTCAATCTATTTTTGGTTGCTCAAATTTTCTGAATCTTTCAGAAATATGCGTAATGGATTCTTTGGATCTAACACCAGTTTAAATTAAAAAAAAAAAAAAAAGAAACATTATTTGAAAAAAAAACAAAAAAACAAAAACAAAACATGTGTAATCGCATAAAAAAAAGGATTTCATTTTTATCTTTCTGTTGGTAGCATGGTAACTAAGTGTAAAAAAATTACCATTCTGTTTTCTTTTTCATATAATAGCCTCTGTCCCATCGACGAAACGTTGCATCCCTCTGCCTGTTCTACAAGTATTATAATGGTGAATGCTCTGACGAACTGCAAGCACTTGTGCCCCCACGACGTGAACACCCTCGACAGACCCGACAGGCTGCAAAATCCCACCCCCACACTGTAGAGATCCCTAGATGTAAAAGATCTTTTTACGCCAGTAGTTTCTTCCCCAGAACTGCTAGACTTTGGAATTCCATTCCAGGTCCCTGCTTCCTCAACTGTACTGACGTGCAGAAGTTCAAGTGCAACGTGAACCAACATCTTGCTGCCTAAATACCTACATAGTACTCCAGTAGTTGTTGCCCCTGTTAGTAGCCCCCTACACCAAAGTGGCAATGTGCCTTGTTTGGGGTGAAAATGTAATAAAAAAAAAATAAAAAAAAAATAGCTACATCAGTTATTAATGGAACTTGGGTATATACAGGGTGCGACAGAAATATCGCCCACCTCATTTGTGCTCATGCAGTTTTTGAGCAATCATTAATTTGGCATGAATGGAACTGCATATCAAGTCTTCTGATTGTTCGATCAGACAATCGACAATCCTAAGGTCGAAGCATGTTTGCGAGCTGAACGTGTAGGAGACTGAATAACAGGAAGTCTCACAGTTTGAAATACTCTCTGGCATTTAACTGCTTCGAGACTTTCCAGTAGCTCTAACATTTACAACCCATAGCTATATTGATTTTTCTATCTGGAACTGCATCATGTCGTCCTAACTCCATAATGGACCTGAAAAGTTCTCTGTGTTGTCGTTACAGATTCACCATTCTTCAAAAACATTTCTAAATTGAAAGCACGATGTACACCAGTCCAAACTATATTGCTTGATGAGGGTACCTGAAAAAAAAAATAGCAAGTTATTAGCTAAATGAAAATATTGGCACTTGCATAAGTTCATTAGCAATGTATAGTTGGACGTTTAAAATGTGGGAGCTATTTCTGCTGCACGCTGTATTTGTTTGAAGCACCAGATGCCCTAACAGGTATTATCACTTTGGGTTAAAGTGGACCTGGGAGCAATAGTAACTAAGGGAGAACTCCACAGATCCCAAACAGGGTTTATCCCTGGATGTCTTTTAAAATCATACCTAGGGCCCTAGCGATTTATTTTATTACTAATTAAGACTTGAGTTGATATCTGTCTGAAACCAAAACTATGACATAAATTAGACTCTTGTGCTATCTTTCAATGCTCAATGCATGTGAGGGAGCAATGTAGGATCTGTTCTATTGACATAAGACCATCCTCTCAAATATTATCTCCTTTTGTGGTGGGTTAGTGGGGTAGCTGTTCTGTTATGATACTAACCTCCCAGGCACTACCTTTTTTTTTTTTTTTTTTTTTTTTTGAGGCAAGATAGGAAGCGAGTCTGGAAAAATAAGGCCAAAGAAATGAGGGATTAAAAAATGTGTCAGGATATATTTTCTCAAGACACAGGTAGCTGATAAGCTGATAAAATCTTTCTCTTTTTAATCATGTAAAAGAGTGGTCATGTTGAAGCTCTCTTCTTTGTTGCATTTCAACCTTGTTATACATGCAAAAAAAAAAACATGTTGCACTTATTACAAAAGCACATGATGATTCACAATTATTACCCATATTCTCTGAGCTGCTTATTCTCGCAAGATCCTTCCGGACTGAAGGTTTATCATCCTGAAATCAAAGCTTTTTATGTATACAAAAGGGACTGAATGAAAAAAAATCTTAGCTCATAACGTTTTACATATTGATCAATCACTATGCAATCTATTTGGTGAGAAAAAAGCAAAAGGCCCAACCATTTTTTTTTTCTTTTTTAAATCTTTGCTTTCACATTTGCATAGAAGACTAATTACGCCTATCAAATTCTAATTTTTTTTTTTCGATTTTAATCACTTAGCAGCTATTTTACAGGCTAAAAACGTTGAAAGTGCTCACAAGGTCCAAATACCCTATATATCATTTCGAATTTGTAGACCAAATATTGAGAGAGGAGTTTGGTAGACATTTCGCACACACAGAGAAAAGGTGACTTTTATATGTACATATAGATATATAAAAATGTCTGTGAGCTAAAACGTTTTCATCCTAAATTCTACGCCATTATGCACAATATAGAAACCATTAAAAATTAATGAACGCTTATTTTTTCAATCGAATATGCAAATTAGTTATCCTTTATGAAGTCGCTCGCATATCTATGACTGAGTATATTAAGACGTTTGTTTTAACAATTTTTAAATAGAAAAAGTAGGCTTTTAATATTAATATCAGAGAGAAAAAAAGCTCAACTTTAGAGGTTGGCTCTGTAATAATAAATCTGAAATCTGCATTAATTAAAATATATTTAACCTGATCTATGACCTGGCAAGTCCCCCTCCCCTCCAGTGTGTTAACAAATTACCTTCATTTTCTGTCAAATAGCTTATTTGATTAGTTCATATGCTACACATATTGAATAATCACTATCCAATCTATTTGGTGAGAAAAAGGCGAAAGACTTCATTCTTGTTTTCTTTTGAAATACTCTATGCTTTCACTGGACACATTTGCAAGGCTATTCTTGTAATTTTAAAATAATTTTAGCAAATGTTGTCATACTTAATAAAATAAAATACGCATCAAGTGCGCTTGAAAGCCAAATCACAACGTAATATTAAGAAAATAAACAAATATTTTACTTGTTTGAAATTTAAACATATATTTCGGAGCCATACTTCATCCTCAGTATGTTTTCTTTGTTTTGTTTTTTTCTTTCTTGCTATGTTGTAAAGTTGGAGAAAGAAATGTCTGTAAAGAACCGCATGTTGTATCTTAGTGGTTGTATTTGGAAATGTTGGAACTGTGCGTAGGCAACGTGAGAAGTGTGTCAAGTGTGTGAGTTCCATACAGAAACGTTGATTTAATTGGAATAAAATAAAATATGCACCAAGTATGCTTGAAAGCCAATATTTATGTTACAAATTTCAAACAAGTATTTGTTTATTTTCCTAATATTGTGATTTGACTTTCAAGCGCACTTGATGCATATTTTATTAAAATTAAATCGTTTCTATATGGAATTCATACCCTTGACATTTCTAATTCAGTTTTCTCCCTCGTTCAAATAACTTCATACAAAATTTCTTTGAAAAAAAGAAAATCAACAAAATAATGGACAGTGAGAAAAACACATCCTTTTCCAATTAGCGTTCAGTACTACCCCCCCCCCCCGAAAAATTTTCCTTTTCTTTTTATTTTCTCATCTTCCTCTTTACTGTTAACCTTATTTTTTATGAAGTCTATAAGAATAAGTATTTTAATCCTCCCCCTCTCAATCCCCTACCTGCGTTACACCTTCTTTACATTCCAACCTCCCTACGGGTTAGAATTCGCTCCGTAATAATAAATACGAAATGTACATGAATTAAAGTATATTTAAGCATACTTTATGACCCAGCAAAGCCGGGCGTCCCCTCACCCCTGCTAATGTGTTAATAAATTACCGTCCTTATCTGTTAAATAGCTTACATGATTAGCTCAGATGTTTCAAGTATTGACCAATCAGTATGCAACCTGTTTGGTGAGAAAAAAAGCAAAGGCCCAATTCTTGTTTTCTTTAAAAATAATCTTTGCTTTCACATTTGCATAGAAGAGCAATTTAAGTTGATTTACGCCTGTCAAGTTCCAATTCAAATAACTTCATACAAAATGTGTTAAAAAAAAAAATAGCAAAATAACAAAATTATCGACACTGAGAAAAACAAACCCCAAAAAATAATTCTTTACCGTGAAATGCCGAAAGATTTTCCCTTTTCTTTTTATTTTCCCATCTTCCTCTCTTCTTTCAACCTTCTTTTTTCTTGAGTCTGTAAGAATAAGTATTTTAATTCCGCTTACTCTCAATCCCCTACCTGCGTTACACCTTCTCTACATTCCAACCTCCGCACAGGTTATCATCGCCCCACATTAATTCATCTTTAGCTTGTGTGGCTGCCAACATCTGCACATAACATCACCACTTATCAGCAACAACCCCACATATCTGATAAGACATAAATTTACATTACGACTGTAATAAATTAATGGATTTTATGGCTTTGAATATCTGGGTTCAATGATTTAGTTTGGAGTAAATTAATTTGATGTGTTAAGCTAACAAATATTTTATATCACACTTGTTACATTTTTTGCAACCACTTAAATTTAAATTGAGCTGTTCTGGGAGCGATTGCTACTGAAATGGCGCCTGATTCGGATGATGTTTGTGCTTGTGAAAACTGTACAGAAATGGCCAGTTAGTCGAAATATAAAGGATGGGTTTGAAAGATCAGTCAGAAAAGGAATAGAATCTTATTCTAGATTTGTGTGAAACAAGTTTTCTTAACTTCCAGACATGAAAGTGATTTTCAAATGTTGGTCGAAATAATTTAAGGGAAATAACTTGGGTTTGAATCCAAGGGAGGTAATTAAAATAATTCTAGGGACAACAGATGCATTTAATGTATTTTACTCTAAAAAAAAAAAAGAAAAAGAAAAAAGTTATGCTGGCATAATGTGGGTTAATTCTTAAATTGTTAGTGTTATGAAGTGAGAAATCTGAGCAAATTCGTTGCTTTAGATGTTGGGGTTTTGTTCAAAATTATCTGACTCCAACTCGAGAAAAAGGGATACATAAAAAGTGGTGCTTGTGCAGTTTAACAAACATAATAAAAAAACAATGAAGATAAAGAAAAATCTCTTTGATATATATATATATGCCTGTTATGGAATAAAGTTCTTAAAAAATATCGCTTTATTTGATTAAGTAATTTTTTTTTTTCATTTTATAATTTTTTCAAGAGAAAAATCAAATTTTAGTGACAGTGATCGCAACGGAGTCATACTCCAGCTATGAGAAGGAGGAAGAGCACCAGGGGAGTTAACTCCATCTAATTCTTGAAGTTGATCAAAACTCAGATAAAGTTCTTTTGAAATGATTTTTTGTAAAAAAAAACAAAACAAAAAAAAAACAGAAAAAAAAAAATATCTAAAATTATTCAAACCTGTCCCATCGAGAGGGCCTCTTTTTTGGTAGCTAGATGACCCCCATATTAAAAAAAAAAAAAAAAAGAAGACAACTTAATGTCAAACTCTTCCCTCGCAAGAAGACAAAAAAATAGGGACTAATCCAAAACAAAATATATTCCTGTTATGTGTCAATTTACAAGAATTCTTTCATTATAGTGATTTCTAAATTGGAGCTTGCCGCACCTATTAGACTTATTATTTGGACCCTGTTTAAAAATGCACCAACCTAGATGTAACAACAATACTCAATATTGATGATGGTTTTGTAGAAATACAGAATACTCTTGCGAGGGATTAATTTTCTAGTATAGTAGTGGGAACCCATCTTCTGTGCAGCAACCTTGGCAATGTCCTCAATGTATTTCTTCCAGTTCATGTTTCCTCTGAATGTTAAGCTAAGGAGTTTGAAGGAGTTCTCAAGGTGTTATTTGCCATGACAATCAGTGGTTGACTTATTTTGTATAAGTAATGTAATCTTGAATGAGAAGGAGGTGCCATGTTTAGTGTTCAGTAATTATATTATTTTATTCATTGAATAGGATTGCGGTTGGACAATTAAAAGACCATAAAAATAAGTTACTAAGATGGAGGGAGCAGTCCATATTTACAGAGGAAAGTAATTTTTAGTGATAGATAATATCACATAATTAAAGAATGTAATGATGATGGACTGAGCTTTGTGGTGTAAATGAAGAAAAAAGAAACAAGAACGACCGACCGCGTTTTTGTGTGGCTTACCTCGTGTTCATAATGAAGAAAGAAACAAAAATGGCTGCCCTGTTTCTTTATATGCCTACAGGGTGACCGCGAGGTATGCAAATGAGATGCTCCTGATTGGAGATAAAAGAAAAGTGATTTGGGGAAGGAAGGTATTCTGAAGTTAGATTGCGAGCAGAGAAGTTGTATTTGTAGAAGAGAAAAGTCGGATTCGGGGAGAGAAAAGCTAAAGTTGCAGAAGTTCGTTTTGGAGTGGAGAGAAGACGCGTCAAGTGGTAATCAGAAAGTGAAAGTTAGGACAGCAGTGTCACGCAACCGACAAGCTATTTCGGCGCATCAAGCAAATTAACATGGCTGAGTGGAGACTGAGCACTCAAATGTTGAGACCCTTTACTGGGGAGGGTAACCTGATTAAGTGGCTGGAGAAATTAAAAATGGTGGTGAAGCTGCAAAAGATAGAAGATGTGGTCACCCTGCTGCCGCTATACTTAGAGGGGGAAGCCCTCACGATTTACCAGCAGATGCGAGATGAAGACAAGGAAGACCTTGCCTTAGTGGAGCAAAGGCTGAAATTGGCCTTCGCTGAGGGCCCATTTGAAGCACTTGGCAAGCTGTCAAGTTTGAGGTGGACCATCTTTGCGGCAGAGATCAGGAGACTGGCAGGGTTGGCTGGTTACGTGGGGAGGAGCCTGGAGATGACGGTAAAGCTGTACCTAGTGAACGGCTTCCCAGAGGAAATCTCTGCGAACATGCAGAGAATCACGGGGATCCATTCTATGGAAGTGGACGATCTCTTGGTCCACGCCAGAGTCCTAGTGAAAAATGTTAAAAGCCCAATCGTGGCTGCAGCTGTGAGTGGAAATATGTGCATGAGGCCTCACTTGAATGAGAGGCAGCCGGCGAGGCGACAGGAGGGGAGACCTACCATCAAGTGTTTCCGGTGCCAGAGTCCTCATCTGATCAAGGACTGCAAAGAGCCGAGACCGGGGATCACGTGCACCGATGTGGACAAGTGGGGCATATTAGCCGCTATTGTGTTGCTGCACGGGACCAGGGAAACGAGTGAAGGGGAGCTATTGCGCCAGTGGTTACCCCTTCTGTGTGGAAATGGCGCATGATGGAACATTGCCTCGGTTACCGGTGGTAGTCAATGGGAAGAGAGCCATAGCCTTTGTCGACACAGGCTACACTACAACGTTGTTAGCGAGGAATGTCGCGAGGTCATGGAGCGGAACCAGGATTATTAGGACCGTGGATGGCAGGGATGTGAAATGCCTAGGAGAGACGACAGCGGAAGTAATGGTGCAAGGGGTGCCCATTGGACTGCAAGCCCTAGTGTTGAATCATCTGGTTGGTGGTGTCGACGTGATTATAGGTATGAGTGCAATTAACTGACTGGGGGCCGCTACGTTAAGAGGGGGCCAAGTGACGTTTGGACGTCTCGGCGCAGTGTGGATGACAGGAGTGGAAGGTGATAGAACCGTCAGAACCCCAAAACCGGAGGTTTGCTGCATTGAGGACAAAGATTTCCTGGCGAAGTTTGATGGCGTGAGGTGGACGGTGGAATGGAAATGGATCTCCGGGCCCCCAGAACTACAGAATAAGGTGGGCTGCTACAAAAACACCCTGCGAGGAGAAATAAGAAAAGAATTCGAGGAAGAAGTGGAGAGGTGGATAAAAGAAGGAATTCTGAGACCGTGGACAGGGGAAGAAAAAGGAGTGTTGCCACTACTGGCGGTTGTTCAGCCTACCAAAAACAAGATTAGGCCTGTGCTGGATTTTAGGGAATTGAACAGACACGTAGCCTGCCACACTGGAACGGGGATCGACGTATGTGAGGAGGTCATGAGGAAATGGAGAAGAATGGGGCGGGCCACTAAGATTGTTGATCTGAAATCGGCATATCTGCAGATCCATGTAGATGAAAAACTCTGGCAGTACCAACTGGTCCGGTACAAGGGGCGGGTGTATTGTCTGTCGAGGTTAGGCTTTGGGCTGAGTTCAGCCCCCAAAATTATGACTGCCGTTCTGAAGACAGTGCTGAGCAAAGACTGTACAGTGGAGGAGGCCACTAGTTCGTACATTGACGACATCCTGGTGGAGGAGGCAGAGGTGACAGCAGAGAAAGTAAGAAGCCATGTCGAGAAGTATGGGTTAACTGCGAAACCGGCGGAGGCCCTAGATGGAGGAACGGTGCTGGGGTTGAAACTAAGGCGAGATGGAAAAGAAAGCCTTGTCTTCGAACGAGTATGTATTTAGTGAAGGAGAATTCCTGGGATTTGATTAAAGCGTGGTAGTAGACGTTTTTAGTATAACTGTTTTGTGAGAGTCATGTTGGATGGAATAAATGTAGGAAATTCTGAAATCGAAATGAAATGACTATAAATTTCCGGTAGCATACATTAGCTATTGGCAGAAAACTGATCATATTGGAATTATATGTAGTGACTCTGTTTATAGTTCTATGGTATTTGAATTGAGAGAGGGAAAATCGACTTCATTTTATTATTTTTCAATTATTTTAGCTGGCAATGAGGCATCCTACTGAATGCAAGCATTTATCCACTGTCTTATATATTCCAACAGAGAGATTTTTTTTAGATTCTAATCATCCCATTAAGTGCAATTGTTTGTATTACTCTTACACTTAGTTTACTGGGTATATTTGCAAGGTAGTTTTTGAAATTCTTTTTCACGAGTCTGGTTGCTACTATAATTAATAGAATGATGAAATCTTCCAAAAATGTTATTTTTTTATGTTGTAAACAAATGCATCGTTGAGACCCCCCCCCCCCGCACGAGATTGGTGCATACCTTTTTTAAAAAATGTCCTTTCTTTTTTCTGTTTTTCAGCATTCCCCTAGTTCCTGCTTACCAACTCCTAATCAATGCTGTGACATGAACAATTCCACCAATGACCTTTCCGATTCTCAAAATGACACTGGACAGATTTCAAACTGTGAACAGTCATTTCACATATCACCCGAATACATAGAGGAGTTCGGCTGCCCAGATGTCTCTCTAGTCGTGGAGGATGAGACACTCGAATGCCACAAGGAGGTCCTCTCGTCCAACAGCCAATACTTTAAAGCCATGTTCGAACGTCCGATGAAGGAGAAGAACCTCGACACGATAGATTTAAAATGCGTGTCTGCGACCAGTTTTAAACTCATCCTGGATTCTTGCTATCGGAAAGCACTTATCATTGATCGCGAAAATATTTTTGATTTAACACGAACCGCGGACATGTTGGCATTCACAGATGTTTATGCGCGTTGCAAAGATTTTCTTTGGGACCATGCGAATCAGAATTGCTTTGCAGTGCTTATGCTAGCATCGACTCTCTTCATGAAGGACTTGTACAATTACTGCAAGGCATATGCGTTGTGGTATTTCAGTGAAGTGGCGGACGCTGATGACCTTTTATATCTAACCAATGAGGAATTAAAAGCATTCTTAAGCGACAGGCGACTCAATACACCAAATGAACTGCTTGTCATCCAGACATTGGTTAAATGGGTAAGTAGAGTTCCAATCTTTTCAACTGTTCCAGTGAGTTAGTATTTACCTGCCTCCTCATGTGGGCTGGATGTAATAAAAGTGCAGGCTTATTTTGGGGTATAGTCGTTAATTTTTGTTGAGGATACTTATTTTTGCCTGATATGTATGAGGTGCCTTCAATAAGTTTCCAGACTTTCTTTGTACAGGCATTTAAAATGCAATTCTGAATTATTGAGATGAGATATGAATGTATCATTTTTATTGTTTGGACAGTTATTCTCATCTTGGCATAACGTTTCGGTTGATGGCACAACATAAGAAAGAAACTTTTTTTTTTTTTTTTTTTTTTTTTTAATTTCGTTTTTTTAACCCTTCCACAAAATAGGCCCAACCTAAGGTAGATAATCTCTCTTCTCCAAAAAAACTTTTTTCTTAGAGTCACCTCCCTTGCACTTTATTTTCTAGAAAAACCGAAAGCACGTAAGATGTCTATCCATGATTTTGTAAAAATGTTTTTCACTAATATTGACAATTAGCAGAAGGATTTGGTTAAAAATTGTAGGAATTCTTAAAAAGTACCCTAGTGACCCCTGAAAATTGTCTTTTTTTTTATAATTTACGGACACACCCTCAAACCCAGGATCCGATTTCTTGCAATACAGAGCTAACCCCCTTTTTCCTTAGTTGAAAAAAAAAACATGGAGTTTACACTTGACAAAGGTCGGAGGTTTCATCGACCAAAACTTTGTGCCAATAACACCCAAGATGAAAATAATTGTCCGAATAATCAAAACAATACAAGTATTTAAAATTCTCATCGACTCTTGAAAATTCAGTATGATATTACTATACATCTTATGAGATGACTGACCAATTTTTATGATTTCAGGTTCAAATAAACAGCTACAGCTGGAATTGGAATACACCCTACTAAAGCCTGATTGTCACAGCTGATGAATTTCAAAAATGTAATCTGGATATGAGGACACTTTGAAATGCCACTGAAACGTATGGAATGCTTCAGACTGCTTTTGGACCATCTTGCATAAATCGCGCATCAGTTTTTGAGTTGCATAAGAAATTCAAGGAAGGCAGGGAATCTGTGAAAGATGATGAGAGGTGTGGGAGGAGTAAGAAAGTCAGAAAACCAGAGTTGATTGGCCAAATAAAGAATTTTGGACCGTTGTGCGTCAATAGTGACAATAAGTGGACAGTTTGATGTCAGTGTGGGAATTGTACACACAATTATTTGCAAGGAACTGAAGATGCGGAAGATTTGTGCAAATGTATCAGTCCACATCTCCATCCTTGCCATGGACTATTTAACTAAGATGAGCATCAAGACAGTGCCTTACCCTCCTTATGACTTTAGTGATTCTCTAAGCTCAAAGAAAACCTTAGAGTCTCTCGTTATGAGACAATGTAGATGAAAGGGGCTGTGATGAGGGTCATTGACACGTTCACATGAGGACTTCCATGGGGCGTTCCAGAAGTTGTTGGAATGGTACATGCATTGCAGCCAGAGAAGATTACTTCAAAGGAGACTAGAGTTCCATGTATGTACTATTAATAAAAGTGCCCATATGAAAAAAGCCTGGAAGCTTATTGTAATTACCTGGTAAGTATATGGAAGAATTTTTATTGGAATGCGATTTTCACCTGTGCTCCATACTATATAAGTGCCGAAAAAAAAAAATCATTTTTGAAGTCTTATATTTTTGTTTATAAAAGCATAAGTATCATAAATTTTCTGTTATTTAATTATTAAAGATAAAGGTGAGACTAATTAACGATTTTTTCATTTTTAATAAGTTGCATACAAGACAGTAGCAAAAACCACTATCAATAATTTCCCCCACTCTTTATCTGTGCCTAAACCTAAATGTAGATTCCATGAACAAGGCTTCTTTCTTAGAACTTCACGCCTATGAAACTCTCTTCCATTTACCTGCTTTCCAGCTGACTATAATTTGATTGTCTTCAAGTCCAACGTAAACAAGTTCTTGATGAACCGTCCCCCTAAGTAATTCAATTTACAAAATTCCCACTACTTATGTTTACTACGCTATAATCACATTGACTAATGTATACTCATTAACCATTATCCTCGAGTGGCCTCCGGACCTTGATTAGTAATACACACGGACGAAAAAACGCTTTGGATAATCACAGATTTCAAGGTAGTTCTACTAAAATAGCCATATTTCTTAAACCAAAGCACTTCAAGTCTTCAAATTACTACTGTTTTGTTCGGAAATGAATATACTTTCAAATGAATTAATAAATATGAATGTACATTATATATTTTAAGAGTTTTAAGCAAATAAAGTGATAAAAATGTGAACGTCATAAAATGGCGTTTTCGGTAAGGTTTTGTAATGACCCCCCCCTGTTTTCTAAAGGTCCGTACCGTGATTGTATGAAGAATTTCGTCATGAAATTTGGGAACCAATTAGAAGAGGTGTTAATCTTAATACTGTCAAGTGTCCGAAATATTTTTGACCATTTCTTTTTTTGTCGTGTTAAAAATAAGACTTTAATATGACGAGTATTGAACATTTTGAAAAAAAAATTCTTTGGACACCCAGTAGTAAGTAAATCAATCTTTTTACTATCTTTATCAATTAAAAGTATTATTTTATGTTGAGTAGGACCGCGGTAATTGATAATTTAAAAGGACCTACCCGAAAAAACAATTGTTTCTATTTCTCGAATTTGGTCAAATGAAGTTAGTATTACTAGAAGCAGCAGCAGCTCCAGCCTGTAGAATCAGCAATAGCACAGTGTATAAACAACACGCGTTCTTTAATTTTTATTCAAGAACGAATTAAGAAAAACATGAAAATATGAATATAAATGTTCTTATATGTTTAATGAGAGCTATTTTGTTATCAGAATAACATTAGTTTAGAACTATTCGGTTTTCAGAATGTATAATAACAACAATCCCAACCAATTCGGCATTATGAATCTGTTGCAATTTCTCACATTGCTCGTCAAATTTAAAAACATGGTTAAAAAAACAAAATAAACTTTTGTAGATATATAGCTTGCATGCACTTTTATTCTTTAAATTAGTTTTGAACAACGAATTAAAACAATGTTTTACTGCAAACAGCCACAAATGTTTTTTTTCAAAATCAAAATAAGTATCAAAATCTCGTTTATACATAGATTCGAAAAAGTTGTCAAAAAACAAATATATAACAAATAAATGTTATCAAAGGCAAGATAAGTTACTTTTCTACCAAACTGGATATATTTTTTGTGTTTTTATTCAATGTAACATGTTTATTCAGCTCGAAAAACGTACAGTGTTTACCGATGTATTGGAAAATTAAAAATGGCGCCCGACCCGACTCTCTTTGACACGGTAAGTTTGAGAAAAGGAGTTAAAAATAAAAAACAACTATATAAAATACTGTTAAAAACTCACCGAATATATGTCAGCCTATGTCACGGTAACATATATTGAGCGAGTTTCTAGCAGTATTTTGTCTACTTTTTTATTTTTAACTCTTTTCCCCAAAATTACCGTTTCAAGAGAATCGGGCACCATTTTAAATTTTCCAAAATATCGGTAAACACTGTTTTCAAGCTGAATAAACATGTTACATTAAATAAAAACACTAAAAAATTATCCAGTTAGGTAGAAAATTAACTTGCTTTTGATAACATTTATTTGTTATATATTTGTTTTTTTTGACAACTTTTTCGAATCTATGTGTATAGTAATACAAACCCTCAAAATCTGTATCAATATTCTTGAAATTTTAAAAGCAATTAGAAAACACATCAAACTACAATTAGGAAGCTTTTTATTTCGTTATTTTTTTTTCTACTTATTAAGCGAAAGATATTTTTACAACCTGCTCCAGCGTAGTATAAACGGCCTATGGAATTAACACCTTCAACCTCGAAAATAGAAATCAACAAATTTTTGAACGCTCTCTTTGAAAAAAAGCTCTCTTAACTTCACTTCTAATACAAATTATGTGTGGCAAGTCTCCTCCTAAAACACTCTTTAACCCTAACAATAACACTAAGTTCGAGTGGCAAGCCCCCCCCCCAACAAAATACCTCTGTAAGCCACATACAAGCATCTAAAACAAACAAACAAAAAATAGATCCTTCCTTAAAGAAAAATACACATAAAAATAAATTGGTTAACTGTCCTAAAATGGTAGAATGGCCAGGAAATGATGAATTATTTTACATTAAATTTTTGTGAAACTAACCGCTCCCCCTTCTAATATTGTTTTTGTTAGCTTTGTCTCTGTCAAGTTTTCAGTATGTTCACACATAATTTTCCTTACAATTAATTCAAAGTCCGAATGGTAACCCTCCCCATATTCTCATTGCATAGAAACCCTCTTAAAACTACACATAATCATCTTTAAAAAAAAAAAAAGCATGCATATTTTCCCATAGAAAAAAAAAACAGTTAACTGCCCTAAAATGCTAGAATGACCTGTAATAGGAAATTATTTTACATTCAATTCTAAAATAATTTGTTTATCTTTCATTAAAGTTTTTCATGGCATTTTGTACATAATTTCCTAAAAAGGTAGAATCACATTTTGGAGGGGTGGTCAGAAGGAGTTGAGTGGGGTTAAACAGAAAGTGTTAATCTACAATAATATCAAAGAAATATTGCAATATATTCATTTTTAAATGGTCTTATGTTTAGATTTAAGTTTTTTGTACATAAAGCAAATTACAATTCAACTTTGAGTTCTCCAACTTCTTTTCTGTTTATGGATACATGGCATTTTTAAGGAATTGCTGCATATTTATGCACATTTACTGCAGATTATTTGGAAACCATAAACTTTGGGAGATTTTCAGTTGCATATTCTGATTCCTTGTACAAAAATACACTTATATGGTAAATTTCATTTCTTAGTCTTGTGTTTTAACAAAGATATGACATTTTTACTGAAAAAGTAGTGTAAAAAATGTGACGAAACGCATATGGTCTTAAAGAGGGAAAAATATCCAAACGTGTGAGGCACAAAAATAGCCATAACTTCCTTAATTTTAATCAGATTTAAAAAATTTAAAAAGATTCTTTCTTAGCTAATCAAGCTCTTTCTATGCATACCAATATTGAAATATTTCAAGCTATTTCAATTTTTTCATGTGTATTGATACCTTGATAAGTGGTGATTCCTGTGTAAAAAAAAAAAAAAAAAATAAAAAAAATAAAAGTACTTTTTTGTTGAAATAATTGTGACAATCATGGTTTATTTAAAAAAAATAGTCTTGGTTAAAACAAGTTAAATGTCTTTTAATTGTATTAAAAATATCTTTAATTAACATGTAGTATAGTCGTTTTTTTTTCTTTTTTACTAATGAAAGAAACTCAACAACTCCCATATAATAAGCATCTTAAATTCTCTTTTCATTTTATGCATGTTTTTAGTGCTTCTTCATTATTAGAGCAAAATTTAAAAATCGAGATATTGAATTTCCAATAAACCAATGGTGTCTACTTAAATTATCATATCGCAACATTGGACATAATTTAAAGAAAATTAGCAAAAATTGAGCTTTTCTAAAAATAAACAGGTGAGTTCAAATTGTAACAGTAGAAGTAATTATTTTCTGAAAACTTTGAAAATTTTAGGTCAGTTTAGCAAAATTCAATTTTTGCTAATTGTTTTTGAAAACTGTTTTCATTATTAATTTTCTACCTTATTGTTTTTTTTGTAATTTTTGGATATGTTCATAATTATGACATCTATATAAAAAAGTAATCTTGATTTTCCTTTTTCTTTTTTTTTCCCAAATTTTCTAATAGGAAAATAAGCACTTCCTAAACAGTTCTTTCACAATCCTCATATACAACATTTCACACTTTATTCTGCAACACATTTCTTACACTTAATTCCATAAAACTACGACTTTAATATATTATTGATTTCCAGAAAAAAATAGTTGATTCTCTAGTTGCTTTTTTTTTTTATTTAACTTCAGTAAGTTTTAAGAGATCAAGGGGCTCCCTCCTGGAGCTAACACTTGATTCTGTTATGATTTAAATTTATATCCGAGGGCTCTTTTAAGAAAAGATGCTGTTCCCTTTATGGCTGCTATTTGTATTTCGTTACAGCTTGGTCTTCCAGGGATTGCTTCTAAGTATTTATGAAGATTCTTTTTTATTAATCCAGTCGCTCCGATCACAACTGGTATAATTTTTATTTCTTTCAGAGACCATGTCGTTTTTAGATCATGTTTAAGGTCCTGATATTTTGTCATCTTTTCCCGTTCAGCTCTGTTAAGGCCGAAATCATTTGGGACTGTGACATCGACAATGAGTGCAGTTCTTTCAGGCTTGTTCCATATATTGTTGCTCAGTATGTGAACATCTGTGTGCATTCACTGCACAGTCTGTAATCATTGTTGCTGTCTGAAGTCAGTCATGTGATCAGTCTGTTCTGTAACAAAAAGTGTCTCCCTCTGAACAAATCACAACTCCAGTTTTAAACAACTACAAAAAAAAAAAATAAATAAAAATCTGGCAATATGAATCTAAAATAGAAAGGAAGAAACAAAATGCTCGATGATTCATCTGTTCAGTGAGTTTTATTTAAACGACTGTTTTCTAACGTGAAGTACATCTTCCAGTTAGTGTCGGGCATCAAGGATAGAAAAATGGATCTGTTTGTCACTTTTGCTTTATAGTTATTTCGTTTGTAAATTAATTGTAGGCTGTTTTTAATTGTGAAGTATTATACTTCGATTTCCAGATAATGTCAGGTCATCAGGAGAGAAACTTATAAAAATACATTATTCTGCGAATAATAGAAAGCAAAAGAAGATAAAAATATATATATAAGTAACCTTGTCTGTCTCTCTGTGGAACGGTCTCTACTAAACTACTCTGGCAACTTTTGGTCTACAGACTTGAAACTTGATACATAGGGGATTCAGGCCTGAGGAACAAATTCAGTTTGGTTTTTTAGCCGGCAAAAATAGCTGCTAAGGAATCAAAATTGAAACTTGATAGGCATAAGTTGACTACACATGTTACTTCTTTAACGTTAATTTTAAAGTTTTGATTTGCATATTGACTTAGTTCAGATGGTGACGAATAATGCTGGAGAATAATGCTAAATGATTTGGTTTCGATTCTAGTTGATGGCACCCAAAATATATTTTTAGTTTTTAAAACTTGAAGTCGCTACTATAAATTGGGTACAATATAATAATCACTAGAAAATTGGTTCTATAATAATAATAAATACAAAATTTGCATAAATTGTAATGTATTTCAGCGTATTTTATGACTGGGCAACGCCAAGTGGCCACTACTGTATGTAGGATACAATATAATAATCAATAGAGATTAGCTATAAAATGATAAATACAAAATATGCATGAATTATATTATATATAAACATATTTTATGACCTAGCAACACCGGATGGCCTTCTAGTTTGTAAATAAATATAAAAACAAAAAATAATTATTTATGGACTTGTTTGATAAAAAGCTAATTCTAGAAAGGATAAAAAAACTCCTCAATATTAAAAATGTATTTATTTTTTTTACAATAACCATAAAACTAATATATTTGCCTTTATTTTCCAAATAATGGGGAAATTTAATTTAAAAATTTTAGAACATCTTGCAAAAAAAAACGAACAAAAAAAAAAAAAAAATTGAAAATTTTGAACTTTTAACATCACACCACTTTATACCTAATTTTTTTATTGGCACAGAATACAAATAATGGGTCAGTTTACCCCCCCTCCCCCCCAAAAAAACAAATCAGAAAAAAATTGAAATAAATTAAACTTTCAATATCACACAAGTTAATACCTAGCTTTTTGTTGGTAATTAGTATTCATATAGGAGCTCCCCCTCTCCATTTGTTTTTTTCTAACCACAGGATTTGAATTTCATAGTTTTTTTTTTATAAGACGTCCTCTTGATTTTAGTGCAAAACTAATTTGTTTCTAATGGTTTATTTTTCCATTGAATAGATTTTCAAAATGTATTTTCTTATAAGAAATTAATTAAAAGAAGAAATGAAAAAAGTAAAAAGACAAAGCTTGCTTTTAATAATATGGCCAGAGTTTTGTGTGCATGGAAGGGCTTATTAAAATTACAGTGAGAAGAAAACCTTTCACATGAAAGATTGTTTGCAGTTACTCATACGAAGGGGGGTTTCTTAGCTGCAGAAAATGGTACTGTGAAAACATGGGTTCCTTGTCCCCCCCCCCTCCGACCGTTATGCCTGGGCTTCGTTTATCTTTGTTGACAAATTCCCTCTTTATATCCTAAGTTGTTTCCCTTACTTGTGAGTTTTTAAATGTGGTAAAGTCTTTACTGCCTTGTGAAAAAATGTATATTTAGTCTTTGGTGTATAGCTGAATTTCTCTTTGCAGCGGATGAGACATGCAAAAACAAAACAAAAACAAACAAAAAAAACAAAAAAAAAATAAAAAAAAAAATAAAAAAAAAAAAACGCAAAGAATGCATCTGTGATTTTGGAACTAAAATATCACTGAATATTAATTCTTAGATCAAAACTGTTGAAAAAGTTCGTAAAAAAATTATCCAGTATGGTAAATTCATTTTCAACTTTTCTGATTATATAAATATGAAGAAAGTTTGGTATTTATATGATGAGTATTCAACTGTTTCTAATTTGACCACTCTAAGCAGTCAACTAAACACCCAACGTTGCACTCGTTGCAGTTGCACATAGTCGCAACTATCTCAAGGAAGATAACTTAAATATAATATAAGGGAGATAATTCCTGAATATCCTGAGTCAATAATGCAATCGCATAAAATGAAGTTTTTTTTTAAGTTTGCATATTTTTTTTTAGTTTTAAAGATCGTCTAATGAGAAAGACTGGAAAAACAATACAATGGTTTTTTAAATATCATTTTGGAATATTTTCAATGTAAAATCTAGTTACATATCTAGCACTCAGAATTTTTGTACGAATTTTTGATACCTCTAACACGAAACTGCGAATAAAATATAAAAAAACTCGTAATTTCTCTTTTTTAAAGGGGGTTATTTATTTTCTTCATGGATTATACTCCCAAAATAAACCATTAAAGTTGTTTTAAAAGTAATAGAATTTTTTTTTATTTTTTAAAAAACAGTAATGAAATTAATTGAATTTTACAAACTCAGTATTTTTCAATTTTTAAACTTTAAAAATCTATCCAAATTTTTCTATTGATTCAATTTTTACGATATTTTCAGGGTCAGTGGGAAATTTTATGCTCTTTCCAATAAACCGAATATAATATTTTAGACAAACGTTTTTTTTAAATTCACGCCCCCCCCATTTTCAAGTGTCTATTAAAAAGTAAATAATTAATTTACTCACCAAAGTTTTATATATCACAAATTGAAGATAAAAGATCAATAAATAATATATTCAAATTTAAAACAAAAAAGTAGTGTTTTTTAGAAATTTACCTGTAAAGTCCGAAGTTTAAAACCTTTTTTTAAAAAAACCACATTGTTTGTTTTTTCTTTTCTTTTTTTTTTTTCAAATGAAAACTTGGTCCTTGCTCCTTTAATTGAAAAAAAATTAGGGCTTGAATTACATTTTTCGAGGAGTTATAAGCTTGGAAAGACAGGGTGGAATTATTCAATATTTTTCACGAAATTTCTGACACGCCTAATCCAGCGCTTATACAACATAATCATGTTGACATGCCGGTTTCCATTAGATCATTGTAGTTCCTATTTTTCAATGCCACCCTACAGGACAGAGTTAGACACCAGAGACGTTTTTTTAATGTGGAGAAAAGGAAAAAGAATTAAAAATCGTCTTAGTCATGAAGGATTTCTCCTCCACTGACAGAGAACAAAAAATTGAAGCGTAGCATCTGAAGAATGGATACTACACTTTGATTTTAGTTATATATTTTATTGCCGGTAAAATTAAAATTTTTACAATAATAAAATTGAAAAAACAATAAAATTCACTAACAACAAAATTAGACACAAGGCCCTCGAAGAAGGGGGGGAGCACAGGGTCTTTGAGACTACAGAAAAAATGTAATGATGATGTAGACTTTGGAGTCTTACGCTTGACTGGCAACATTTACCACAATACCTCATTCACTCTGTGGATCCTAATCTAACTAATAATTCCCCAGCGTTTTGAATGAAAAAACATAATTTGTAAAAAATAATCTGTATGTTTGTGTATGCACTTTTTTTTTTTTTTTACTACACTTTGATCTTAGCCCAAAGAAATTAAGCAATGTTGTACCAGGTGGTGGATCACTTGGAAATATCAGGTGCTGTATGTGGAAGGATGGTGCCACCTTTCTGCAAAAACTAATGTTATCTCCCCTGACCAGGATATACATGAGTCTGGGGACCACTTGTGAATTTAATATTCCCTAGAAACTTCCTACATAGGAGGAAGCCGGTTCAACTTGCATAGGGTGAATACTGTACCCGCCTAGAGCATAAATTAATACACTAATTTTCTGAAGTTCAGTTTTTATATGTTCAGATATTTACATTTATACACAGATGCTTAAAAAAAAAAGAAAAAAAAAACATTTTCTGGTAATTCTTATGAGACAATATTTAAAAGAAAATTCTCCAAAATTAGTGCTACATTTTTTTTTATCTAATAGCTCCAGACAAAGCATGAAGTCACTTGCTGTAAGAAGCTAAAATTAAGGTAAAAAACTAACCAATGAGAAGTGTTAGATTCATACCCCAAAAACAGCAATTCTTCTCCTTTGTCAGAAAAATTGCTGAAAGTATAGCCAAGATCCACTTTCTATTCTCCTCCAGTAGTTGTGTATCTGCTGTTCAGTACATTGGATCACATGATTGTGAAGACAATGTTCATTTTTGTGTGCAAACGTTTTCTGTTTCTCAACTTCATATTTCGTAGCAGGCATATGAAAATCATGGCCAATCTGTGTCGTCACCATAAAGTGGCCATGATATCAGTAGTTAGTATTTTCTTGTTTTGTTTAAATTTAGTATTATTAATGTTGAGTCACTATTTCATTTGAAGATGTCCCTGTTGAAGATACATGCTAGCAAGAGTTGCCTTGTCGTTATATTGAATTTGAATGCATAAAACTAATGTTAATAACTATAAGGTTAGGTTAAGATGAAAAGTAGGAATTTTCTAAATGAAGTTAAAAGATTGGTATTAAAGCAATGTGTCATAATATAACATAGAAATTCTGAAGTAACAAGTCGCAGATAAACTGATTAAATCTTTCTCTTTTTTTGAATCACCAGAGAGAGAGAGAGAGAGAACATATTTTTTGTTTCGTTTAAATTTATTATTATTAATGGTGAGTCAGTATTTCATTTGAAGATGTTCCTGTTGAAGTTACAGACTAGCAAGAGTTGCCTTGTAGTTATATTGAATTTGAATGCATAAAACTAATGTTAAAAATAGTGTTTTCTATAAGGTTAGGTTAAGCAGAAAAGTAGGAATTTTCTAATAGAAGTTAAGATTAAAACAATGTGTCAGAATATAGCATAGAAATTCTGAAGTAACAAGTAGCAGATAAGCTGATTAAATCCTTCTCTTTTTTGAATCACTAGAGAGAGAGAAAGAAGCCATTATTAGAACAGCTAATCCTCCCCTATGAAAGTATTATGCACGTATGCTGTAAAAGGAGAATAAAGTCTTTGCAAGCATTGTTAAACTGTAAATTATCATGTATTGTATTAATGGGAAGAAACAACAAAAAGGAAAAAAAGTTTTGATTTTCTTCTCCTGTCATCTCTTACATTGATGTGTTCCGAAGGGTAAGGGCTGATTTACAAGTTGGGGAACTCTCTTCCGATTACCTGCTTTCCAGCTGACTACAATCTGATTGTCTTCAAGTCCAATGTAAACAAATTCTTGATGAACCATACCCTTAAGTAATCCAATTTACAAAATTCCCACTACTTATGTTTACTACGCTATAATCACATTGACTAATGTATATACATTGACGTTTCTTTTTTTTCTTTAAGGTTGAACATGATGCTGAAAGTCGCGGTGACAATTTTGAATCCCTCTTCCATTCTTGTATATGTTTCTCATCACTCGACGAAGAAGAGATTCAGAGTTTAAAGTCTGTAAAATTATTATCCAAATTCCCCAAGTGCCTATCTACCTTATCGTCCATTTGTGACCAGTCAGCAAGTAATGGACTTGAAAATGATGACGATCAGGTAAGTTCCTCGGGATTCTTTTTATACTTTGCAATATTTAACAATAATTTTCAATATCCGAAAATGAATTTCTTTTTCTTTTTATTTGTACTGTGTTCCTCTCTCATTTATATTGCTACTGGAGCATAACAAACTACTGTGATAGTGGCCATATTTATAGAGAGGCAACCACAGTGGGGAGTTTGATAGCAAGTTGCTTGGTCACATTGCATTTAAACTTTTACATGTCGGTACAGTCAGGGGAAACCAGAATCAGAGAATTCTAGAGGCAAGCAGTCTAAGAAAAAAAAAAAGCTGTCAAAGTAAAAATTTATTTTGTATTTACATTGGGGGGATACAAATGCATTCCATTCAAACACATGCCATAATAGTATTTATAGAAAAGACTGAGACTAGTTACATCATATGAGTGAGAGATAAAGAAAGGATGAGGCCAATTAAACTATAGATACGTTTCTGCACTTTAAGAACCCTCAAATGGGACAGATTCGCCAACTCAAATATGACAACAGTGCTTCATACGTTGCCTGATAAGTTTTTAGTGATAGAAAATTAGCTCAGGTGTGATGAAGCTTTTGCAGTGATAAAGATAAGCAACTTTATGAGTAGCAGAAAGAGCAATAGATATGAACTCCCAGAAAGATTTTATGAAAAAAAAAAGGCCAAGAATTTTCAAAATTGATTTCTTAACTTTATCTTATTAAATACTTCACGTTTGATTTTTCCCATTGTATACCATCTAGGTTTATTTTATATTGACACTAGCTTAGGTGCCTGACATTGCCTGGGTGTTTGGAGGTGTGTGTTGGGCAAAAAAAAAAAAAAAATTGGTAGTAAGCAGGCAGTCTCAAATCCATCTCGTGAAGGAGACAAATAACGTGAAAAAAAAACCTGACGTCTTTGTTATTGCACCCATTACCAAACCCGAAGGTGACATAGGTTTAAATAAGGGCTAGACAATCGAAAAGAGGGGATGACTTTCAAATATATCGGCGAAAAAAGCGACCCCTCCCTGTAGAAAAGTGCCCAGTTGAGGGTGAAGGAATTAATGTTTTTGCCCAATTTTTCGATATTTGTCATCCAAGATGTCAAGCTTCAAAATGATGACACTCGTGAAAACTCGTCACCTCTGTCAAAAGTTTTAGGCAGACATAAAAACATACATACATACAGTTAAACAGAAAGGTGAGATTTATATAGAAGACTAGCAAGGGGTACCCGGCGTTGTCCGGGTGTTTGTAGTTGTGTGTGAAAAAAAAAAAGGTGCCCATGAAAAAAAAAGCCTTGACGACGCACAGTTGGAAAATAGTAAAGTGTGAAAAAAAAACAGGTGCACGTTTTTGATTGACTTGACGGCGATAGGTATTCAGCAGTTAGCATTTTGTGCAGGACAGTTTTTAATGAGGTCAATAAATCGGTTTGTTTGTTTTTAAAAACCCGCTCCCTCGTCTCGAAATGAAAGCTACCGTCTGATATGACGAAGTCGACATTGACCAAACGTTACTTAGCTCTCTAGAGACCACTGGCTCTGGGCCTGTGATTAGTCGAGTTTCGTTTTTTTTATACCGAAAACCGAATGTAACGCGTGCCGATGCGGGAAATGTGAAATAATTAACGTTTGAAAGTCAATAAAATTAAATAGACAGGCGAACTCCGTGGTTAACTGAGATATTACAATTTATAGATGATATAAAAAGTTTTAAGAAGTTGTGAAGCGAGCGAGTGCTTCTCTGAAAGAAGCCTTTTGTGGACATCGAGGAAAAGCGTACATACATACATACATTTTCGCTTTTATATATATAGATGACAACAATCAGGCTGGTCTCATGAAATGTAGAAATGAAGTGGAAAACTTATTTGTCCAGTTTGCTGGTCCTTTTAAATGCTATTTGGTTTGCAATAAGTGATCATTACCGATTAGTGAGCCGGAAGTAGGTGTATATTTTACATAAAACTTAGATCAAAACATGATTACCAGCAACGTTTTTGGGTTGTTAGCATGTAATCAGCTAAAAAAAGGTGTAATTTTTTAATTTTTTTTTTATGTATGTGTGAGAGGTGGGATTAACAAAGGCTACAGTTTTACTCGGTTTTTAGATGTTACAAATATATGTTCTCTCAGTTCGTCAGTCATGGTGAACTTTAAATAGCATTTTTAGATATATCCAAACATTTGTGTGAGAGTCTCTGTATGACCATCCAGCAATCTATTATACTAACGTTTGAATTAACATTTTCTCTGTACATCTGTTTTTCTGTAACACTAATGTTTTAAATAGCATCTGGGTTTGTCTGTTTGTAACATGCAAGATGAAATAGCATTTTCTCTGTTCGTCTGTTTGTAACATGCAAGTTTGAAATAGCATTTTCTCAGTTCGTCTGTTAAATTTCTATTTGAACTAGCATTTGCGAGCAGATTGAATGCACATATCTCATGAATAGATCCATTCTTGTTTTATTTTTATTAATTTCCTGTCCATGTCATTTACAGGAGGAGGTGAGAGTTGAATGCCGAGAAATTCCGAAGGCCCTCCTCTGGGTTGGTGGCGATAAAAGTAAAATGAGTAACAATCTTCCAAGTCCGAATTGGTCAATAATGCGTTGGGACCCAACCATGAAAGTCTACGTCAAGATTGACGACATGTACCCGGTCAAAGCTCCAGTTGAAGCAGATATGGGTTACCGCGTGTGTACCATGGGTAGGTATGATGCATGTACATAGTTTTTCTAAAGTGGAAATCATTGTAACAGTTTATCATCTCTCATCTCATCTCTGTCGTCTTTAAAGACACTTCACCATCAAATCTACACGACTTCTTCAGTTCTTTCAATCTCGTATGACACTTTCTAATCCTGTGCCCTGTAGTAGGTTGTCAATGTAGGTCATACCATGGTTTGGGTGTCCATCTGTTGGTATCCACAGAACTAGCTTTCTGGCGGCTTTCTCTTCGCTGTCTCGTGCAGTGACCGGCTACGCTCATCCTTCTCTGCTGTACTTTCAATGATACTGGTGGTAGGTCACCATAATGTTGTTGGTTTGCTGCATGGCTCCTGCATCATGTATTGAGGGTTATACTGAGCATCCGTGTGTAACAGCCATCCAGTCTCTTCTTCAGCGCATTTGTAAGAGTCCATGCCTCAGCACCATAAAAAAGGACTGTTTCTACTGTGGCAACAAAGTCTTACTTTCAACTTCCTCGAATTGTAGCATGTGCTTTTCTCACTTTAACATGTGTTTTTACAGTAATCTGGACAAAATAACAATTTTATAGTTAAATATTTAGAGATTTATAAAGAATCGGAATCAGTAATTGTATAAGAATTTAGTATGGAATCAGTAATCTTATCGAACCGGGAATCTAGTGCGGAATCGGTAATCGTATCGAATCGGGAATTTAGTATGGAATCAGTTATTGTCTCTAATCGGGAATTTAGTACGGAATCGGTTATTGTATCGAGTCGGGAATTCAGTACAGAATCGGTAATCGTATCGAATCGGGAATTCAGTACAGAATCTGTAATCGTATCGAATTGGGAATTTAGTATGGAATCGGTTACTGTATCGAATCGGGAATTTATTACGGAATCGGTTATTGTATCGAATCGGGTATTTGGTACGGAATTGGTTATTGTATCGAATCGGGTATTTGGTACGGAATTGGTTATTGTATCGAATCGGGTATTTGGTACAGAATTGGTTATTGTATCGAATCGGGAATTTGGTACGGAATTGGTTATTGTATCGAATCGGGAATTTGGTACGGAATCGGTTATTGTATCGAATCGGGAATTTGGTACGGAATCGGTTATTGTATCGAATCGGGAATTTGGTACGGAATCGGTTATTGTATCGAATCGGGAATTTGGTACGGAATCGGTTATGGTATCGAATGAGGGAAAAATATTGGAATCGTCCCATCACTAATTTGTATACATGTGAAATACAGAATATGATGATTACTTACATTGGTTGTTCTAGATAGGTTAAAGTCTTTAAAATGGCGATTGTAAATGACAGATTTATTATATGGTTAATCTTTTTTTAGAAATCTTCTATATATTAATGATAGCGCATGTTATTTTGTGTTATGCTTACATCTTTTTTCTTCTGAGTGACTGTTATTCAATTGTTATGACCCTCCATTGCTTGTATTAAATAATTATGCCAAAAATTCTTCATAAGTTTTGGTTTTGACTATAACTGATGGCACTCAAATCATCTATTTTTTTTTTTATAAATGATTTTACCAAGAATTTTTTGGTTTTGATTAAAGCAGAAGGAACTCAGGTTATATATATATATATATATATATATTTTTTTTTTTTTCTTCATAAGTTTTGGTTTAAGCTGATGCACCCAAGTCATATGGATATATTTTTTTATTTTTGAAATCACAATCACAATAATATCTACATAAATTAAAATATATTTAAGCGTATTTTATAAGGCTATGCCGGGTATCCCTGCTTACTTACTTAAATACTTTTGTAGTTTTAACAAAAGAGCTACAATAATATCAGTGTGTCTCCATTTACACTGAACATCCACAGAATGTAAACATCAATATATTACATATGAAAAACTCCACTGTGGAAATTCTACAGGTCCTGCTAGTATTTATTATATGGTCAATGTTTTTTAGAAATCTTATTTACTAGCAGAGGTATGCTGTGTTATCCAGGATAAAAGTGTAACATATTTCTATAAAAACTTCTATCTCCTCATCTTCCCTTGTTTTCCTCTATTTTTGCCTACCACCTCTTATTCTCCACTCAGCCCTTTCTTTTCTCCGTGTACATACGCACGCAGATAATTCATAAGGGTATTAACTACTTGATTAAAAACTACGTTACCTTCCTTTAGTTAGTTCATAATCTGTGTGGAAAACTGACACTACCTGACGAAATCTATTTCAGTTTAGAATCAAAGAATAAATATCTTTTTTCTAAATTTTAGATATCATGCATCCGGGCAATGCCAATCAAGAAAGGACCAACTTTGTGTGTGTTTGTAAAGGGTAGTATGATAGTGTCGCCCTTAAGAAAACAACCCTAAAGCTGTATTTTAAAACTCCCATTGAAAAAAAATCAATTTAGATAACTTGATTATGTAGTAGAGCTGACATCTATTCAATGTAGCTGCTTTCAGCCTCAATCACCACCTTGATACAGGTTCGGAACTGGGGGCATACCTTTTCCACAAGTGCTGGCAGGAGCTCAGCGAAACTGGGTGTATAACGGCGATCAGGCTGGCTTTGGTGTTGTGTGAGGTCATGTTGGTGATGTTCTCAATGTATGACCAAACGAAGTAGTCCTGCGTGTTCAGATCGAGGGAGGAGGGGAGCCAGTAAGAGAAGGATACAAAATCATAGCACTCCTTCTGAAGCCAAGCCTAGGTCTCTTTGGACTTGTGGGTTGGTGTTGAGTCCTGCTGCCACACCCAGGGTCTGTTAGCAGCCACCTGATTGCACCAAGGGATCATCACACTCTTCAGCAAATCTAGGTACACTTTGCTGTTGGCTTTCAAGCCAATTTCGAAGATGTGAGGTGGCATGATGTGGCCCTCACTTAAAACCACACCAAAGACCATAACTGTATCTGGAAACTTTCTCATCACCCTGAGCATGTCCCTGTTATTCGTGGCAATCCAGTGATGCATTTTTAGGGTGCTGGCAATGGTCCTGTTGTCATAACTTGGATCGGTAGCGAGCATGAGTTGTACAGCGGTGCATCTCCGCTCTCGCTTGTTGAACATTGTGTCACTTTCAGACATGATAGAAGGCTCCTATCACTCTTGGGATTTATACACAACTGCTATTTTTAGGATATTGAGCACTTTTTGATAACTATCTATCACTTTCTAATCCAAGCAAAGCTGAATAGATTTTCTTGTATAAAACAGAATAACAAAACAGTTGTATTGTTTTTTCCCCCAGGTGACATGGGCTTTAAACATATCTACTCTATCCAGGATATTAAGCACTTTGGATAAACTAACTTATACTCCGTACGATATATGATGCTGTATTATTCCTATTTTTATATGCCATTTTTCTAGTATACAAAATAATAAAAAAGGAAAGTATTTCTCCTAGGCAATGCTGTGTTTAAACACACTTGCTCTACTTAGGAAATTGAGCACTTTTGGATTACTCTGTACCAATTACCAGATAATATACTTCATTATTGTGATATGGTTCTGTGTTATTGCTATTATAAATCCTGAGCAACATCAGGTTTACAATAATTATTAATTACAGATGTTTTACTCGATTGCATATGGATCCATACAGCAGTTCATTTCATAAAACTAACAATTTAAAAGAATCGCTTGAAAATACATTATTTACCATTTTCACAATCTCTCAAAATCAACTCTCAACATGTGAAAATATCAGGTTTTTAACTTTTGAATTCAGATGAACATATCTCGACTCAAACAAAAATTTATTGATTTAAATAAACACCATCAGAATCAACACAGTTTTGCCAACACAAAATAAGTTTATTTATGCCAGTAACGTAAAAATCTTGCATTCTAATGATAAAGTCACTGAAGGCATTTTTAGGTTTTTTAAGCATTTCTCACGCAGAAAGTTGTCGAGATGTTTGAAAAAGTGGTAGTTGGTAGGTGAGAGGTCTGGAGAGTATGGCGGATGAGGCAGTTTCATAGCCAGATTCATTCAACTTCTATAGGATTGCTATAGCAACATGCGGTTGGGATTGTTATGGAGAAGAATTGGGCCTTTTCTGTTGACTAATGCTGGGTGTTGTCGAAGTTTCTAATGCATTTCATTCATTTGTCGACAGTACTTGTCCACTGTGATGATTCTGCCTGCATTCAAATAACTGCAATGGATGAGACCGGTTGCAGACCATCAAACAGTCATCATTACCTTCTTTTGGTGCAAATCTGGTTTCGGGAAGTGTCATGGAGCTTTGTTGGTGTCTAACTACTGAGCTGAGCATCGTCTGTTGTTGTTAAGAACCCGTTTTTTATTGCAAGTCACAACACGGTCGAGAAACGGGTCGCTCTTATTGCGTAAAAGAAGGGAAGATGACACTTCATAATGGCGTTTCTTTTGGTTGTCATTCAATTCATGAGGCACCCATTTATCAAAATTTTTTGTCGTTCCAATCTCTTTCAAGTGGTTGGAAATTGTCGTATATATTATGTCTAATTCGGAAGCAAGTTCTCCAACAGTTGTGTGTGGATTGGCTTTGACTAAAGCTCTGAATTAATTGTTATCAGCATCCGACGGTTGACCACTATGCTCATCATCTTTAAGACTTTTGTTGCCACCATGAAATTTCTTAAACCACCATTGTGCTATGCATCTAGTACATGGTTCCTGGGCCAAACGTTTCCTTAATATTGCAAGCTGTTTCAGCAGCTTTTTGGCCTAGCTTTAATTGAAATAAGAAAATTGTATGATTTGCTTTTTTTCCCATCTTGTATTCAACGTTCTGAAAAAAATACATAATATTTTAAAACAATTGTAATTGAAACAATTAGAGTGAAAAACGCTCTTTAAAATGATGCATGAATTAAAGGCATTACAACGAAAACTTATTTGAAAATACACCATTTGAAATCAAAATAAAAAATTCTGCAAGAACTTTCTTCTCAACCTAATAGTGACTAAACTTGCTCAAACCGGAACACCTGACATGTCACATCCGATCCCTGCTCGCATAGTTCCAGTGCAATTCACCGGCAGCTCAGTTTGTTACATGTCACAACATGACCCTTTGACTGTTTCTGCACTTGCATGCTTTCTCAGCTTGTTTTTTTCCATGATTCAATCTTTTTTTTACCCCGCTAGATAAATAGACAATTAGATAAACAGATAGATAGATAGATAAAGAGATAGATAGATAGATGAACAGATAACAAACGCTTTTACCTGGTGTTGCCTGGCTATTATCTAACAAATGTAATAGTGATACCTGAGATGGGTATAACAGTCTAAAACGTGTACCTCATCTCAGAAACACCCAGAGTTATATTTATTTAAAGTTATCCCTATTCGATGTTGCCTGGGATTATTTTTTCTTTAAGTGACTAAAGATTGGCATCTATATATAAAAAAAAAAAAAAAATTAACGAGTAGACCAAACAAAGGGAAATAACTCTCTCCATCAAGACACTTCTCTTTTTCATAACCGTTTCATTTCAAAAATAACTTCTCAAATGAATTCAATAGGATTATATTTTTTCTAGTTAAGAACACTTGCACTAACATGTTGATGAATCAAACATAGATTTTATAAGGTGAAAGCTATGATGATGATCAACAAAGAGACTGACTTTACTTTATTATAAGTTAGCTGTACTGAGATCCATCATATTCAAATTTCTTCTGCAACTATGCCTAACTTTTGCTAAAAATAAATTGTTGCAAAGTATGTTATTATTTTGTCAATAACATAAGACAACAAAACAAATGAAAATTTATTTTCTATAAGAACAGTTTATTTAAATGCTATTTTGCCCTGACTTTGAAAATCCAACCAACTTAATGTTATAACTAGGTGCCAAATTTGCTAGTCAGAAGAAGGAAGACAATTCATAAAGGTACAGTAAATTTCTGAACAGGTTAACGCAAGGTTAATGTATAGCTCCCCAAAGTAGCTACTTAATTATTTTTTAATATTTTTTACTCTGCATGGTACAAAAATGGTGCTAAGAATTGTTTCTCCTTTTTAAAATGAACTCTGAAATCTGTAAACTTAATGGTACAATTTCTAACAATACAATTAGGGAGTTGATCCCAGGACAACACAAGACATCTGCACACCACTGAAGGCAGTAGTTTGTAATAATATTTATGCATGTCTTTGCATATTTATATTTTCTTTATAAAATATTAGTAATTTAAACAAAAACAAAACATCATGTAATTTTTTTTTTTTCAATTTTTGATAAACAGGCAAAATGTTTTTGAAACCATGTTTAAAATGCAAATATTTTATAAAAAATCATTGTTTTTATTTAAACTTGATTTTTTTTTCTAATAAATTTTGTGCAATTCTTGAAATGTCATAACTATCTGGGAGTAATAATATCTACCAAACTCAGGTTTGACAACCACTTGTCTTCTATATCGATTAGGGTTAATAAGGAGCTTTATGTATTGCATCTCCTGAGCTACCAAATTGTTCATAAATGGCATTTGCTGACTGGGCTCTACAAGGCAATGATTCGTTCCCACTTGGAATATGGATTCCTAGTGTTCACCAGAGTTAGCAAGGTGATCTTTGATTCTCTTGAGCATTTACAGCATTATGCCATCAAATATATACGACTCATTCTCTACCGCAACCCTGTTTCCCCCTGGAGTATATGAGCTGCTTGGATTAGATCAACTATCTACTTACCGGAATGTAACAGTTGCTTTTGTTGTTTACAGATTATTTTGTGGTGCTTACTCCACTGCAGTGCTGAAATACTGCCCTGTGCTGCATCTGAACAGGCCAAGCCTGTGATGATATACATTTATATTAGACCCTCTGCATATATTATACTCATGATGTATCGACAATCTCCTTTTGCATTATGTTCTGCAGTCCTGAATGTGCTGCCTCAGAATTGTGTGAATGAGCATATATAACTGTCACATTTTCAGAGTTCTATACTGGCTAACTATCGTGATATTCCTAAGTTTTATGCATTCCCTAATTAGCTTAGTAGCCTTTGTCTATTGCTAACGGTTTTATGACCGCGGCTTTTCATTTTTTATAATTATCACCACTTATCAAGGCCTGGAGGCCACTCTAGGATAAAGGTTAATGAGTGTACAGTAGTCAATGGGACAGTAGAGTAATTGCTAGTGGAATTTGGTAAATTGGATTACTTAAGGGGATGGCTTATCAAGAACTAGTTTATGTTGGACTTGAAGATGATCACATTGTAGTCAGCTAGAAAGCAGGTAAACAAGAGTTTCACAGGCGTGCAGTTCGAAGAAAGAAGCTTTGTTCATGGAATCCATGTTTAGGTTTAGGCACAGCTAAAGAGTGGGAGAAATTATTGATATTGGTTTCAGCTAGATGAGTGTTTTTCGTGAAAGGGGGGACCATAGATTGGAGCTCAGACAAGCACTTGCCATGAAAATGATAAGAGAGATGGGCTCACAACGTCTCTTCTCTGGGAAAGAGGTTGCAGGGAAGAGAAAAGTGCATCCTTCACTAGGCTACGAAGTCTATTTTGAACTTGAGGCAAGGCAGGATAACATGCTTCTAGCAGTTCTTACCCATTACTCCATCCTTCAATGTACTTTGCTCTTATACAGGTAGAGAATTGCATCAACAGTGAGATATCTGCTCAAGTGGTAGAATGGTCCCACCATTTTTCTAGCGACTTTGGCAACGAATTTTCTGTCTGTGTTCCATTTCAGATCAGGAGTAGAGGTCAGATCTAGAAGTTTGTCAAAGCACAAAGCCTCCCCAAGATGAGAGGCATTCATTTTAGTTGATGCCAAATGGGGATCAGAGCGTTGATAATGATAGAAGCTTGGTTTTAGATGCATTAAAATTAACCAGCCACCTCTCTCCCCATTGAACCACGTGCTCAAGATTAGAGGAGAGAGAATCATAGAGAACTTGGTTATTTACGGCCTTTGAAGTGTTACCATAGATAGTAGTGTTGTCAGCATAAATGTCTACGAATGATCTTAGGATGTGATTTGGAAAATCATTGATGAAGAGAGTTGGACCCAGGATGGACTCCTGGCTTTATAAAGTAAATAAAAATAAAATAAAAAAATACATAAATATCCATCATAAAAGAAAGTGTCTTTCTTTTTTTAGTTATAATTAGAAATACTAGTCTAATACCTATTCTAATGTCTAGTGTTACTATTGAAGTGGTGGGCAGATGTTGCCACACAATATAAGGTGGAGAATATTTCTTTAATTGAAGCTATTTTTAAGCACATGGTCGCAGTAGTGTAATGGGATCTGACAAAAGTTCTTAGAAGCATCTGTTAGAAATTTAAAATTTTGTATAAACAGACAAAATGTTTTGAAACCATGTTTAAGATGCAAATATTTTATTAAAAATCATTTGTTCAAAAACTATCAGCTATTTTGAATTAAAAAAACAAAAACATGCATAACTGATAATACCTCGATAGAGAAGGGAAAAGAAAAACGAATGTATCTATTCATTCAATCAAAATTTGTAAAACAAAAAAAACATGTTGCTTAATAAAGTATTGTCCTAATTAAAAAAAAAATAAAAAAAATCCTATTTCCAATTAATTTTGACCAAACTTATGATCCAAGGGAAGTAATTCTAATTTTTTTTTTAAAGAGTTATTTCCCCCTTTACATGCCCAACTCGACTTTGAGTGCCGATTGTGCTTGTTACTGTTTTCGTATCATTTGAATTCCTTTATCACGAAAGTCCCTATTTGTCTACCTCAGTCTAGAATGATTTCTCCTCTTCTGGTTGAGAATGGAATAGCTAATTCCCTTTAATCCAATGGAGGTTCAGTTATTTATTTGTAATGTTGAAATGTCAAAACCAACACATTTCAGGTGAAAACATTATTACCTATTTACGTGTCATGTCGACTTAAGTTTATTAAATTCCAAAAATTATGAAAAATAATCCAAGAGTAAAATAATTACAAGTAAAAATAAATTTTATTGAATTATCAAGTTTTATCGTTTGTTTTAATGAGAATTGTGCAACATTTTTTTATGACAAACTGACTTATCTCCCTTAAAGGCCCACCATTTTAAAACACACGATGTTTAATAACTGTGGATGATTTTTTTTTTTTGTTAAAAATGCCTTTAACACATCTTTTACTGTATCGTCTTTTGTAATTTACTGAATTTATACTAATTTTGACATAGCCTGTAAGTATGTAATGTTTTCACCCGAAATGTGTTGGTTTAAAACATCACTTAATCTGCACAAGCACTTTTTTTCTTTGATTCCAATTTTGTTTTAGTCTTTTTTCATCTTTTGTCCCATATTTTTCGAAAATGCTCCTACGATAGTTGATACTACGAAAGATTTCTTGATTTACAATCAATTCAGAACATTGGTGTATATTTTTTTTTTTTACTCATATTTGCACCTCTTCAGGCGTATTGCCACTGAAGAGGTGTTACTGTGAATTAGGAGTCAGATTTACAAGGCCATCCTAAGTGGGGATTTGTGCAGCAAGATGCTTAGTTTTCGTTACCTCTACTCACTACAAGTTCTCAAGCAAGTCATTATCACTAATTGCTCATCAGAAGAAACAAGTCTTGTTCCCTGGAGTCTGAGTGACAAAAAAATCTCCCTCTCTGAACAGTTGTTTAAGATTAACATCTTGCGGAAAATTCTGTTTTCTCCCCTGGGTCTTCCATTCTCTCATTTCTCTGGTACCAATCAGTATTGATGCCACTATGTTTTATTTGTGAAACAGGGAAATGGGTGTCAGATCGTTTTCATCTTAATCTCATCCCAATGTTTGGTTCTTTTCCTTGAAACTGTCTCCAAGCCATACCTTTAACCTGGGATTACAATACTAGCCTTGAAAATGAGTTCCTAATATTAAAATGTAATTAAAAACATTTGAATTTGTAGAAGACTAGCAGGCCGCTCGGTGTTGTTCGTTCATGATATAAACTTAAATACGATATCAGGTTAGTTTTTTTTTTTCGTGTTGGAAGCGTTGACTGAATTTGAATTTTAAAATGAAATATATATAAAAAGCTGACTAAAAAGCTTGCATGTCTGAATACCCTTTGTAAAATTTAAAATGTTTAGGTCCAAAATTGGCTGAATAGTTTGCTAGAGACGGCAGCCAAATTTTTGGCCAAAAACTGACTAAAAAGCTTGCCCTATGTCTAAATATACTTTGTAAAATTTTAAATGTTTAGACCAAAAATTGGCTGAGTAATTTGGTAGCGACCGCAAAGGTCAAATTTTAAAAAGCTTTGACCCCAATTTTGCCCCCTTAACATTTATTGTTTTGGGCTCAAATCAAATTAAAAAAGTTTGATCCATGTCCAAGTAACCTACATCTAAAATTTCAAGTGTTTAGACCCAAAATTGGCAGAGGAGTTTGATAGAGTTTTCAAAAGTCAAATCGTTGAACTTTGACCCCTTAACAGCCAAATTTCTGGCCGAAAACCAATCACAAAGATTTTCCCAAATCTCAGTACCCTGTATATTAAATTTCGAGTCTGTAGACTCCAAATTGACAGTTATTGCGTAGAGAAATGTACACACACACACACACACACACACACGTTCACTTTTATATGTATATAGACAGATTCAAAGAGAAGTTATTTTGTATGAACGGATACAGAGGATATAACTCTGTTTTATTTATACACAGTTATGCACACTTTTTTAAGATGGCCCTCATCTATAATATAAATCTCAGTCGTCTGTTTGTGTGTTTGTATGTCCACTAAAACTTTTGTCATCCACATCGAAGTGGCATCAATGTAGTTTGAAAGAGTGATCTCTCAGACACAGAATATCGGAAAATTAGAAAAGCAATTATTTCATGTAAAAATACTTTTGATGCTGTTTGTTAATCGTGCATACGCGAACGGTCGATTCGTTTTCATTTTAAAAAGCCAAATTTGTAACGTCATAACATTTGTGTCATCATGGTCCAATTGACAATATGTTCACTTATGAACTTAAGTTTTGCAAGTTTACGCCCAGTACGCAGCATTTTTTTCCCCTCTCTCCTATCTTTTAAAATTCTTAACTTTCTTACGCACGTTCACTAGACGGAATTTTTTTCTTTTAATAACACAAGATAGCACCCAAGTCCCGTTTCTTTAAAATTTTTTCTTAATTTAACTGTATTTTACAACCGGGCAATGCCCCTCCTCGATGTGAGTAAATGAGCAAGATATCTGTGCACATTACATTTAAACTTCCGTGTGCTATTACAATCAGGAAGCAGGAAATGGAAGAAATTCCAAAATCTAGCAGTTTGAAGGAATAAGCTATTAGAGTACAAGGTTTTTCAACATCTAGAAACTTCAACAGTGAAGGGGTGGGATTTTTGTGCTAGACAAGTTTGTTGGGTGTACAAAGTGGAATAGTAATATTGTCACCCAAGAAAAGATGACATGATTCCATTTCCGTTTGATGAAAACTGGTTTCCTATTTTGTTGCAGACCATCTACTAGTTGGCCAGTTGTGTACAAATCCCAAGCGCGATAGGCGCTCTCTATCATGTCTAAAAGTGACACAATGTTCAATGAGCAAAATCAGAGATGCACCGTTGTACAACTAATGCTCTCTACCGATCCAACAGGACCATTGCCAGCACCCTCAAAATCCATCGTTGGATTGCTATGAATAACAGGGATGTGCTCAGGGGGATGAAAACAAAGTTTCCGACCATGGTTATCATCTTTGGTGTGGTTTCAAGTAAGGCCCATATCATACCATATATCTTGGAAGTCGGCTTGAAAGTCAACACTCGATGTGCTGAAGAGTGTGACGATCCCCTGGTGCAATCAGATGGCTGCTGGCAGACCCTGGGTGTGGCAGCAGGACTCGGCACTAGCCCACAAGTCCAAAGAAACCCTGGCTTGGCTTCAGAAGGAGTGCTACAACTTTGTACTCTTCTTTCCCTGCTCCCACCCCTTGTTGGATTACTTTGTTTGGTTATACGTCGAGAATATCACCAACATGACCTCCCACAACACCAAATCTAGCCTGATCGCCACAATCCACAGAGTATTCGCTGAACTCCTGCCAGTCAGCGCTTGTGGATAAATCATACTCCCAGTTCCATATCCGTATTGAGGCAGTGATTGAGGCTGAAGGTGGCTACATTAAATAGATGTCAGCTCTACTACATTATCAAGTTACCTAAATTGTTTTTTTTTTTTTCAATAAAAGTTTTAAAATAAAGCTGTAGTGTTGTTTTTTTTAAGGATGACACTTTTCTCATTCCACCCTGTATGTTGAGGAGAGGGGATACAAGTGCAGTGAGTTTGCCAGAGCACATTTCATTAAAGTATTTGTAAAACAGACATAGGGAAGCAACCTTATGGTGATGGGACAGAGGTTGAAGCTTGGTCGATATTAGACTGGAGAATTTTTTTTGGACCCTGTCTAAGAGGGAGAGCCCATATGTGGCAACAATACTCCATCCATGGTATGCGAATGGTAGATATACAGGATAGGTGTGAGTAATTTTATAGCACACTAAAAAGAACCTTTTTGTATCAGATTTTACAATGTCCTTAATGTATTTGTTCCGATTCATGTTACCTGTGAATGTTAAGCTGAGTAGTTTGAACGATGAACTCTCAAGTAGGGTGTTAGGTGTCATAGTGATTGAGAAGGTTTCTTGTAATTGTTAAAGAAAATAAGTTTAGTTTTAACATTAAATGCTACCATCCATTTACAGCCTAATTTCGCTACAAACTGAGGTCGTTTTCTAAGTTACTCCTGACCTGTAATGGAACATGTACATCAAATCCGTTGCCAAGGTCGTTGGAAAAAATGGTGGGATCATTCTACTGCTCCAGTAGGTATCTCACTGCTGATGCAGTTCTCTACCTGTATAAGAGCCAAGTACGTCCAAGGATGGAATACTGTTGCCACATCTGGGCAGGAGCTGCTAGAAGCCTTTATTCTACCTTGACAAAGTTCAAAATAGACTTTGTACCCTAGTGAAGGATGCCCTTTTCTCCTCTCTGCAACCTCTTTCCCACAGAAGAGACATTGCAAGCCTATCTCTCCTTTATCGTTATTTTCATGGCAAGTACTCGTCTGAGCTCGAATCTATGGTCCTCCCTTGCCAAACTTTCACAAAAAAACACTCATTTAACTGAAACCATTGATAATTTCCCCCACTCTTTATCTGTACCTAAACATAGATTTCATGAACAAAGCTTCTTACTTCGAACTGCACGCCTGTGCAAATCTCTTCTTGATGAGCCATCCCCTTACTTAAGTAATCCAATTTACTGAATTTCCATTATGAACAATTACTAAATTGTCCCATTGGCTACCATACACTCATTAAGCCTTATCCTCGAATGGCTTCTGGGCCTTAATAAGTGGAAACTGATTTGTAAAAACAAAAAAAAACAACAACTTTACTTTAAATATTAGATTAAAAGATTAAATTTAAATTGATAGTTGCAAATAAGAAAATAAGTTGTTTTATTTTCTTGTTTTCCAGGGGTTGAAGTGTACGTCCTGGGGGGTGAGGCCAAGCTTGGTAGCAACAATTGGCAGATGACTACATGGGCTTACAACATGTTGAGACGGAAATGGACTATGAAAGCTTCCCTCTTAGAGCCACGGCGTCACCATGCTGTCTGCGTGATGGACAAGGATATTTACGTGATCGGTGGCTTCACCAAATACAGAGTCATCACCAGCTCAGTACATCGGTACCATTCCGATGAAGGTAAGTTCTGTGGAAAGATGTTCATGCTTCCAAAAATTTTTTTTTTAAATTATATAAAAAGAATTGTTAATTATAACATTGTAAAATTAGAATATTTACTCTTCCCTTTTGTCGTTTTTATAGTGATGCATGTATTGTAGCCCATTCACCAACACAAGTGTTGCCATGTTGAATATGTGATTTTTGTTAATAATATAGAGGTTATAATAAAAAAAGGACAGCGATGAAGAAATTATAATAAATTATGGTTGAATTTACATAAAGTACAGTAATACCCCGGGATACAGTGGCTCTAGGATATGTTTTTTTTTTTTTTAGGTTACGATATGAAATACAATGTTTTTCCGGCCCCTGATTATGGTATTTGCCCTGCCTTACAGTGTTATTTATGATGTTATTTGATTAGATATATGTGTATTATATACTGTACTGTATTTTGTTACTAATTTTTTATGCCATATTCCGGGTTTCTACTGTGTGTGTGTGTGTGTATATATATATATATATATATATATATATATTTTTTTTTTATTCTCACAGAGGTTTGTAAAAGACAAATATGAGAGCAATATAGTGAAACGGTATACATAAAGATCTCTACCATTATATAAAAGGAGCTTTGTGTGTGAGTTTGTTCCCTATAGACTCTGAAATGGCTGAGTTAATATTTATGAAATTTTATACAGATGTACTTTGTGTACCTGGCAGTGGTCTTAAATAGGTTTTGTATCAAAATCGTATCGATAATCGAAATAACCCGATGAAAGAAAGAGCAGGCGATTTCGATCAAAGTTAACACCTTACACAGTCGAATATCACAAGTGCATTTGTAAACTTTTATTACTAAATTACCTGCTATATAAAATTAGCAGTAGGTTCTTTTATATGACAGGGGTGCATCTGAAATGAATGTTTTTGTTTAAAGTACAATTGAGCCATGATATTTTACTTTTTCATTTTAAACTTTATTTCAAGCCATTATATATAAGAATAATTTTATAAAATCAACTATAAGTTCTCTACAGTGCAATGTACACTACAATGTATTGTGGACTAAGTCACTTCTAGTTATGACGAAGATTGCAGAAGAGATGGTGTGGATCTACTGTCTTTTCTCTATAATCATTTTATGGCAGGTTTTTGGCTGAGCTTCTATTTCCGCCTAACCCACCCACATTAAAACTTTTGCAGCAAACACTTATTTAGCTACAACAACTGCCAATAATTTTCTTTATTACCTATCAGTGCCTAAAACTAAACGAAAATTCCATGAGCAAAGTTTCTATCCTAGAACTACCCATCTGTGGAACAATACTGTGGGGCTGCTTCCCAGTTGATTATAACATGGTCATTTTCAAATCTAATGTAAATATTTGTTGAGCCATCCTCTTAAATAATCAAACCCTACCCAAGTTCCACCATTACTGATCATCACGGTGTAGCCTCGTTATCCACCTGTGACCTTTGAGCATAGATGTGTGGTGATCCTTTCTTTAAAAAATGTCTTTTTTTAAATCTCACTTCAAAAACATCGTCAGATAATATTTTAAAATTAAATTCAAAATATGACATTTTTTATTCACTTTTTTTCTCTTTCCCTATTTTTTTCTCCAGATCGCTGGACTGTGTGTTCTGAGTTAATCCGGCCAGAATTTGCTGCAACAGCAACAAGTGTAAATCAACGGGTGTACCTTTTTAAGACACTGGACATCCAGAGCTACAACCCCGATACAAACCAGTGGATTATAGTGACCACTGACGTCCCTCCAGCAAAAACCCCTGGATTCACAGTCATGTCAGCAATTACTGTGGGCTCGAAAATCATTATCCAAGGTGGTTACAACAATATGCTCTATCAATACGATCCGGACATTGTAGACCAGAACGAAGCCTGGACTTGCCTCGGGCGTTATAAGGACGTTTTTGGCAGTTGTGCCGAACTAGATGGCAAAATTTATTGTATGGGGAATGACTGTGATCACATGGAAACGTATGATTTAGCGACACAGGAATTTGGGGTGGAGATGTCTGTGTCATCTCAACTGTCCAGAAGTTTCTTGGTCACATTGCCATTTTATGAGGAAACTATGCAGTAGGAGTTGCGTCATTACCGGTTGATTTTTTTTTTTTTTAAATTTACTTATTTTTTTTTTACTTTGCTGCTTTTTTTTCTTTTTCTTTCCTTTTATTTTTTTTAAAAGAACTGAAAATAAAAAGCTGCTGTACATTATAGTATATAAAATTAATAATTAATTAATAATAATTAATTATAGTATATAAAATGGTGCTTTCTTACTTTTATCGGATTTTGTTGTGATTATTTTTCAGCAACCGTGAATATCTGCAGCTTTATTAGCAAACCATAAATGGTTTGTCTCTGATGAGCAGTTTTTAATACTTTGTGGTTATTTTATACTAAAACAAACGATCCATTTCACATATATATATATATATATATATATGTAGGTGCCTGTGTTATTTATTTGTTATATGCTCTGTAATTACATTGAACTTACTAAATGAAAGGATTAGTATAAATAAAAGGTGAAATATAATTGGGGGCAAAAAAAACATTTCCACACACACACACACATATATATATTTATATAAAATGGTGCTTTCTTAATTAATTTCAATTTTGTTTTTCAGTAATCATGAATGCAATCTTATCAAAAAAAAAAAATTTTAATGGAAATTGCTCCAGACAAAGCAGAAAAACACTTGATGTAAAGAGCTTAAATAAAAAAGAAAAAAAACACTTCAAGGTGAAAACCTAGTCAGTGAAAAGTGTTATATGGATAGATTCTGATCTGGGAAAAACATCAATTCTTTCCCCTTTGTCAGAAACATCGCTCATGAAATGTACAGACCAAAAGATAAATAAAGAAAAGCGAGTTACGAGGCTGTTAAAGTAAACGAAATTGATTCGGATTTTGTTTTATTTTTTTCTATAACCGTGAATGTCTGTGGTCTTCTTAGTAAATAAGAAATTGTCTATTTTTTCTTGTTAACGATTTATTTTTTTAAATTTTATTTCATACTAAAACACAAAACAGTTAATCGAAATCAATCAAATATATTGGGTTCAACATAACGATCATAATTAGGAGAGCAGAAAGTAAAGCGTGAGTTTATTTTCGAAAACCTTGTAACTAGTTTCTCTTTGTTCTTTAGTCCTCACATTCCATTTGTGATGTTTCTGACAAAGGAGAAAAAATTGCTGTTTTCTAGGTCAGAATCTATCAACACTTATTGTTAGCTAGTTTTTGAGTTTGAAATAGTATTTTTTTTTTAAATTTTAACTCCTTGCATCAATTGGCTTCATGCCTTGTCTGCAACGATTTTCATGAAAAAAAAAAAGCAGTTGACCTTTAATCTAATATTTTTAAGTCAGTATTTGTAGGGAAATGTTTTCAAGTCTCTTATTTTTGTTCTGGTTATTAACTCAGATCGATCTACAGTGTGGAAATTTAAGTCAGATGATTTGCTGAAAGTACTAGATCTGCCGAGCATAAAACTATCCTAAAGAGAAATTGGTTATGCTGGTATATATGGAGTGTTCATCCTCCTGGATAAATTTTTGCAGAAATATTGATGTTTTGAATTGCAGGAAGTTTGACCAGCCAAGGAAAACTTGGAAGCAAGCGATTATACAGGACTATACATCGTGGAATTTAGAGACAATTGACTTGGTGAACTGCGAGAACTAAAAAGTGATATGAGATATAAAAATGTGTAGCCCCATCAACAAGAGATGCACACATGCATGCAGTACCTCTGCTGTTTTAACAGCATCAGCGACCACGCCTTTCCAAATTGTACTACCAAAGACAAGTAAAGTCAGTAATTTCCCATTGCTTTCTGTCTTGATTCGAGGGTGTATCTCCCCATCTGAGTGTTAAACGCGCCCCCAGATACCAATCTGGAAATTTCTACGACTCCACACGGTATATACAGCACCTAGCCTTCCCAAATGGTCACCCATCTGGTACTGGTCAGACTCATCATTGCTTAACTTCATGGATCTGGCGAGAACCGGTGTGAGATTCATTTCTATTGTTCAGAGAAATGGTTTGCTTTAGTCAATTTTTTTGTCTCAATATTTCAGCAAAACTTTGACAGAATTTAATTTTCTGTACGTCTTGTTTACTCTTCTGCGGAAGTCAATATCGGGTTTACTTTATAAAAATTCTATATTAACAGTAATATGCTTTGGAAGTTAAGTGTAGACGTGGATATGAACTTCAACAAATAACTTTAAATAAAAACATTTCATTTTTCAGACTTCTTGTGGGAACCACACAGTCAATTTTCATACTTTTCAGAGCTTTTTGAGAGTTAAAATTCAAATGTCAGATGGTCCATGTTGAAGTTTTTGGCAAACATTCTTATAGCAAGCGTTTTTCTACTTCCATATCTACAAAAATGGTCATTGAAATTTGATGCTTGACCATGATTCATTAACTGCAAGGTTTCTATCACCCAATTTGAACGTCTTGAATCTTTAATTTTGCTGATTCTTTCTTCACCAAAACATTCGAGATCATGAAATAATGGTGCTGCATTGCAATCTTTCTCAAAATTGCTAGAATGCCAATTTCTTTCTTTTTTTATTTATTTTTTTTTTATTTGCATTCATCGCTAACAAGGCATATCACCACTTCGATGCAAGAGGCTACTATTTGGGACCATGCCTAGGAAAGATTAACAAGATGTTGATTTACATTACATTTAAACTTCTACATATCAGTACAGTCAAGGAAGGAGGTAGCTGGAAGGTAATTCCAAAGTCTAGCTGTTTGAGGGGAAAGAAACTATTAGAGTAGAAAACTTTCTGGCATTTAGGGACTTCAGCAGTGAAGGGGTGTGATTTTGTTGCTAAGCAGGTTTATCAGGGATATGTATGTCGGGGGGCACAAGTGCAATAAGTTCATCAGAGCACATTCCATTAAAACAAAGTACAAAATTGACTTCGTGGTTTAGTGGGGGATGCCCTTTTCTCTTCCCTGCAACCTCTCTCCCACAGAAGAGACGTTGCAAGTCTGTCCTTGTTTTATCGCTATTTCCATGGCAAGTGCTCGTCTGAGCTCCAATCCCTCGTCCCCCCTCGCTAAACTTTCACAAGAAACACCCCTCTGGCTGAAACTACTGGCAATAATTTTCCCCACTCTTTATCTGTGCCTAAATCCAAACATAGATTCCATGAGCAAAGCTTCTTTCTTAGAACTGCACGCCAGTGGAACTCTCTGCCGCTTGCTTGTTTCCCACCTGACTACAACTTGGACGTCTTCAAGTTCAACATAAACAAACTCCTGACAAACCGCCCCCTTAAGTAAGACACTCTATCAAAACCCCCAATACTAATGATTACTACAATACTGTACATGCAATAACCTTTATCCCTGAGTGGCCTTCGGGCCTTGATAAGTGGTGACCCCATGTAAAAAAAAAAAAAAAAAAAAAAAAAAAAAAATTGTAAAACAGAGATGCAACATTGCAGCGATGGGACAGGGGTTGGAGCTTAGTTGACAAAGTTGGATTATTATTAGATAGTCGAAACAAGGTCTATAGCCATTACTCACATGCTCTCGTGTAATAAATGAATGCGTGAATGTAGGATTGACATGAAATTCTTAAAGATAAACTAAAATGACCGAAAAATGGGCTGAAATGACTTAAATAAATAAAAAGTAAATAACTTAGAATGACTTTAATGAACTTAAGGATGAATTGAATGACCTTAAGATTGACTTGAATGCTTAAAAAATAAATGGAATCCTTCAAAAACAACTTGAATAATCTGGAGAATGACTTGAATGGCTTTGAAACTGACTGGTTGGAAAGTGGGTGATCATTTTACATTAAATTAATACAGAAAAGTGATCCTCCACTTTATATCACAAAGTTACAAACATAAGTACAACATGTAGTAAGAACAGATACTACACTTTGATCTTCATATTTAATTTATTCCGTTTAAAGAAAAAATTCCAATTAAAAAAATTTCAATATAAAATTAAAAAATTTAAAAAAGTAAAATCTCCAGGAAGGTTCTTTAGTGCCAAAACAAACAATTGGGGGACCAGATCTCATTTGTACCACCAGTCAAGAGTCTTTTTAATTTTCTTTTGCTAACCTAGCGGGATGGGTTCCGTAGGTGGTAACACGTATTCAAACTTGGCGCCTCGTTGGATGCACAAGCTAGTGTCATGCACCCACCTCCTGTCAAAGACCACTCGAGGCAACCTCCTCCAATCGCATCTGATCTTTACTTTAAGCAGATGTTTAAAGTAGACGATCAGATCCCGATCCGGAACAGATATCCCTTCGCGGACTCGCTTGAGGCATGTGATCCATATGAACATTCTCGCTACTGCTAGGATCTCCAGAAAACCCATTCTTTTCTACTTAGGCAGCGGCGGATCTCCAAAAAGTATGACTCGTCGAGTTCAAGCAAGCGTGTGGCATTGATGAGAGCCGTTACCTCGTTGACGTACCCTAGAAGGGTCTTAAGCCTGCTGCAGTGGAAGAAAGCATGAACAACCATTTCCTTCATGCCTTCATCGCAGCGCAGGCAATAGACTCGGGTCTCTTCTTTGTGCAAGTGGAGTTCATCAAAGAGGGGCAGTGCATTCCGGACAAGTTGCCAGGTAAGGGAAAATTCCGAGTTGGTAAGAAAGTCCCGTCCTGGTGCCCAACTCTACTGGGAGCGGACCTCTTCTAATGACATCCCCATCCGCTTAACTAGCGGTTCCTTTTTGCTATGCCCCCACTAGCTCCCGATAAAGCCTGTTCCTAGACCTAGACTGTTCGAGGACACTGGTCCCCGGCAACGCTCTAAGTTCGGACCGGCATTCGGCGTAGAATTTGTTCCCCACTCGGTCGAAGCTCAGCGGAGACCAAGGGGTCAGATGAGAGATTGGAAAATGAGCTTCCAACCGCAGTGACCCATGGAACATCTACGTACAGTGAACGGTTCAGGAAGGCCAACCTGTCTGCGTGCTTGTGACGCAGGAGATCGGGCAGTCCTAAACCTCCCTCATTTGGATTTCGAACACAGATATCTCTGCTTCACCTCATTCCACAAGAGTGAGTCGAGGTGCTCCTGTAAGCTGATTCGTTTTTCTGCAGGTAGGGGAAGTACAGACAGACCGTACAGGTTGAGTGGAAAGACGTATGTAGCACATGCCTCCGCCCGACCCTTCAAGGACAATTTCCTTCGAATCCAAGTCTTGACAGAGGATTTGACCTTGGTCTCCACTTCCAAGCAGTTTTTCTCCAGCTGGAGACACACCAAGGATCCGGACCGGGCCGTCGGGCCAACTGAAGATGCCCAGAAGCTAATTTACTCCGGTCCAGGCACCCAACTGACTTACTGCGATTGAAGATGGCCCCCGTAACTGCTTCTTATCGAGCGAGTGCCTCAGTGACCACTTGAATGTCCGTGGGGCAAGACACGAACACAGTAACGTCATCGGCGAATGCGGAAACCCTGGCTCATGTGCCTCTAGGGAGACCTATCCCACGCAGGACTGGTGTAGTCGCCTTGTCCCTTAACTTGCAAAGGAGGGGTTCCAATGCCAGGACGTACAAGAGAAGCAACATCAGACAACCCTGTCGTACCAACTGGGAGACGGTGAATGACTCCGACAGCTTACCGTTGATCTGCACTGCTACCGTCGGCCTGTCATACAGTACAAAGATCCGCTTGCGGAAGTCCGGATTAAAACCGGCGGCCTCCAGCACAGATCCCAGGAACCGATGGTCGACCCTATCGAAAGCCTTGGACTGATCCAAACTGATCAGCACCGCCTCGGCGTCGTCTTCTGTCCCCTCTATGATCATGCGTATCAGATGAAGATTGTCCTGAATCGATCTCCCCTTCACAGCATAGCTCTGGTCTGGTTCGATCAAGTCAGTGATGCCAACCTGCAACCGATTTGCAAGAACCTTGGCCAAAATCTTTAACTCTGTGTTTAGCAGAGTCAAGGGCCTGAAATCGTCTGTCTTCCTCCCCTCCATGTCGTTGACCTTTCCTTAGCAATGTGACCACTCCCTTGGTCACCTGCCCAGGGATGGAACCCTGAGCAAACAAATGGTTGAACATATCCTTCAGAATAAGGACCAACATGGGCTACAGCCTCAAGTAGAATTCGTATGTTAGACCATCAAGCCCAGGGGACTTGTTGCAGCCGACCTGCTTCAACGCAGTAATGATCTCATGTTCCATGACAAGACCATCACAGTTAGCCGCTTGAGCCGTCATGAGGTAAGGCGAGTTGGCCAAATAGATGCCAAACTCTTCGACCCTGAGTCTGGGTAGTTGGGTGAAGCGCTCTGATAGATGCTTCCAAAACCCCTCGCAAATCTCCCGCGTCGACACGAGGGTGTGCCCTTCCAGGTCATTTACTTTTCGAATGTACCCGTTCGAGCTGTGCCTTAGAGCAGCCTTACGCTCAACAGCGTCTACATTAACAGCCTCGTTTGAGACTTAACCTAGCCCTAACTATCTGGCCCTCGTACCGCTCGCTAGCCAAGCGGTTGAGGTCTTGTTTAGCTAGCACTATCTCTAGGGGTCCCTCCACCACCCGGGTCAGCCTATTCTCTCTATGCTTCTTGGCCTTAGCCTTCTCTAGTGCGAGGTGTTGGCTGTACTGGACCGGGAAGCATCTAATCTTAGCTTTGAGACTAACCCATCACTTACTCCCAGTAACCGCCCCCACTAATACCCACCGGATTAACTCTGTAACCTTCAACCGGTAGTCCTCCAGCTCCAACAAGGTGCTGTTAAACTTCCAGTATCCGGCCAGTTTAGGCCGAGAGCTCAAGTTCAAATGGGCCATAACAAGTTTATGGTCCGAGTGTCCTAAAAAGTGAAACGTGGGGCAAGATATGAAGTCTACATCGCCTCTTCTTACTAACATCCGATCCAAGTAAGTACTTGAATGGGAAGGCACATTAGGATGCCATGTCCACATCTCCCACCCCGAGTGATCCATGCAAAATCTGTCGACCAGGTCGCACGAAGCCATTAGGTCAGACAGACTGCTGTCACACAACACCAACCCGCTAGTCCCCTGACCTTATCTACCTTGGGATCAAGGATGGCATTCCAATCACCCATTAAGACTACCCTCTCTGGATCATCTATAAAACCCTCCACCCATCGAAAGAAGGAAGCCCTCTCCACAGTAGAATTAGGTGCGCAAACTGCGATTATCCAAAACACACTGCTATTAACGGCAACATCGACGACAATCGCCCGCCCATCCTCGTCCGCGTGAACAACATTCACCGACGCTGATAGGGTACAATTTACTAGCAAGGATATTCCACAACTATAGTTATTGCCATATGCTAAGTAAACATCGTAATCGTTCACCAGCACCTGACAATCCCCGTCACAAATAAATTGGGTCTCCTGTATAGCGGCAATATCTATTTTGAGGGACACCAGATCTCTCAGCATGCGCGTGGCCTTGCTTCGACATCTGAGGCCCCTCACATTACAAGTAGGCAAGTTTAAACCCATGATCATCTACCTTATTCAGTGTCACACACGGGCCTGAAGTCCCCGGAGGGTGAGGACGTCGCAGGCCTGTCCAAGGCTTCCTGTCAGTAAGTCTGCAGAGGGTACTCGATTCTTGGCCACGCCTCCCACGTCCAGGGGGAAAATTAATTTTAAAGCCCTGTAGAAGGAATATATACAGGGACTCTGCCCTCATATTTAAAAACTAAATTGTTTAGCAAAGGATGCATCGTGTCCACCAGCTGCTGGCCTGGGATTGCATCCTTTGCGGTGTCTATCCATGCTCAGAGGGCCTCAGTCCTGGAATCCCTGTTGACCCTAATAAATGTGGTCAACAAGGGAGCGTCCTTGAACTTGGTTGGGTCGGTGACATTATCGCCACCGACATAGAGAAAGTTCTTTAGCTCGTTATAACGAACCTTCTGCTGGCCTTTCAGTTCTGTTGTTGGCTGCAGAGGGCCCGTCTCACATATCCTTCCTCCTGGAAGGAAGGGAAGTCTCTTTGTCCGCTCTGTGCGGACTGGTGGGGTGGGTTTTTCCTTGACTGGAGGGGGAGTGGGTGTAGGGGGTGTCGGGTGTTGGGGTGTTTAGTGGTGGGGGAGGTGTTTTTTTTTTTTTTGGGTCGTTATTAGACCTTTCTGAGGATGGATTGCGTGGTAGTGTTCTTGGGGGTTCGGGGAGGAAGGGGGGAAATTGCTCTGGCTGTTTGGAGGAGTGGGATTTGGGGGGTTTAGCCTCATCTGTTTTGGATATTGTCTTTGCGGGTGGGGGTGTCTTCCTTGGATCTCCTGCTTTTCCTCCTCTTCGTCATTCTCTTGCTGACTGCTGCTGCTGTTGTCTCTTCTGTGTCTGTGGCTAGATCCTCCGACGCGATCTCTTCCTCAGACTCTTGGAACTTCCTCTTGTTTGAGGAAGAGGGCGCCTGAGTGTCCATCGGGGTGATTTTGGGTTGAGTTTTGGTCGTTATTGGTTTGGGCGGGTTTTTGCTGGGTCTGCCCTTCCTTGTGACCTTTGCCCAATGTGCTTCTGCTGCCGGGTCGGAATTCCCTGCAGCTGGGGCTGTGGCTTGTACCTCTGCTGGGGTTTTGGCGGGGACTTTTCTCTGGGGGTAGGCTGGTTGCCTTTTAGGACAGTCCTTGGCCATGTGTCCCCTCAGCTGGCAGTGCCAGCAGTGAGGTTTTCTCCCTTTTACGATCAGCGTCATGGTCTGCTCTCCAAACTTGAGCATGGCTGGAACATTGTCGAAACTCTCCTTACCGATGACCATCCAAACTTTGTAGTCCTCGGTCAAAACATTGCGTCGACCGTGGGCTGGGGCGACTGCCTCCACCTCACCGTATTGACTCAGTATGGTCCCGACTTGTTTTCCGGTTATATAGCACGGGACGTTCAGTACTGAGACAGTGGTGTTCCTCCCGCTGAGGTATACTGGCTGGAGCCGAATGTTCCTGCTTCTATGTTCGGTCCTGGCCAGTCTTTTTGCATCCTCCTGGCTGGGGAGCAGAATGTCCCACATGGCGAAACTCCTTCTGCATATATAACTTGCTGGAATGTTCAAGTCAATGAGGATTTCCACCATGGTGTCTTTGTTGACACCCGTTAAACTCCTGGTCTTGAGGTCGGAGGTGATCAGGGAGAGAACTCTCTTTTCAAATTTTTCGATCTGTCCCAGAAGGGGTTTGATGGTTGTTCCCTTTGTGACATCCTTGTAAATGGAGTTGAAGAGTTCCCTATAATCATTGGGTGTCATCTGCTCCAGCTCCTGAGGGCCCCATGCTGTATTCTCATCCTGTCTGTGTTGGACGGACCGGGAAGGGGATCGGCTGCCACTGCCTTTTCTTTCTGCTGCTGCTGTTGCTGCTGCTTGGACCTTTTGTTTGGGGCTAACTCTGGCCAGTCCTCCTGTGGTGTCGTAGACTGGTTTTGGCCCATTTTCTGGCCCCTTTCCTTCTTTTTGCCCGAAGATTGAGTCATGGAATTTCTCCCATTGAGCGTTATTGTCGGTGGGTTGATTTTCGGGGCTTTCGGTGGTGTCGGAGTGTTTTGGGGAGCTTTGGGCGGTGGAAGTGACTTATATCCCCCCCTCCCCACGAGAACCTTTAGCGATTCCAAAGTGTCCCTGAAAAGTGCTTGGGTTCTATGGGCAACTCCGTCTTCATCATCTTCCCCTTTGGGCGTTGGGGAGCTGCCCTCATGGGGAGTAGGTGCTGGGTAACCGGATAGGGGCTGGGAGACTGAGGGTGCCACGGGCTGTGGACCACCATTATTGCCTTTGGCCTCTTCGTCTCCAACTTCGTGGGGAGCAGGAGTGGTGGGATCTTCTCCGGCCGACGAGGATTGAGGTGGAGGGGGGTTCGTTGTGAGTGGTCCCCCAGAAAGGTGCCTCTTTCCCTCGTCAGCCGCCTTTCTGGTCCTTTTCATCTTGGGGTTGTCCTCTTGGGGTGCCTGGGCGGGAGTGCTTTCTCCGACCCACGAGGATTGAGATGGAAAGGGTGTTGCAGGATAGGCTGTTTTTAGCAGCTTCTAGCAGCAGTACTCCATCCTTGGACGTACCTGGCTTTTATATAGATAGAGAATTGCATCAGCAGTGATATATCTACTGGAGCGGTAGAAGGATCCCACCATTTTTCCAGCGACCTTGGAAACAGATTTCATGTATGTGTTCCATTTCAGATCAGGAGTAAAGGTCAATTCCAGAAGCTTGTCAAAACGTGGAGCCTCCCCAAGACAAGAGCCATCCATTTCAATTGATGCCAGATGGGGATCAGAATGGTGATGATGTAAAGATAGAAGCTTGGTTTTAGATGTATTAAAAGTAACCAGCCACCTCTTCCCCCATTCTACCACGCGCTCAAAATCAGAGGAGAGAGAATCAGAGAGAACTTTGTCATTTACGGCCTTTAATGTGTTGCCATAGATGTTCGTGTCATCAGCATAGATGTCAACGAATGATTTAAGTATGTGTTTTGGGAGATCATTAATGTAGATCAGGAAGAGAGTTGGGCCCAGGATGGACGCTTGAGGGACACCAGCATTAATACTGTGGGCTTCTGATTTCTGCCCATCAACTACTATTATGAGCCTATCAGAGAGAAATGATTTAATAATTGAGAAAACGTTTCCAGTTATACTGTAGTTATCCCAGTCAGCCATAGAGTATCGATATACTGTACAGTGGAGAGGTATGTCTGAAGACTTGTTGCATTTCATTTTTATCTTAACTGATACAACTGAGTGGTCGGAAGATCCTAGGGGAGATAGAACAGAACATGAACATAACTCAGGGGAAGTTGTGAGAAAAAGGTCTAAAAGCCTTGCATACTGACTGGTAGTATCGGGCACACGGATGGGTTCGTGAATAATCTGAGTGAGGTAATGGAGAAGTCATGACAGAACCTTCCCTCATCATCTGTCTTGTTTGAATGGGTCAGCCATTCCACATTGTGGACATTGAAGTCACCACAGATGTGAATGTTAGATGAAAGAAAAGCAGACAGGATGTGGTCAATTTTCTCAGATATGCTCTTAAAGATAGTAACTCTGCTGTATTAGGGGTGATAGAGGGCAAATATAAATGCAGTGGTGTAAGCAAATGCAACCCAAAAGCACATATAAGGTAAATACGGGTCTTCTCTGGAGATATCCCTACCACACGGAAAGCCATCTTTAATGTAGGCACATATTCCATGCGCATAGCGATCTTGGGGGTCAGATTTAGATATTAAGTTAGAGTATCCATTAATTATAAACTCATCTAGGGAAATAGTCGGCCCTATGCCAGTTTCACTTAGGAACAATATGTCCAGTTTCGTCTCCTGCAATTGGGTTTCAACCTCTAGAAGGTTGGAACATAGACCCCTGATGTTAGACAAGGACATATGGTAGTTGGGGTCTACGTTGGAGGATGTGGTTCTAGGTTTATTCGTGTTTTTTTTCTGGAGATAATTCATGTTGAGGTTTTGGGATTTGTGAAACAGGTCGGCATACTTGATTAGAGCAGGTTAGAGAGGGAAAATAGGAGAAAAAGACAGGAAATTTTTTTTTTTTGATAAGGTAAAGCCATAACAATTACCCACTAATATGGCATTGAGAGGCCCCACCAGAAACTACTGCATGGTCCAGAATCCATTCAACAAATGGCAATACAGCAGCCCCAGTACTTTGCACCTGCTGATAGGACAGCCTCCTTAGTGGTTAATCCAAGGTTCGGTTCCCTGACTATCAGGCGGATAACGTCAGCCCAGATGAAAAGTTTACCTCCAGCACCCTTACTAGTAACATGGCCACAAGGATAGACATAAAAACAGAAAATTTCCGACTTCTCAGGCTATTGTTCATGCAAGAACTGCCGACCTAGAAAGCAGCTTTTTCTTCATCCTTTATCAGAAAAATTACTTATTGGAAATGAGAACTGAAGGACAAATAAGGAGAAGCGAGAGTTACTGGAGCTGCCGATAAGACATCCACAGTGCATTATCTACTCTCCATTAAAAAAAAGAAAAGGTTAAAAATAAGAAGGTTAGAGATAAAGATATACTAAAATGAAAAGGGGGGGGGTTATCTGTCAACATTTTTTATTTAATTGGAACTCCTTATTGAGATGAGTTTTGTTTTATTAATTTTATTTATTGCGGACTGTTATCCTCATCTTAGTTGTTTCACGACGTTTTGCCCAACTATTCCTCTGATCTTCGTCAGGTGGTAACCGCGAGGAGATAGGAAGTCTGAATTTCCTAACCAGATTGATGTAAGAAAAGTCAGATTCAGAGTTCCTATCCCATCACGATTACCATCTGACGAAGGCCAGAGGAATAGTTGGCCGAAACGTCGTGAAACAACTAAGAAAAGATGAGGATAATAGTCTGTCAACATTTGTCATATTATTCTTGGGTTAATTTGAACATTTAAAAAAAAAAACATGTAAAATATTTGATCAAATGATTAAAATATTGTTTTTCTGGTAAGACACCTTTTTCACAGAACACTGTTAGTGTTTTTACTTTATTTTTTTCTCTTCCTTTTTCTAGTGATATTAACCTCGAAAGGTCAGTCTCTCCTGTGGAGAGAAAAGGATATATCTGCTATTAGCGTTTGTTGTCAGTTTTAATTAGTGGATTTGCATGACTGGTGCACCCGTTTGTCCACATCTTTGAAAACATTATTTTGTAAAGTTGATTTGAAAATTTAAGATAACCAAATAATGTTATAAAGTTTCAGGAAAAAAATAATTTTACTCATTTAATAAAATATTTTATAACATTACAAGCAGGTAAACCCAAAGTTGCCCAGGATTGAATAAGGATCAATGAATGTTTCACACTTCCAATACTTTTATTGTCATTGAAATCAGTAAAATTGTTAATTTTTCAATTAAATCGATTGTCTGTTCTAGTCAGGGTCCCACAATGGTTTATTGGGAGGAAGCTTTATCTGCCTCCCCACAGTGACTTTGTTCACAATACATTATAGTCTACAACTACTGATTATTTTATAAAATTATTTCATATAATGGCTTGAATTCAAGTTTAAAATGCAAAAGTTGAGTATCATGATACAATTGTGTTCTAAATGGAAACATTCCTTTCGAACGCGCTTCCAGAAGAAAGAATCTCCTGTTGATTTTATACAGTGGGCCTTTCTGCTTGTGCGGTGATAAAACTTATCAAATGCACTTGCAATATTTTGGTCCAAATTGAACTACACCTTCTTTAATTGGATTTTTTTGGATTATCGATTTTTGATACTTATTGGAGGCATTCTGATACAAACACCTATCTAAAAAAACACTACCAGACACATAAAGTACATTTATGTGAAATTAAAAAAAAAAAAGTCTGCCTAGCCATTTCAGAGTTCATAGGGAATGGACACACACACACACACACACACACACACACACACACACACACACAATGCCTTTTATATATAAGTAGAGATAGTTGTTTTTCTAAAATTTTCAAATCAACCTTACAAAAAAATGTTTTCAAAGATGGGACCAAACTCCTTCTATAGCTTTCTTTATGTATGTATAGAAAAAGCAGAGGATTACTGACTTTATCCAAGTTAATTTAATTACAAGTTTTAGCCAAATTAACTAAAATTTGTTAAATGTATAAAAACATGATAGGACAGAACTCTATGAATTCAACAGGTTTTGTTTTTATTAAGTCCAATATTTTTATTAAAAAATTAGTGTCACTTCTACACTATCAGAACGAAATTTTGTAGTCGATAAATGGAGTTTTCAGATAAAAAAAACAATGGCTTCTCATGATTTTTTGTCAATTCTAATAAATTACAATGTTAGCTTCCAAATTATGCAGTCGAAATTACCTGAATATTACTGAATTATTAAAAAAATAACTTTAATCATGTTAGCAGGTGAAAAATTGCAGCCATTTTGTTTTCATGAAATAAATCGAAACGGAAAATTACCTCCCTTTTGAACTCTCTTGTGTCACATAAGCAAATACGATTGTTTTGTTCAAATTCTATTTTTTATTTTCTTTAATCAATAATTTTGTACCGTAACGATTTTTGAAATTTTTGGATATAATCATCTTAAAAATATGAGGAATACGTAGATACCATTATTTTCATGTAAAATTCAGTTTTACCATTTCCGAAATTTCGTTCCAATAGTGTAGAAGCACCAAATTATTTATTCGAAGTTGAAATCTCTGTATAAAGTTAAGGATGTGTATCATACACAGAACATTAAAAATGTAATGCCTCCTATTTTTATTCCACCTGAATGGATCAGAACAGATTGCAAAGTGATGATATCATGACTGAACTTGGTTGTTTTGTTTTACGGCATATCGACCTTTTCAAGTTATTTAATGCCGAATCCATTTTGGAAAAATATTCAAGTTGCA
>NC_136483.1:180293985-180301485 GCF_053919585.1 Euprymna scolopes
AAGATAATTTTGTCAGCACCTGACAAAGCCAAACTTTTTGCTAAGAAATCTGCAACAAATTCTACCCTTTGTGATCAGGGCTGCCTAGCCCATATTTCCTCCTGTGTCTTAAAACACACTATGCAACAGTGTCCCGAATGATGCTGGGTTAAACAGAGCTGAGAGGGAAAAGATTACCAAATACCAGGGTCTTATGTATGACATGAAAAGAAACTGGAACCTTAAGAAGATCTCTATCATTCCAGTAATTATAGGAGCAACCGGACTTATGAAAAAGAATTTTACAAACTATCTTACAAATATACCAGGTAAACCAAGTGCAAAGGAGATTCAAACAATTGCACTTAAAGCGACGGTTAGAATCTTAAAAAGATCTCTCGGTTGGAGTGTCTAAAATAGCAGGTGTATGTTTGGCATCTGGTAGGATGCCCCATCCCTGGCTTAAACAAAATGATAAGAAAAATGAAAAAATAGAGAGAAAATATCTGTGTGATGTTGCCAAGCTAATCAAAAACCTTGATTCCAGTAAAGCAACTATCCCTGGTGACATTCCAAACATAGTGCTTTTTAACTCTTTAACTGAGATTAGCTCCTATACTTACAAAGCTATTTAAATGTTGCCTTAAGGAGAAATGCTTCCCAATACCTTGTGATCTGTATTTAAAAATTCTGGAGCTCGATCATCTCCCTCCCTGTACAAACCAATCAATCTCCTGTGCATCATGAGTCAGTTGCTGGAATCTGTGATAAATAGAAAAGTGCTCAACCAGTACAATAAAAATAACCTACTCAGCGACATGTGATATGGTTTCCGTTCTGCTAGATCTGCAGTTGATGTGCTGTTATATTACACAGGGTTAGTAAATCTATTGATGGGGATTTCATTTCTAGAGCAATTGCTGTTAACATATCAAAGAATTTTGATAGGATATGCCATAAAAGTCTATAAGATTTCCAGCTATGGAATAGCTAAAAATGTCCTCTCAATTATTAAATCATTTCTCTCTCATAGGTTTATAAGAGTAGTCAATGATGAGAAGAAATCTCTCACGGTTCCATCCTAGGCCCAACTCTCTTCCTGATCTTCATCAATAGCTTCCCAAATCACATTCTTAGATCATTTGTAGACATTTATGCAGACGACACTATAATTTATGGCAACATTTCAAAGGTCAGAAATGACCAAGATCTTTCTGATTCTCTCTCTTCTGATCTTGAAGATGTGGTGCAATGGGGGAAAAGGGTGGCTAGTTAATTTTGGTGCATCTGAAACCAAGCTTCTCTCTTTCCATCATCAATACTCTGATTCTTTCTCGTGACTCCAATTGAAATGTATAGCTCACATCTTGGAGAAATACCATGCTTTGACAAAACTCTGGGCTGACCTTTAGTCATGATCTGAAATGGAACGCGCACATCAAATCTATTGCCATGGTCACTGAAAAAAATAGTTGGGTCATTCTACTGATTCAGTAGATACCTCACTCCTGACGCAATTCTATACCTATATAAGAGCCAAATACGTCCTAAGATGCCACGTTTGGGGAGGAGCTGCTAAAAGTACTCTTGCCTTCAAAACCAGCTTCGACATCTAGTGGGTGAAGCCTTCATCACCACCCTATTTTCCCTTTCTCACAGAAAGGACGTAGCAAGTTTATATCTGCTATATCTATATTTTCATGCCAGATGCTCAGCTAAGCCCCTATCTATCGTCCAGCCTGTAGACCATTCACAGCAAGGGGAGGAGCTGTTCAGAGCATGATTTCCTGCCTTGACAAGGTACAAAACCAAGTTTGAAATCTGGTGGGTTATGTCCTTTATTCCTCTCTGGTGTCTGTTTCTGTTCGCTTGACTCTTTTTAGTGTCTAACAGTGTGTGTGTGAGATGAATAGTAGTGGTATATGAGGCGTTAAGTTCTTTCTACCTTCTCTCGCTTTTAACGAGAATGGTGTGTTAAGCAAATGCTCTGGAGTCCTATTCGACGTACACTGACTTAAGAGTTCTGGGCATTAATTGATTTTGTTGACAAAGTCTTGCAGAAATTTCTAAATTCACACTAGCTTACCATTTTTACATTGACGTGTTACTTTTTGGGTTTTATTTCATTGGTTGAAAAAATTTTGAGTTCACACGTTTATGTAAAAACTTCCTTGCTTTCGGAAGCGACGATAAAAGTAACTCTCACAATATCACTGCCAGGTAATACGCAATATGTGCATTGATTAAAAGAAGTGAAGCATCTGAAACCGTTTTCGGGAATTTTATTTAAACTTTAAAAAGTTATTTGAGGACAGTGCTGGGAATTTAGATTGGGATTACAAAAATCTGTTTCTTTGATTTTGGAAGGAATTTTCAAATTGAAATTACAAATTCATAAAGAAACATAAAATAACGTTTTAATTGGCAACCGTGAGTTTTAAAACAAGGAAAAGGGGGAAAAATTCAAATTAAATATTGTAAAAAATATCAATCAAACATACGAAAGAAATTTAAAAAATAAAAGAGAAAAAGCCACGTTAATTGGCAATCCTAAGTGAGATTCAGAACGAGTTAGAAATATATAAAAAGCAATAAATAATAAAAATTATATGAATGAGAGAAAGAAAGAGAAAGGAAGCAAGAGAAAGAGAGAGGGGGAAAAGAGAGAGAGAAATAGAGAAAGAATGAGAGAGAAAGATAGAAAGAGAGGGAAAGAGAGGGGGAGAGAAAAAAGGTAAAGAAACAGAAATAGAAAGACAAAGTGAGAAAGAAGGAGAGAGAGAGAGGGAAGGAGAAAGCAAAAGAAGGGGAGAAAGGGAGCGAGACATTAGCGAGAGAAAGAGAGAAAGCGAGAGAACGAAAGAGAGAGAGAGAGAGAGAAGAAGGGAGAGAGAAAGAAAGGGGAAAAGCGAAAGAGCGAGAGAGACAGAGTGAAAGAGAGAGAAAGTGAGAAATGAAGAGATAAAGAGGGGGGGAGGAAGAGCGTGTTTCTTGAGACAGAATTCAAATTATTCCCTTTCGTTCTGCTGTCACCAATCGATTCTATTATTTCCGACGAAAAAAAAAAAAAACAACAACAAAAAAACAAAAAAAAACTTCCATGTAATCTTTTCGTTTTATTCTTTAAACGTAACCAACTCGGAAACCTTCTTAGGTGAAACCGAATAAAGAAACTTGAAAAATATTTTAGAATTAGCAAACGGAAAAAAGAAAGAATGACAACGCGTTTATATGTTCAAAACAAATATTTACTAGACTACCCGTGACCCGTTGGGTCAGTATGTTATATTAGCTATGGAATTAATATATGAGTGTGACGAAGTATATTAAAATAAAAAAAGAATATAGATAGATTTATATGAGTCGTTCTGTATATAATTGTTTATTTTTGAAAAACAAAAAAACAAAAAAACAAAAACAAAAAACAAACTTACAGCCATTGAATTATAAGTGGTTTGCCATACTTATAGGTTAATGTGCACTGAACAGATACCATAATACTTAAATTCAAATTTTGATATCTCTTTTTTAAATGAAATTGTTAGTTGAAAGTGCAGAATAGTTAAAAACATCCTCCCCATGTTAAGAATGGCTTTTTAAATAGAAAATGAAAAAAAAAATTAACTTTTTTTCATTTATTTTAAACAAACATTCATGAGCCGTTGGGTCAAATATTTAATTTATGTTAATAATAAGGTCAATAAAACTAATTAAGACGATGCGGAAATGAAAATGTAAAAAAATGCAGCAAGTATTAACAATTGTTTATTTGGATAATTTAAACGCGAGAAAAAAAAAAAGCTAACAATTGGGACGCTGAAACCGTACACAGTAAAACAATACGCTTTATTGTCGCGTTGATTATTTATTTGTAACGCAAATTAAAAAAAACATATTTTCGGCGTTATTTATTTATGTTGGTAGTGTAGAAGAAAATATATGAATGTTTTTAAGAAAGGTGTATAAAAAATGGAGAATGAATTAAAAAAAAAAGAAGGCGGTGAGGAAATCGCCATTGTAAATTGTTCTTATGGTTGTCAACGGGCCAAAGTTGAGTTATTTGTTAGAAAATTGCGACAGTATAGTTGTAATACAGAATAGTTGCAAAACACCCCCACCCTTCCCATGTTAAATAATAATTTCTAAATAATAACATTAATATTTCAGTGCACAGGTCAAATTCTGCAAAAGTAGCAATTTGTGTTTATTTGTTTACGCTGTTATGGGTTTATGTTTATGTACGAATGCGCAACCGGAAGTCGTAAACCGAATGTGGGTTACAACACCCGTTACAAAGTCATTTGAGTTTTATAATTATATAGATATATAAGAGAAATAATTAGGACAAAAACAGATTCCTCAATCTCAGCAATATATATATATATATATATATATATATATATATATATATATATATATACATACAGACACATAGTATAAGATTATAGACACACACACAGACAATATAAAATCATAAACACATACATGCACTAATATACAAACACACAAAGAAATTTAAATGATGAAGACTACACATTATTATTGAATCAACAAATGTTCAAAATGTGGAATGTAATAAAGTTTTTTTTTACGAGGTGTCTTCAATAAGTTTCCAGATTTTTTTTTCAAGCATTTAAGATTTTCATCGACTCTTGAAAATTCAGTATGTTATTGCTATGCATATTATGAGATGACTGACAATTTTTATGATTCCAGGTTCAAGTAAACAGCTATAGTAGGAATCGGAATACACCCTACTAAAGTCAGATTGCCACAGTTGGTGAATTTCAAAAATGCAATCTATACGTAAGGACACTTTAGAAGAACAATGTGAAATAAAATCCTGTTTTAATCTTGGAAATAAAAATGCCAGAGGAAAGTATGGAATGCCAACCCTTATCCCTGAGTGGCTTCCGGGCCTTGATATGTGGTGACCACTGTGTAAAAAAAAAAATGCTTCAGACTGCTTTTGGAACACATTGCATGAATCGAGCATCAGTTTTATGTGGCATAAGAGATTCAAGGAAGGTAGAGAATCTGTGTGGGATGATAAGAGGTGTGGGAGGAGCAAGGAAGTCAGAACACCTGATTTGAATAACCAAATAAAGAATTTCATGGATAAGGATCGTCGTGTGTCTATAGAGTCTAGCTGAATCCACCGTCCAAAACTTTCCCCACTCTTTATCTATGCCTAAATCAAAACGTAGATTCCATGAACAAAGCTTCTTTCTTAGAACTGCGCGCCTGTGGAACTCTGTTCTGTCTGCCTGCTTCCCTCCTGACTACAACTTCGATGTCTTCAAGTCCAACATAAACAAATTCTTGATGAACCGCCTCCTTAAGTAGACACTCTAAAATATCCACACTAACGTACTGTACGTACAATAACCCTTATCCATGAGTGGCTTCCGGGCCTTGATAAGTGGTGACCACCTTGTAAAAAAAAAAGTACACAGTTTGATATCAATGTTGGAACTGCACACATAATTATTTGCGAAGAACTGAAGATGTGGAAGATTTGCGTGAAGTTTGTCCCAAGGGTGCAGTGAACAACTCCTTCCTTGTCACAGACTATTTGACTAAGATGGGCATCAAGACAGTTCCTCACCCTCCCTATAGTCTAGACCTTGCTCTCTTTGACTCTTAGATATTCCCTAAGCTCAAGGAAAATCTTAGAGACTGTTCTTATGAGACAATGGAGGAGATGAAAAAGGATGTGACGAGGGCCATTGATACACTTACACAAGAGGACTTCCTGTTATATATAGGGGTATTATTCAGAGAGAGTCTTAAGGAGAGAGTGAGAGGGATGTTGTTGTAGTAAGAGATTGTTCGTTTTATGACGTTTCATATATATTAAAAGTTCATTATTACTTGGAAGTGTTGATGGAGGAATCTCTTAGTGAGGAGATAGTGTTCAGACAGTCTTAGTGTAGATATGAGATGTAGATTCACATTGTGGATATGAGATGTGTATGTCACGACAACACAGACAGACAATTCACTTTACCTTTTTGTAAGAATCACAAAAACAAAGACGAGCTTTATCAAAACACATGATGGGTTTATTTCTTCACAACCGGCCGTGGTTTTCTCATCAAGAATTCAAAGCTTCACATATTAAGTTTAAAAGTGATCGTCTCGCTTCTAGACGTTCGAATTTCAAACTCCAGACTCTCTCTGAGTTTTTCCCTGACTGTCTCCCTAACTAACTAACTCTCGCTTCCTATATTGAGAAATCCATGCATGTCTGGCCTCGTGAGCAAAATTCACGTGCCCTCACATGCGCGAGTCGCACGTTTCCCGAACATTCTGATTTTCCAATAACCTATTTTTTCTTTATTTTCACAAAGGAATTCAACCTTTATCTAATTTATTTAACCCATTTTTATTATCCACATTCTTTCTAACAATTGAATAGTTTATTTATTATTTATTTCATCAGAATTAACAATTTACTGGACATTCCATTTAAACCTATTGTTCTTTAAAACTTATATCCAAGGTTCGATTTCTGCTTTCTCTCATTTTATTTTCATTTTAAGTAATCTCTCTATTTTTCTACTTACATGAAAAGGGGACAGCCCTTATCATGTAACATTCCATGGAGCCTTACAGCAGTTGTTGGAACAGCGCAACAAGTGCATTGCAGCTGGAGGAGATTACTTCGAAGGGGACTAGAGTTTCAATAAAAATGCTCACACGAAAAAAGTCTGGAAACTTATTGAAGACACCCCGTAATTCATAGAGTTTCGATTATTTTCGATCTTTGATCTTCAGAGGAAGTAAATAGTTAAGTAGAGTTGAAGAAACTTAATGGCCAGAATAAAATTTGAAATTGTGTTTATTAACAACAATGTCATGTCTGTACAATTTCCCATCATGAAAGAAAGGGCCTTATTTTTTTTATGTTCAATTTTTAGGTGATGGTTCAGCAATAGTCATAAACTCTTACACTTTGTTTCATTTCGATTAGATTTTTTTTAAAGGAACTTATTGCTTTTGTAAAGTTCTTAGTTATCTCATTCTCGTCGCCAATTTGTTGTGTTCACAAGAGTGGTGTCATTTATTACTGGTTATGAGAACCAGCCAGGATATTTCGTATGAGCATGAAACTATTTATCTATATATATAAAAGGCAAAATATATGTTTGTGTGCGTGTGTGCGTGCGTGTGTATGTGTGTGTGTGTGTGTGTGTGTGTGTGTGTGTGTGTGTATGTTTCGAAAAAACTTTCGACAGAGGCGATGGTGCCTAACCAAACCGGTATCGTTTTAAACTTCAACCCTTCGGACAACAAATATCAAAAATTGGTCAAAAACACTAATTCCTTCACCCTCAAGTATTATCGTGTTTTATGGCAAAAAAAAAAAAAAAAAAAAAAAAAAAAATAAGTCCCTCTTGGAGAACATTGGTGCTATTGTTTGTTCATTTAAGTAAAACTATTCAGCGATAAAGGAAATTTCCTCACAAAATAATTTTCCAACGACGGACATTTTTAAAAAATAGTTTGAAATGTTTT
>NC_136483.1:180303985-180481485 GCF_053919585.1 Euprymna scolopes
TGATTCTTAAAATAAATCAAATGATGTTCACTTACTTATTAGGATTATATATATATATATATATATATATATATATATATATATATATATATATATATATATATATATATATATATATACTAGCAGTTCAGTCCAGCTTTGCACGAGCCCTACGTACTGTTAATAACTTTATTTGCATATGTATATATATATATATATATTAAAATGTTTTACATGTCCAGGTAACCTACATCTAAAATTTCAAGTGCTTAGACCCAAAATTGTTGGAGGAGTTTGGTAGAGTCTGCAAAGGTCAACTCTTTAAATTTTGACCTCTTGGCAGCCAAATTTTCGCCCCAAAACTGATTAAAAAGCTTGCTGCGTGTCTGTACACCACATATTTAAAATTTCAAATGTTTAGACACAAAATTGGCTGAATATATTGCTAGAGACCGCAAAGGTAAAATATTTTGAACTTTAATCCTTTGGCAGCCGAATTTTCGGGCAAAAACCGATTAAGAAAACTTGTCCTATGTCTGAATACACTTTATGTAAAATTTCAAATGTTTAGACCAAAAATTGGCTGAGTAATTTGTAGAGACCGAAAAGGTCAATGTTTTTAAAATTTCACTTCAATATCATGTGCCACAAAACACACACACACACACACACACACACACACACACACACACACACACACACACACACACACACACACACAATTTCTTGTCTTTTTCTCTCTTATTTTCCCTCTCTGTCCTGCTCCAACTAAGTCTACCGACCTGCCCCACAAACCCCAAAACCTCAACAATCATGACAAATCTCCAAAAAAGAAACACAAATAAACCTTGAACCCCATCCACCAACGTAGACCCCTACTACCAGGTCTCCTTCTCCAACATCAGGGGTCTACGTTCCAACCTTCCAGAGGTTGAAACACAATTACAGGAGACGAAACCGGACATATTATTTCTAAGTGAAACTGGCATAGGGCCAACCACTTCTCTAGACGAATTCATAATTCAAGGATACTCGAACTTAACATCTAAATCTGACCCCAAAGTTCGCCATGGGTATGGAATATGTGCCTACATCAAAGATGGCTGCCTAAATCCAAACGTAGATTCCATGAGCAAAGCTTCTTTCTTAGAACTGCACGCCAGTGGAACTCTCTGCCGCTTGCCTGTTTCCCACCTGACTACAACTTGGACGTCTTCAAGTCCAACATAAACAAACTCCTGACAAACCGCCCCCTTAAGTAAGACACTCTATCAAAACCCCCAATACTAATGATTACTACAATACTATCTGATTGATTACTGTACACGCAATAACCCTTATCCCTGAGTGGCCTTCGAGCCTTGATAAGTGGTGACCCCCATGTAAAAAAAACCCTTAGAATTCATTATTTTGGGATCAAATCAAATTAAAAAGGTTGATCCATGTCCAAGGAACCTACATCTAAAATTTCAAGTGTTTAGACCCAAAATTAGTGGAAGAGTTTCGTAAAATTTTCAAATTGTTTAACTTTGATCCCTTGACAGCCAAATTTCTTTCCGAAAACCAATTAAAAAGATTTCCCCAAACCTCAATACCCCTTATGTCAAATCTCGTGTCTGTAGACTGAAAATTGACAGAGTTATTCGGTAGGGAAATAAACACACACACACAGACACACACACAGACACACACACACACACACACACACACACACACACACACACACACACACACACACACACACACACCAACAGACACACGCACAGGCACACGCACACACATTCACAAACAATTTCACATATATATATGTATGTATATACATATATATGTATGTATAGTAGAGTTTATTCATTCAAATTTTATTAAAAAATTACTTTTTAAAATAAGAATTTATTGTTTGAACCAAAGAATACAATGTAAAATTAATTTCCTTAATCCATGGATTTTCAATGTAAGTACATCTCCTCAGAGGAAAAATTCTAGAGATGCACTTACATAGAAAATCCATGGATTAAGGAAATTAATTTAAACATTATATTTTTTGGTTCAAACAATAAATTTTTGTTTTGAAACGTATTTTTTTTATATGAAATTTGAATGAATAAACTCTACATTTATTTGGTCTATCTAGTATATTGAGCAATTTATATTGGCTGGGATTGTTTTATATGATTATTTCCTTCCACTTTACTGGGCGTTTAAAATCAATAAATATTATTACTGGTAGTTTAAAATCAATAAATATTTTTTACTGGTAGTTTAAAATCAATAAATATTTTTTACTGGTAGTTTAAAATCAATAAATATTTTTACTGGTAGTTCAAAATCAATAAATATTTTTTACTGGTAGTTCAAAGTCAGTAAATATTTTTTACTGGTAGTTCAAAATCAATAAATATTTTTTACTGGTAGTTTAAAATACATAATTTTTTTTTACTGGGAGTTTAAAATCAATAATTATTTTTTACTGGTAGTTCAAAATCAATAAACCTACGAGCGAGAAAAGATATAGACACAAAATACCAGAGAGACACTATATATTGATAATAAAACTACGTGTAATCTATGTATAATGATAGCATCCCCTGGAGACTGATCACGTTCAAACCTAAGAGACATTCCTTCTCTTTACAAAAAGAAGGTCTCTTCAAACGAACGTGAATGATCTCCAAAATCTACAGATAGAAATACGAATCAGTTCAACCCAAAATGGTAAATGAGTCAATACTGATGTTCATAGCACATGACTGGGTTTTAAGCAAATGATCAGCTATTGAAGACCTGAATGTGTTACAAAAGATCTTTAAAGATACTGCATTTTCTTACTTAGCCATAAGGTACTTTTTTTTTAGATTATACATAGTAATTGCGATATAACTGTTGACAATACCTAAAGAGGCTATCGTCATCGAACAACTGCCCTAACATCTATCAAAACATCTGTATACAGTCATTCAATTGTTACTTACCATTAAAGGATAACTCTAGTTTAGAATATTAATATATAGAAAGAATTCAAAGCAGCAATACTTTTAGGTTGTAGACAAAATGTCTATTGCCATCTTATAATATATTTATATTATATTATATTATATATATTATATAATATATTGTATATATATATATATATATATATATATATATATATATATATATATATATATATATATATATATATATATATATACGGATAGTTTTTTGTTTATAACCGCTAGCAGCGCTGAGTGAAATTTGAAAAATAAAATAAAATGCATATTGAATACGTTTGAAGCAAAAACTGCAATGCGAAATTTTTTTATAAAATAAACGTATGCTTTGATGAAGAGTCCACATGATGTTGTAAACTGCGGGGTTTTTATGAAGTCGGATATACTCCAAAATATATTTCTTAAAAAAATAAACACTCATTTATTTTATAAAAAATTTCGCGTTGCGGTTTTGGCTTCAAACGTATTCAATACGTATTTTATTTTATTCTTCTAATTTCACTCAGCGCTTCCAACGGATATAAACAAAAAAAACAAAAACAAAAAAAACCCCAGATTTTCAAACTGCGCCAACCACGAATCACCTATCCGACTTCATAAAACCCCCGCAGTTAACAACATCACGTGGACTCTTCAATGAACTTTCTTCCACTGGACATCATGGCGAAGAAAAAGAGAAAGAAAAAAGATTGACAAAGGAGTTTTACTCCGAAATATATTCCTTAAAAATATTTCACTCGTTTATTTTATAAAAAAATTCGCGTTGCAGTTTTGGCTTCAAACGTATTCAATACGTATTTTATTTTATTATTCATATATTATACATTGTATATTATATATTGTATAATATATATTATATATGATATTATTTATATTATATATATTATATAATATATATTATATATATTATATGATATAAATATGCTATATGTATTATATAATATATATAATATATATTATATAATATATATATTATATAATATATATTATATATATTATATAATATATATATTATAAAATATATATAATATCATATATATAATATAATATAATATATATATATATATAAATATATAATTTATATATATATATGTATGTATATATATACTAGCAAAAGTATATATATACTAGCAAAAGTACCCGTCGTTGTAAATGTTTTTTTTTTAATTTTTAAATTTTTTATTTCCATACTTTGTGGACCAGGCCCGAACGCAGACCCCACAATTTTAATGAACCACCGTTCTACCAGATCAAACATACCCATTCCTGTGTCTCGATACATCTTCTATCATTATATGTAATCATATTTTAAAACTAGTTAACCATATAGGAGCCTATTCGTGACCACACACACACACACACACACACACACACACACACACACACACACACACACACACACACACACACACACACACACACACACACACACACACACACACACAGGCACACAGGCACAGAGACATTCAACTTTATATTATATTATATATATATATATATATATATATATATATATATATATATATATATATATATATATATTTCGGAGTCAAGCTCCATCCTCAGAATTTTGTACTTTTTTCTTTCTTTTTTTCTTTTCTTCTTTCTCACCATGTAAAATTGGAAAAAGAAAAAAAAAATGGTCCAAGAGTGAAAAAAAGGAAGAAATCGATTTTTCAATATTTTCCCATGAATTTTTGTGGATTTTAACTGAAAATTTCTATTTTGCAGATCATTATTATTATAGCATATAATAATAAGTGAAAAATTCACCCTAAATATGGTAGGACCGCATCTTGGCGAGGATATATAAAAAAAAGAAATTGCAGAATAAGGCAGTCCAAAATGATTTACAAGCAGATTTTTGATATTTTAAGAAAAGAAAAGTGAAAACATCTCTTTCTGTAGTGAAGCGAATTGGTCAAAGGTTCGAAGTCGAATGCGTGGTTAAAGGGAAATCTGGATCTGATCGCCTTAGAACATTCACTTTAAAGAACGACCACAAGCTTACATTAACTGTTTTGAAGGATTGAAAAAAAAACTTATGTTGACAATAGCAAAGAATTCAAAACAGGGGCTGAAAATTCTCTTTCTAGATATACAATATCTAGACGAATGAAAGAAATGGGATTTTCTTCTAAAGGTGTGCAAAGAAGCCATTTTTATCTAAGAAGAACATCAATGATAGAGATTTTTCTCGTAATACGGCAAGAAAGATACAGACTGTTTCAGGAATGTTTTCTGGTCAGATGAATCAAGATTTTGTCTTGTTATTGATACTAATGGTGCAATCGAAGAACTGAAGAAAGATTTTCACCAAGTTGCATAAAAACAACAATTAAACACGGTAATGGAGAGATAATGGTATGGGAAACTTTTACTGCAGAAGGAATTGGGGAACTTATTAGATGTGAGAAGTCAATCAATGCAAAGGAATACATTCGAATACGAGAAACAGGACTGTTACCAAGTATCTAGAAGCTGGGAATATCTCAGAGCATTATCATTCAACATAATAATGCCCCTGCACACACTGCTAAAGTAACAGAAAAAATGGTTTTCTAATAATTCAATTGATGTGATATTTTGGCCAGGTCAAAGCCCCGATTTAAACTCAATCGAGAATATTTGGTCCATAATATCTCGTGCATTGGATGGAAGAAGCTTTTCGAACAATGACAAACTGTGGGAAGCTGTGCAAAGCGAATGGAATAGCATCTCCTCTTCACACTGTTCCACTTTGGCTGAAAGCATGTTTAAAAGGATTGATCTTTAAAAAAAATCAAAAGGGAATGCGATTCCATACTAAGCATTTATTAAAGTAAATGTCGTGTTCGGTGTTATTAGTCTCGTTTAATTTTCCTTGTTCAATTGTTCTTTGTTCAATATAGCTTTTAGTGCAATAAAATGTATAAAATTTGTTTGTCCCATTTTTTGTGGCTCACGAGTATATATATATATATATATATGTATATATATGTATATATATATGAATATATATGTATATTTATGTATATATATGTATGTATATATGCATATGCATATATATGCATACATATATTTATATATATGTATATATATGTATATATATGCATATGCATATATATATTTATATATATGTATATATACATATGTATATATGCATATGCATATATATGTATATATATGTATATATATGCACATGCATATATATTTATATATATATATTTATATATATATATATATGTATGTATATATATATATATATATATATATATGAAATAAAATGGAGGTGGAAGGACCTGAATACTCAACGTTTCGCCCGATTTATGCGGGCTTCTTCAAGAGGGATGGTCATTGACGAGAGAGTCGGAGGATTGGGGCTATATATAATGATGGGGGAGAGCAACGTGTTTTCCTTATGTAAATTAGATGTCATATATGCATATATATATACATTTTATGAGAGAAAATAAATTAGAGTAAACTAGTGTGGTGGATTACGTCTAAAAGTTAAAATATCGTAGAGATTAAAAAAAATAAATTGCGTCTAGAAATATAGCGGTGATAGATTAAGTAAATAAAATGACACGAGATTACGAAGGAAGTTTTTTTTTTAATTAGAGATAATTGAATTGGGATAAAATAGCGTAGTAACTTAAAAGATGGTGTCTTAAAATAAGAATAGGAGGTGATAAAATAGAGTCTAAAATAGATAATGATAAAATAAAATACAGTAAATAAGATAAAATGTATATATATGTATATATGACATCTAATTTACAAAGGGAAAACACATTGCTCTCCCCCATCATTATATATAGCCCCAATCCTCCGACTCTCTCGTCAATGACCATCCCTCTTGAAGAAGCCCGCATAAATCGGGCGAAACGTTGAGTATTCAGGTCCTTCCACCTCCATTTTATTTCATATCGTCGGATTTAATCCAGCTCAACAATCATATATATATATATATATATATATATATATATATATATATATATATATATATATATATATATATATATATATATATATATATATATATATATATATATATATCAGGGGTGGACTTAGCCATCGGCCAATCGAATTATCCCCGATGGCCCATCACTGAAGTGGGTCCCACCTGGCTCCAAATAAAATTACCAAAAATGTCTTGTTATATGCTCTAATACATACATTCCGGGTCACTCAGTTTCACATCACAGCGTTTGATTCTCATAACGGTCGCTGACTACCGGACACAAGTAAGGGCTGATCCATGCAATCATAGTTAAAATTCGGACAAGAAGAAAAATGTGTTTGTTAAAAATCCAACTAAACTATTCGTGAGAAGAAGAAAGATAAAGGAAGAAAAGGAAAACGAAGTGAACCCACGAATGACCAAAGTGAAAAAAAAACAAAACAAAACAAAAAACAAAATAAAACAAAAAACAAAAAACACTGTCTATTTCTTTGTGAGAAAAGACTGGTTATATCCAAATCAGATTCCACAAAACGTGAAGTGAGGGTTGATTGCTGATGCAGCATTTTGGCATTCTGGCATTGCACGAAGAACTGATTTCAATTGCATCGAACTGCAAAGACCTAAAGAAAAGACTGCAGGCGAATATGAATGACAATAGAAATGATTCAGACATTCTGGATCCAGAGGGGACGAATATTGATGTTGCTTTATCATATATCAAGTCAACATGTAAGAATTGTTTTTCATGTGCTTTCAAGTTCTTGTATGAGTATAGGCTGTGTTTTTTTTTTTACAAAGTCATCACCACTTATCAAGGTCAAGAGGTCACTCGAGGATAAGTGTTAAAGTGTGTACAGTAGACAATTGGGCAGTAAAGTAATCGTTAGTATTGGAAATTCGGTAAATTTGTTAAATTTGGAACCACTCATCAAAAACTTGTTTACGTTAGACTTGAAGACAACCATATTGTAGTCAGCTGTAAAGCAGGAAAACGGAACACAATTCCACAGGCGTGCAGTTCTAAGAAAGAAGCTTTGTTCTTGGAATCTACGTTTAGGTTTAGTGTATTTTATTACGTTAAGAAACATATTTAAATCTTTATTTTAAATTTATACTAATTTTTTATTTTATTTTTGTCTTGAGTGCAATCTCAGTGCGTGTTAAATTTGCCACGATTGAGTTATTGCTCGTTTTTCGTATGGAAAAATACCGGCCATTTTTTAAATTTTTACTAAATTACGCATTTTTATGATCACGTGATAAAATCACGGCTATGGTATACTGTTTTTTGTCCTCGTTAGTTTGGATAAAAATAAAACTTCTGGCGAATAAACAAAGCAATCTGTCGTTTGAACTTAGTTGATTTATAAAAAAATGAAGTTAAAAAATACAATTCAGATGAAGCTTTATTAGATTTTATTTTAAAAAAAATCGATTTTTTAGAGTAAAAGTTTTAGATTCATGTTTTATCAAGTTTTATTCAGAAGCAAAAGAAGAAAAGAAAGGGAAGTAACTCTTCAGCTTAAAATTGATGGGCATTTGAAACAAGTATTTCTTTCATTCTTTTCGTTTGAAAATATTTAACATTTCTTTTTTATATACTGAACGCTTTGAGTGTATTTCTGTACTTATTGAATGTATTCGATTGAAGTTTTGCTGAAGTTTACATCCAATTTTCAAATTGTAAATGAAGTAAAATAAATAAGGCTGCTTATGTGTGTCAGGCATGACAGCCACCACAATAACATTACCTCTTAAAAAAACACGCTGTTAAAAGTTATAATACCGTTGGATTCCTAGTAAATTTCTAGTCAAGGCAAGTTACGTTTAATTTTAGTATAGAACCTTATTTTTAATTATAACTCCGAACAGAAAAAAAGGGAAATGAGAGAGAGAGAGAGAGAGAGAGAGAGAAAGAGAGAAAGAGAGAGAGGGGGAAGGCATAATATTTTATTTATTTATCTCAAGGAGATTAGACACAAGTTCCTGTATGGTTTTGCACAGCCAGCGTACTAGGATTAGTGCACATGGCCTAAAAATGCCGTCCCATCGGCATTCTTCGGCAGGGGCGCCTCAAGCGATTAGCAATAAACTAAGCCCTTCTAAAAGAGAATGAAAAGTTTGGGAGGGTGGAACTCCTAAGACTAAACACGCCTATCCTCAGCTCAACAGCAGAAATATCCTCGATGCAAGATATTCAGTTCAAAACATATATTTTATACTCTTAGTCTACTTTAATATCCTAACGCATTTAAAGTACATGCGTTGCCAGGGTAAACAGATATATAGAGAGATAAGCATGGAAGTATAGCAGTAAATATATTTATGTGACAATTTTATGTTATGTGAATGGTAGACGTTGCAGTGACAGTTGTTTGGTCAAAGAAAAACAGGAGCACAGAAAGTTGAAAATATCTTCAGACAGAGTCAGACCATTCAAGAGATATTCTCTTCGTTTGAAAAAGTAAGTGCTTTATTTGATGGGAGTGTCACGCTGAGGTCGGTCTTTGTGTGAAAAGTAATTTTCCTAGAAGGGCACCAGATAGAACTCTTATAAATAGAAACCATTTGGATGTTATAAAAACAGTGACCATTAATAAAAGGCCATAAGCAATGAAGGGTGAAAATATCCTAGGAAAATAGAAAGGAAGTACGATCTCCGGTAGAGGAAGAGGTGAGGGAATTAAACGTTTGAGAGAGTGGAGTTGGTTTTCGGGAGAATTACGAGGTAGTTTGGCCGAAGCATCTCTCCGGGCTGGTTGGATCACTTAGAGCTCTTAGCAAAGGACCGCGTTAATGGGCCTTATGTGTTTTTGTCTGATCAGGACAAAATCACTTTTTACAATTGGTTTTTCCAAGTACTCTAACAACTGCGCCAGTTGTAGATGGCCTATGTCCCTTAAGGGCTCAAGGTTAGGAGGGGGGATCTAAAAAATTCAGAAACATCATAGATTTATTTATCGGATGTAATAAGGAGACACAGGTATAAATATATAACGCCCCCCCTCAATTACTGTATCTTCTGATTACATCGACAAAAATCTATTTGTTTTATATTTTTATAGAAATTGCTCCAGACAGAGCATGAAGCCACTTGATATAAGGAGCAAAAAAGAAATAATACTAGGTCAAAATCTTTTTTTTCTTTGCCATAAACATCATTCATGGAATGTAAGGACTAAAGGACAAGAAAAGGGCAGCGAGAGTTACGCGGCTGCCGAAAGTGAACCCAAAATCCACTTTCTATTCTCCTCATGTAGTGGGGGATGTTTCTAGTCTGGGGTGAATTATTATTTTGTTGGCCAAGCAAAAGTAACGATTTATTCCGCTCTAGCTGTATAATCACGCATCTGTCTAGCGGTTAATTAAAGCCAATAATATACAAGCGTGATAAACGTTTCAATGGCCGTGACATAAAAACATCACTTCAAAATTGTCCAGAACTACTTCTATGATAAGATCGTGGCTATTTAATTATACACAAAGTGCTTACTTTTTCTAAAAATGCTCCACTTAACTCTCTTTTGCAATGGGCAATGAAAGCAATTATACTTAAAAAAAAAAAAAATTGCGTTGAACCCCGTGAGTAGAAGACAGTGGATTTTATCTAAAAAAAAAAGTTGGCGATGCAAATTAAAATAATTTGAGACAAATAACTCGGTTAAGCTCAATTTATTTCAATAATTTACGCATCTTGCGGATTTCATATATAATATTTTTTTTCGAATTATTATTTTATTTATATACATATTTTTTCGTTTTTAAATTAATGTTTTACGCAACAATTTGAATCGATTTAATTAGCCGCGAACCAAGTGGAAGTATCCGCGCATGCGTAAGTCTCGATGCAGCATTTCCGGTTAGTCTTATTTTGGGAAGGAAGAAAAATAATAAAGATAAAAAAAGTTTCGTAACTAATTAATTATGCGGCGAGATGATTGGAAGAAATAATGCAAGGCGAAACCCCTCGCAAAATGGATACCTCAGTGCGTAAATCCATTTCGCATACAACATAATCGAGATGGGGGAAACGGTCGAAATCATGCGTAGAAGATCTGGTTTTCAGCCAGTGGGTTGCATGATGTATTGATCATGTAAATTAGGGCCACAAGATACAAATAAATAAAATAAAATAAAATAAAATTAAATTAAATTAAAAATAACAATAACAACAGCAATAACATTAACCATAAAAAGCAGTAATAATAGAAATACTAATAGTGATGATAATAATAATCATGATCATGATAACGATGGTGATGATGGTTCAACAGCATAATAACAATAATAATAACAATAATTATAACAATAATAACAATGATAACGATGATGACAATGACGATAACGATGGTGATAGTATGTAACAACAACAACAACAACAACAACATAATAATAATAATAATAATAATAATAATAATAATAATAATGTGTGTGTGCGTCGGCACTAACCCTATTCGAGTTTAACCGGCTTCCTCTAAAGGAGAAACTTTCATGGGAGAACGACATCCACAAGCGTTCCACAGTCGCATGTATATCCCTGTCAGGGGAGATGACGACGTTAAGTTTTTGCAACTCTTGCAGGGAGGTGTCGACGTCATCCTACATCCATTGCCTGGAATTCCCAAATTGGTCACCCATTTAAGTAATGATCAGGCTCAACGTTTCTTAACTTCAGTGATCCGACGGGAACCGGTGTGTCAACGTGATTATGCCGTACAATCATGATGATGACAATAGCAATAACAGTGATGATGCAACACTACTACTACTACTGCTACTACTACTACTACTATGATGATGATGATGATGATGATGATGATGATGAAAGGGAGGAGGATGTTTATAAATAAATAAATATATAAAAGTTTTCTGGCTACTAGAGGAACTACCGATCACTTGATCGGTCTGCAACGATTAATTTTGTAATCGTACGTTTTTTCTTTTTTTTTTTTACACAGGCATCACCACATTATCAAGGCCAAGAGGCCACTCGAGGATAAGGGTTAAAGAGTGTACAGTAGAAATTGGACAATATAGTAACCAATTCGGTAAATTTGTTAACTTATATGGAACGGCTCATCAAGGACTTGTTTATGTTAGACTTGAAGACAACCATATTGTAGTCAGCCGGAAAGCAGGAAAACGGAAGACAATTCCACAGGCGTGCAGGTTTAGGCACAGATAAAGAGTAGGGGAAATTATTGATAGTGTTTTCAGCTAGACGAGTGTTTCTTGTGAAAGTTTGGCGAGGGGGGACCATAGACACTAAGCTCAGTCGAACACTTTCCATGAAAATAACGATACATCAGAGACAAACTCGCAGCATCTCTTCTGTGAGATAGAGGTTGCAGGGAAGAGAAAAGGACATCTCCTACGAGGCTACGATCAGGAGTAATTGTCAAGCCCAGAAGCTTGTCAAAACTTGAGGTCTCCTGAAGACGAGAGCCATTCATTTCAATTGATGCCAGATGTGAATCAGATTATTGATGATGTAAAGAGAGAAGCTTGGTTTTAGATGCATTAAAAGTAACCAATCACTCCTTTCCCCATTGTACCACGTGCTCAAGATCAGAGGAGAGAGAATCGGAGAGAACTTGATCGTTTACTGTCTTAGATGTGCTACCATAAATGGTAGTGTCATCAGAATAAATGTCTACAAATGATGTAAGGATGTGATTTGGAAGATAATTAATGTAGATCAGGAATAGAGTTGGGCCCAGGATGGACCCCTGAGAGACTCCAGCATTAATATTGTGAGCTTCTGATTTTTGCCCCTCGACTACTACTCTTATGAACCTATCAGAAAGAAATGATTTAATAATAATTATTATAATTTCTGGATTATTATTTCCGTCATAATATGGCGTGAATATCTATATAAATCGTTTCATGCAGTAATTTACAAGTATTAGCTTACATTTATTATATGTGTAAAAATCAGAGGGTAATCAAAAGTGTAACGAGCCGAAGAGCGAGCTTGCGGAAAAAAACCCGCCACAAGCACACACGCACGCACATGTTCTGGCTAACTACAAATTTCTGCTTGTTCGAACAGTTAAAAGAGAACTGATATATATATATATATATATATATATATATATATATATATATATATATATATATATATATATATATATATAGTGAGGTGAAACAAGTCTTTGGACAAGATAAATATGTTTATTTTTCAGCAATTTAGTACACATGATATCAAACAAAATAATAAAATAAAACTTTCACATGACTAAGATACATAGAAATGAGAGAAACTATTTTTTAACGAAAGTAAACAATTATTAAACATTTGTAAAAATAGATAGTAAAACAAGTATTTGGACAGATAAAAAAAACAATGTTTAATATTTAATTTGGCATCCTGTAGCACTAATTACTGTTGTCAAACGATTGCCGTAGTTTTTCACAAGGTCATGACAATTGTTAACGGAATTTTTCCCATACTTCTTTAGTTATAGACTTTAAGTGGTAGATGTATGAAGGGAGTCGTGTTCTAATCTGTCTCTTCAAATAGCTACACATTTTCCATGGAATTCAATTGGCTTGACAATTGCAAAACATGAATTCCCTTATCCTTGAACAGTTTCTGAGTTGCCTTCGCCATATGTTTCGGATTATAGTTTGTTGGAACCACCAATCACCAGACACTCCCATTTTCTTCAGAGAGTTTTGCAAGTTATTCTCAAAAATATTTCTGCATTTGGCTCCATTTACCTTCCTTTGATTATTTCTTTGATTATTTGTTTCAATCTCACGTGAAGAAAATCAGCCCCAAATCATTATGTTTCCTCCTCCATGCTTCACAGCAGAGATAGTGTTCTTCATATCATATGCAGAACCGTCTACACGCAAGACATGACTTGCATCGTTATTGCAAATAGCTTAATTTTGGTCTCATCCGATCATATCACATTATGAAAAAAAGGCGGTATCCTCATTGTTATACGTGTTGGCATACTCAAGTGTTGATTTAAGTTGAACTTTCTTCAGTAAAGCAGTCTTGCGAGGTCTGCGAGTCTTGAGACTTTCTCTGTGCTGTTCGGTACTGATGGTCGTCTTGAAGACGCTGGTGTCCATGCTGCTGAGGTTTTTTTTGCAGCTCTTCACAGGTCACAAAAGGATCATTTCAAACAGTTCGCAAGATTTTTCGCCGGCACCTTCCCGAAATTTTCCAAGGAGCTCCCGACTTTAGCATGTTTTTTTTTTTGTTGTACCTGACCTTTTCAACTTCTTTACAATGTGCCCTACAGTACTAACAGAAAAACCCAAAAATTGTGCTCTACATCGGTAGCTTTTATTATCTTTATGTGCTGAAATAATACGGTCCTTTATAAGCTGTTCGAGTTCCTTTCGCTTAGCCACGTTGCAATGTTTTCTGAGAAATATCTGAGCAGAGAATAACTAGAAGTTCACTGAACATCGATCTCGTACCTTCTAGAATGATCTGGAAAGTAAAAATATGTAAGCTTAATGTTTAATAATGAAAGAAAAAACTGTCACTATCTATTGTAGGAAATATTTAATAACTGTTTTTTTTTAAATTTTAGTTTCTCTTATTTCTATGTATTTTAGTAATGTGAAAGTTTTATTTTATTATTTTGTTTGATATCATTTGTACCAAATTGCTGAAAAATAAACATTTTTTTTTGTTTTGTTCAAAGCATTATCATACCTTTTCTCGATAGATCACCGAAGTTAAGTGACATTAAGCCTGGCCAGTACTAGATATTTTTTTGTAAATATAGGGCGTTATATGCGGGAGAACATCGAAACTGCCCCGAAAAATATATTAGTGAAGACGACCAGCAATTTCCTCCGTATAATCTACACATATGTTGATGCAACGGAACAACCCCCTACCACCCCTGTAGTCAATCATATGGTGAAACTCTCTGGAAAAAATGAAATTAATTTATAACATGTATTTTGTGTGAATAATATATATCGAAAACCGCTATAGGTAAACAAACGTTAACTTCAGTGTACTGTTCTGTTATTGGCTCCCGGAAAATACCAGTTAGCCTACAATAGCCGGTTATCAGTGTTTAGGTTAGAAATATTTTGAATAATAGAAAGAATGTATCAAGGCAAAAGGTGTTTTTCAGGATAACCATATTTATTTCAATTATTGGAATTCTTTTTGAGATGAGTAATTTATATATTATTATTTATTTATCCGCATCTTCTATAGTTGTTGTTTCACGACCTTTCGGCTAACTACACCTTTGGCCTCCGTCAAGTTGTTAATAGGAATGCTGAATCTTCAACTGTATCTGCAGTAACTACTGCTTTCCGTAGTTGTTGGCGTCTCACAACGTCTTTCGGGCTTTGGGTAGGATTGATACCGCTATCTTCAGACAATGCTCACCTAGAACTGTAGAGATTCAACGTCTGTATCCACTGCGCCAGGAGCCCCGAAGGTCGATCAAGGTTGGATGTTTTGGTCTTATAAATCCAAGTTTTTTTTTTTTTTTTAAATCTGATCTTCCATTGTCGGGTCCGTACCATTCGTTACAATAACTATGCAAGGCATTAATGACTGAAGATTCAGTTGAAGACTCAGCATTCCTATCCCGTCGTGGTTAACAACTTGACAAAGGCCAGAGAAATAGTTGACCGAAACGTCGTGAAACAGCAACTATAGAAGATAAGGATAATAATCCGCAAATAAATAAATAAATAAATAAACAACCAACCAACCAAACAAACAAATAAATAAACAAACAAATATATAAATAAATAAACCAATAAATAAATAAACAAATAAATAAATAAACAAAGAAACAAACAAACAAGCAAACAAATAAATAAATAAACAAACAGATAAATAAATAAATAAATAAACAAACAAACAAATAAATAAATAAATAAACAAATAAATAAATAAACAAACAAACAAATAAATAACTAAATAAATAAACAAATAAATAAATAAACAAACAAACAAATAAATAAATAAATAAATAAACAAAAAAATAAATAAACAAACAAACAAATAAATAAATAAATAAACAAATAAATAAATAAACAAACAAACAAATAAATAACTAAATAAATAAACAAATAAATAAATAAACAAACAAACAAATAAATAAATAAATAAACAAACAAATAAATAAATAACTAAATAAATAAACAAATAAATAAATAAACAAACAAACAAATAAATAAATAAATAAACAAATAAATAAATAAACAAACAAACAAATAAATAACTAAATAAATAAACAAATAAATAAATAAACAAACAAACAAATAAATAAATTAATAAACAAACAAACAAACAAATAAATAAATAAACAAACAAATAAATAAACAAATAAACAAATAAATAAACAAATAAATAAATAAACAAATAAATAAATAAATAAACAACAACAAAAATAAACAAATAAATAAATAAATAAACACTATTTATGTTAGAAATGAAAAAGGAATGTTAGTTTTCATAACTAACACAAATATGAATGTTAGATAAATAAACAAATATACGTGAAAGACATCAGCTGATGGCCATGAGTTATACGTGTTGATGACGTCATTTTGTCTACGTAGGGTTTTAGTTAGTTAGTGGTTAAAACTTGAAAGAGACAAAGTCAAGCCGACCGTCCGTAATGGCTCGAAGCATCTGAAGGAGCGACGGGTCCAACACCCATCAAACGTAAAGAAACCTCGGACCAGCGTACAGCTTTCCGATGAGGAAATATCTTTAATAAAGTTGCTGAAAGACAATCCGAAATTTGGGATGAATCTTTTTTGCAGATTTCCGCCAAACAAGACCAAAGATGAACCAGGTATGTTTTTTCCGATTAAACCAATGTTAAATCCCCGGAGAACTGTTATCCGTTCCTTTTCCTTGTAAATTTTATATGTCGGTTAAACTGTTTTCTATGGATATATCAACGAGTACAAACACGAGAACACTAGACGATCATAGACGCACTCATGAATATATGTACATTCAATAGACACGTAAACACATGAATGTTTATGCATACAAGTAAACTGTTATACGCACTCGTTTATATAGCTTTAACGAGAATACAACAGTACTAACAGATATACATTGCTTTTTTTTTCCACCGAAAAAACAATCTCCAGAATCGTTTATTGTCCCTCATTAAAATGACGCAAATTTAAAATTTGTCCATTTTCATCTGAAAGATCATATCGCAGCGTTTAGAGAAGATGAAGTTTTAAGTCCTATAAATAGAAATAAAAAGTAAATTAAAATATAAAAACAAAAGAAAAAAAACAACAAAACAAACAACAAAACATTCAAATATACTTCAAGATTCATGAAAATTGTCTCAGTAACCATCAATTCTCGGAATTAATATATCCATCGTCTCTTCTCCAGCCAGGAGAAAGATCACCCTTTCTTAAAAGGACAGCGGACAAATTCTCCCTGTAAGCTATATATATATATATATATATATATATATATATATATATATATATATATATATATATATATATATATATATATATATGTATATATATAAGAGCAAATAGTTAATAAAACATGTTACAACACTTTGAAAAAGAGTTAAAAGCATATTTAATCTGAAAAGGAAACACTTAATAAGTGGATAGTCCTTAATCCGCGGAGTTTCGAAGAAATAATTTCCTTCTCATCAGAGGGTAGGAATTAAAATCACAATCTCTATGTGATAGTGTTTCGAGACGAAAGTCGAAATCGACGTCGGATCAAAAAGCACAGAAATAATACAAAAGCAGTTATTAAACACGACACCATGATTCATGTGATCCGGAGAAAGACAGTTGAGCTTTTTATTTGAAATGCGTTAGGATGTCAATTTCTGTACGTGGATAATATGCCACATGCAACCAACGATGTTTGCATTTTTAAAATAGACCTCCTGTTAAAGGATAGCTCTTAATATGTGAATTAAAAAAAAAAAAACTCAGGCTGTAACCATGTAACTATTCGTATTGGTCATCTGATGTAAGAAGGGTGTTTTGTAAAAGAAACATTTCTGAGGTACAAAATCACTATGGAATTGGAAACAAAGACTAAAGATATAAATTTGTGTATCTAAGCATCTTCTGGGAGTCTATGCGACTTCTACCTGAAAAAAATAGGAAACCTGTACCGTAATGTTATATGATGTATAATAAAATATATTCAACGCAGTGTGGACATATAAATATTGATAAAGAAACTAATCACGCGAGCTTCGTGGCATTGTACTAGATTTAATATTCAGTCACTCATAATATAATACCGAGTGATTTTCCATCCTGAAAAGAGAAAAATGCTCTGTTTCGGCTTCCATACGTATCACCATGAAAGCACAATATTAATTAATCACGGTTTCTTGTCCTGTAGAGAAATTAGTTCGAATTGGAACCGAGAATTCTATTGCTATCCTCAAATGCAGAATTACATACGCTCTATTATCGATATCGAGCACTCTATATTCCCTTTTCTTCAAGAAAATATTCAGCGATTATTCTCAAGATGTGCCCATTCAATCTGCGAGATTAGCAACGAAATGTTATTTAAAACTTAAGCGCAACAGTGTATCCGACAGACATAACCACTTATAGAGAACACAAGCGCATATAAAATAGCATGCGTCCATTTAATCTGCACTATTGGCCCAGTATTATACGACTTATTTCACTTGGAACCATTACTTTGCAACGTTAGAGAGAAAGAATTTTCTCTCACGAGAGTATGTGGTCTCCTTCGATCCACGTTCATAATTTAGAACGAGATCTTAGTCTTTTTCTGGCGCGCACTTTAGAGCAGACGGAAGTTTTGTTTAGATTAACCAAATAGCATCTCTTCACGAACACTAGCAGCAGTTGACTCTAGATTAGGCTTTCAGATAACAGTCGCATAGACTTTCATAAACATACACTAGATAGACATTAGCATTTACTAATTATTAGCTTCGCCTATTTTTATATCTCACGATCCTGGCAACATGCATTCTTGTCATTGTATTCATTGTATTTTGGATGAAAATGTATTTTTCTGCAGTACTTATGTCTATTGTTCACTAATTGTATATTATATTGGGTACTGCCATACAGGTTTCGTATATCCTTTTTACGTTTGTCTTCGATAAACTGTTTAAATGTGAATAAATGTGTATAGAAATCCAACTGTTTTAACCATTGTTTTGTTTCTTTCAGACACATGTGTTATCCACGATGAAATAACTCAGAAATGGCGACCACCTGTGCAGGAAAGACATATCCGAACACGTAATCGCTAAAAAAAAGTCAAAGTCAAATTATAAAATATTCATATCTTTTTTAGTGTTGTTTCAAACTAGATTCTTGCCAAGTGAACAAATCCTACAAAATAAATAAAAACTTTTAAATCTATTATAACATCATTCGGAATTTGTAATATTTTTGCTGAAAAGTTACGAATTTGTCCTATCGAAGCTTTTATATTTATATAACAGCCACGTGCTTTGGAAGATTTAGTCAATAATGAGAAGGCAACGAAAAAACGTCTCATTTTAACATTTACTAAACAATTTTATTTGTTATTTTCGTTAGTAACGTGTTTTTTTTAAATTCAATTTTCACCCCAAACAAGGCACAGTGCCACTTTGAAGCAGGGGGCTACTATTAGGGACTTAATTTGCAGGGGCATTATGAAGGGAGATGAGTAGAAAGATGTTTGTTAACATTACACTTGAACTTCTGCATATCAGTGTAGTTTGGAAAGCAGAATCGCGGAAGGGAGTTCCAAAGACCCGCAGTTCTGGGGAAGAAACTATTGGAGTAAAAGGCTTTCTTGCACCTAGGGATCTCTACTGTAAAGGGATGAGACTTAGTAGCTTGTCGGGTTTGTCGGGGGTAGTTACGTCGTGGAGGTACAAGTGTTTGTAGTTCGTCAGAGCATTCACCATTAAAGTATTTGTAGAACAGACAGAGGGATGCAACATCTCGTCGATGGGACAGAGGCTGAAGCCTAAATGACAGTTCAGGACCTATCAGGTTGGCGACTCTCTTTTGAACCCTGTCCAGGAGCGAAAGACAAGCAGCAGATGCACCAGCCCAGATGTGACAACAGTACTCCATACATGGGCGAATGGTGGCCTTATAGAGGTATAGGATACTGTCAGGCGTAAGTAGTTTTCTAGCACGGTAGAGAGAGCCAACCTTCCTTGCAGCAGCCTTGGTAATGCTCTCAATGTATCTATTCCAGTTCATATTCCCTGTGAACGTTAGGCCGAGGAGTTTAAAAGAAGTACTTTCAGGCAATGTGTTCTTGGCCATTGCTAATGGTGGTAGAGAAGGTTTCTTGTAGTTATTGAAGGAAGCAAGCTTAGTCTTAGCAGCATTGAATGTGACCAACCATTTTTATCCCCATTCCACTACAGATTGGAGGTCATCCTCTAGTGTTTCTGCCATTTCCTTGGATATGTGTTCATTTGTTTTCCCCTCATATCTGTTATAGAGAGTGGTGTCATCGGCAAATATACCCATCTCCGAAACAATTTTATCAGGGAGGTCATTTATGAATATCAGGAATAATAGAGGTCCAAGGATAGACCCCTGAGGTACTCCCGCATTTATGTCATATTGTTTAGATGTACGACCGTCGAGGACAACTTTGATTTTTCTATTACTTAAGAAGGATTTAATTACATTATGAATTCTTCCAGTGATTCCATATGATCTAATTTTCCTTAGAAGACCATCGTGTCATACCCTGTCAAAAGCCTTAGATATATCAAGAGCCACCACTCTACACTCCCCTGTTTTGTCCAATGAACGGTATATACGTTCAGAAACTACAGTTAAGATATTTGCTGTGGAACGGGCTTGCCTGAATCCATATTGTTTGTCAGTCAGGAATTTAGCAGCTGTTAGGTGCTGGACTAGGGCTTGATTAACTAAGGACTCAAATATTTTGGCGAAAAGCGGGAGGAGGCTAATGGGGCGATAATTTAGTGGGTCAGTTCTTTCACCAGAATTCTTGAAGACTGGTACCACAGAGGCGGTTTTCCAGAAGTCGGGAAAGCAAGATTCCTTGAGGCATTTATTGTAAAGTTTAGAGAGAACTGGAACAACCTCGGCAGAGCATTTTTTTAATAGCACAGCCGGGATGAGATCTGGTCCACATGCTTTTGAGGTGTCTAGGTTTTTTATAATAGCATGTACCTGAGAAGGGGTGATTTTCAAATCGTCTAGTGTGGCGTCTGTTCGCAGAGGAAAATCAGGGAGTGAGTGGTGTACCGAGTTCAGTGTGGAGTTTGAGGCAAACTGACTGGCAAGCAGATTAGCCTTGTCAGTTGCCGTGCAAGCAACTTCATGATTGTTTGATAGTGGGGGAATAGTTGACTGTCCATTATTTACTATGCTATTGTAGATTTTCCAAAATCCCGGGTTCCTAATTTCTGTGCTTCGATGCGTTTTCTGGTGGTTTCAGAGTCTTAGCTGTCTCTATCACTCTCTTACAATGATTTCTAGCTTCTATAAACTTCTGTTTATTTGAGCTGGACTTATGTCGGTTGAATCTGCGGAACGCATGCTGCCTTTGACAAATGGCAGCTGCACAAGCAGAAGTAAACCATTGGGGAGAGTGGGGCTTGCTATAGAATATCCGTGCGGGAACATGTGCTTCAATTGCAGTTTTGAACCATTCAGTGGTCTCATTTGCACAATGTTCCGCTGGAAGTGTAAAGATATTTTGCCATGAGGCATCTCTGATGAACTCCCTGATGGCTTCCCAATCAGCCTTTTTGTAATACCTCGTTGTTTTGATTAGTGGGTCTTCAGTTTTAGGGCGAGAATTTAGGCTGATTTCTACCAGTGATCAGCATTCCCGAGTGGGCTGTGGGCATTTGTTGTACAGTCATTGGGAACCGTTGTCAGAAAGAGATCTAGAAGTGAGGCATGTTGATCTTGCTGGTCTGGGAAACGTGTCGGAAATGTAACCAACTGAGATAGGGAATGGGATATAGAGAAGCTATGTGTTGCGCTACCAGCTACGTCTGTGTGATTAGAGAATCCTAGCCAGTTACTGTGGTGGACATTGAAGTCACCAAATACATGTATTTGTGCGCTAGTACCGAGGGAGAGTGCTATATCTATGCTGTCCGAGACTTTGTTTATTAGGGTACAGTCTTGGTTTGAGGGAGAGCGGTAGAGAAAATACAAGTAGCTAATATTGTGTTGCATATTTAGTCTGAAGCACATAAAGGCCTGGTCCTCTGATTCTAGTTTTATTTCTCTAGTCAGGGGGAGGGTGTTACGAATATAGACTCCAAGCCCATGCATATGTCTGTCCGAGTCCTTACGGTAGAGTGGGAGATAACGAGGCATGGCACTACAAACATATTATACAACTGTTTATGGAGCAGCCGCTCTAAGCGCTAGCGAAGAGTTAGGGCTCCTGTACTATCAGTCGGAAACAGCGGCCAGGAACTGTCAATTCGGTACCCTCAATCCATTAGGCAAAGCCAGCCCAGTCCAACTGCACCGACATATATGGCACTGAAGCACCCCACTGTGTCCAGTTTAGGGGGATGGGATGTGGCGGGAGCGGGAAAAAGCGGCGTTCATTGCCCTAGTCAGGAAACAAGATCAACCACTGGGTGATTCAGACGAGTCCCTGTGATAGTACCTCTACGCCTGGCCAATAGGCAAAGAAGGAGTATGAAAGCCGGGCGATAGACAGAGCCTATCTCCTCCTTAAGCAGTTTAGGTTTGCAAACCGGTGATTTGTTTGAGTTACCAGCTCTAGGAAGGTTGTCGTCCAGGACTGAAGAGGCCTCCCTCCTCTAGGTTTAGTTTCATAGTTTTCCTTCTCCTAGACGGATGACCTGGGAAGACCTACGGGTCCATCAGCTCCGAGGGGGTTCGCGCCGCGCCTGGGTCCTAATCCAGGTATTTCTGCGACCCCGCATGGGTAGTTAATATTTATTGGTTATTTAGGTTAATATCTCCTGAAAAATCGGGTATTTAGGTTAACTTCTACAGAAAATTTTCACTCCACAAACGTGGTTAAAAAAGGACATTATGCTTTCCATTTTCACTTTTACTGGGAGAGGGTATAGGTAAAAATTCATGCAGTGGAAGCAGCTAAATTTGCTACAGTATTAGATTGAGAGAGACGAGTTAATGTATGGTTAGATATAGTTTTGTAAGTTTAGGAATGTATGGTTAGATATGGTTTAGTAGGTTTAGGAATGTATGGTTAGATATGGTTTAGTAGGTTTAGGATTAGGATAAAGTGTTAAAGTATGATTTACTTCAAGAGAGCAACGTCCGCTTGTTGAGGAGAGAACACCTCAGTGCACACATGCCTGCAGCCAGGAGTTGTTGGGACGAATGAGGTCGGTTAAAAGAGAAAGAAAGAGCAAAGCTTTCAGTATATTTACGTGTTGTAGTGTGTGCGTGCGTGCGCATGTGTGTGTGTGTGTGCGTGCGTGCGTGCGTGTGTATCAACGAGAGCAGTTCTGCAGCATGCTTCCCCACTGAGCAAATTAGGCATGAGGTCGTTTTTAATGTGGAGAGGGGGGAGGGAAAAGGGGACCAGCTCCCGAGAGGTGGGAAATGGGAGCTGGATAGTGAGAGCGTCTTGGTATATAGGGTTGCCCCTACATGGACCAGAAGCCCACTGCCACAAGGACAATCGTCTTTGATTGCAGTATTTGCCGAAACAGATACTACACTTCGAGCTATTAAATTTTTTATTCACAGAAAAAATAATACAATTGGGAAAATTAACAAAAATTTAGGCACAAGGCCAACTACAAAAAGAAAGGGGGATGGTGAGGTTGGTTGACCCATCTCGTCTCTATTAGAAATTTTAAAAGATTTCTCTCTCAGCCAGCATCTTTTATCATGGTTACCCTTTTAAATTTGTATTTATGTGTGGGTGGGGGAGTTGTTTTTACTTAAACTTAATTTGAAAACATTTTTTATTCATATAAAAAATACAAAAAAAAGATAACAATATTAATAAAATTTAATTTGTGTCGAGGGATATGGGGACCCCCCCTCCCGGTTAGTAAGACCCTTCCAACCCTGTCTGAAATGCTAGACCACCCGTTTCACTCTGGTTTGTAAAGGAACCAGAGTTTCGCGGGCAGCCTCTAAATGGAGGGGGAGGAGATTGTGTCCTAAATAGAGGAGAAAAGAAAAAAATTGGCGGTGAGGGCGGGGGTGTTAGTGTTTGATTTGATTTTCTCCAAGATGCGTTGAATTTCGAGAGGTGGGGGGGAGCAAAAGAAAAAAATGTTGTTTTTGGAGGTAGAGTGTCTTTGAGGCTTTCTAATAAGGGAAACAAGATTTATTCGGTTGGCTGAGAGGCTTAAATAAGTGGAAGTTAGAAGAGAACCATATTGGTTATTATACTCACTCGGCGATGTATGCTGCTGGGCAGAGAAGAGAGAAAGGGGAGTAAGAGGGAGAGCGTTCTCCGTTTTACCTTTTATACACTCGGTCACGTGATTGAGAGCTAGCTTTTGATTAGACAAGCCGAGAAATGGATTTTAAATCTCAAGCCGCGAGAATTATCTCCTGCATGTGATTGTAGCAAGTTTTGGCTGCTACAAAGGCTATTCTGTACACGCAGTCATCATTTTGTGTGTTGCGTTATTGTTGATAAAACACGTGTGTGTTGAAAGAGAAAGAAAAGGATATTAATAAAGAAACAGTTGGATTTACATATATAATCAGTTCGTCGATGACAAAAGTAAAAAATATCATGTAATATGGTACACACTATGATATGATGATACTCTCGTCGATTTCGACGTATGAGGTCCGCTACAACAAACAAGTTGATCAGAAATCCACATAGATATTTTATTTACAGTGGTGAAAAACCAACCACACTTTTTGATACAAAGACAAAGCAGACATTAGACCTAAGGTTTTACATGATTGTTCCTTCCAGAAGCTGCATGTCTTAACGAAGACTAAGGGTGCATAACATTCCCAAATTGCCACCCATGTGGTAATATTCGCTGATATTTTCGAAAGTCATCCCCTCTTTTCTATTTTCTAGCCTTAATTTAAATATTCGTAATTTCTGGTTTGTCGATGGGCGCAACAGCAAAGACTTCACATTTCTTTTCATATTTTTTCCTCCCTTTGCAGTACGATTACCACTGCCTGCCTATTACCACTTTTTATTTTGCTCAACACACACCTCCAAATACCCGGGCAACGCCGGGCACCCAGGCTAGTCTATTATATAAATCTCACCTGTCTGTTTAAATGTATGTATGTATGTATGTATGTATGTATGTATGTATGTATGTCTGCCTAATACTTTCGACAGAAGCAACGGTTTTCACCAGATTGGTATCGTTTTAAAGCTCGACAAATATCAGAAAATTGGCTAAACATAAATTCTTTCGCCCTCAACTGGGCACTTTTCTACAAGGAGCGGTCGCTTTTTTCGCCGATATTTTCGAAAGTCATCCCCTCTTTTCGATTGACTAGACTTCGCCACTTCCGGTTTGGCGATTGACGCAACAGAAAAGACGTGACGTTTTTTTTTTCACGCTCTTTTCCTCCTTCATGGTACGGGTTCGAGCCTGCCTATTACCACTTAAAATTTTTTTTTTCCGCAACACACTCTCCAAACACCCGGGCAACACCGGGCTCCCAGGCTAATGAAAAATAATCACCAAAACAAAAACCACATTTCTTATAACCACCCCCCAAATATAAAAAAAAAACACAAATGTTTTCAAAAACTTTTCTTATAAAAAACACCCCCCCCCCAAAAAAAAAGGAGAAAAAAATATTGTTATTTGCTACATTTATCATGCTGTTACACATTGCTTTTCCCCCCAAATAAATATTTATTCATGAAACTTACCGTATGTTGATTAAAACCTTTTTTTTTACATTTCCATTGTCCTTCATTGAAATCATTTTACAATACATTTTTTCTATCATGATGTTTTATATCTTTCTAACGTTTTAAAAATTGATCCGTGCTTTGCATATTCCCTCGGTGTACGTAAATTGCCGGAATATACTGACGCAACATCACAGAAAAACGGGTCGTTCACTGCATGAGTACCGAATTGTGAATAATTGCTAATTCCTTTAGAATTCCCGTTCGTTTATTGCTGATAACATTGGGATTGAACAGTAACGAAGTTCTCCTTCCGGTTTCAGTTTGATCCGACGTAGTGACATTTTTAGAAAACAAGTACAAGTCGTGATTAATTCATTTGTGAAGTTTCATAATCGAACCTATGGGGGGGGGTCTAGACGTGTGCTTCTCTATTTTTTTAAATCTATTTTATACTTAGTTCACTATAACTTTATGTCGATATCCGTTCGGCTACAATAACAGATTGGCCTTTTGGTCAAGATCAAAGTGTAGTATCTGTTCTTCAGATGCTGCACTTCATTTTTTTGTTCTCTTTCGGTGGAGGAGAAATCCTTCACGACTGAGACAATTTTTATCTGTGTACCTTTTCTCCACGTTAAAAAACGACCCTGGTGTCTAACTCTGTCCTGTGGGGAGGCATAGTAAATAAGTACAATGACAGATCGACCATATTTGCAATGGCCGACAGGGTCAGATTAATGAAAGAGATTAGACGAACTAAATATTCTGAGATGAGAGAATGAAGGGGTGTGACTAAAGGTGGGAAGAAGTAGAGGGAGAAAGATCAATTGAGTAATAAAAGAGCGAATGGGGGGAGGGGCATTTGGTTGATATTGTGGGGGTTGAGAAGATTAGACCAGGACGAGAGAATGAAAATGAGAAAGAATGTGTGTGTGTGTGTGTGTGAGAGAGAGAGAGAGAGAGAGAGAGAGAGAGAGAGAGAGAGAGAGAGAGAGAGAGAGAGAGAGATTTTTTAAAATTGTTTTTAAGTTATATCAACCGTTTTAAAGTTATTCAATACCGAATCCAATAATTGGGGGGGGGGAATTCTGTTTCACGTTCTTTATTTTTTTCAAATATTTATTCATCATGTTTGGTTTGGTTGTTTTGTTTTATGACGTATCAACTCTTTTTGGATAAAAAGGGTTGATATATTTTGGTAAAAGATTTATACTTCAAGTTCTTTTATATCTTGAAAAATTTATTCGTGGTGTCTTGTTGATTGCTTCGTATTAGAAAATTGTTGTTTTTATTTCTTGGCCTTGTAGAACATGATTGAGTTTTGCTAGAGTAAAGACAAAGAAAACAATAGCATCAATGTTTGGTGTATTTTAAGTCTGGAAGTTAGTATCTAATCTGGTAGTACCAGAGAGAGAGAGAGAGAGAGAGAGAGAGAGAGAGAGAGAGAGAGAGAGAGAAAGAAAGAAGGAAATAGAGAGTGAGTGAGTGAGTGAGTGGGAGAAATAGATAAAGAAGGAACTGAAAGAGGTCATAGAAATAAAAAAGATAGAAGGCATAGAAGAAATAGATGGAGAGCGATAAAGAAAAGAGGGTGAGAAAGAAAGCAATAGAGAAGGAAAGGAAGGGAAAGCAGAGAGAATACACGAGAAGAATAACTTATGGAAAGAAAAACTGACGGAGGGAAAAGGAAAAACATAGAAATAAGGAAACATCAGAAGAGAAAAAAGTGAAAGAGAAAGAGTTGGAGAGAGGAGACAAAGAAAAAGAAACACATACATTAAAATAGAGGAGGAAAAACAGGGTGAAAATTACAGATATAAAGAGAGAAAGAAGACAAATAGCGAGAGAAATACATAGAGATAATTCAAGAGAGAAAGAGAGAGAAAGAAAGCGAGCGAGCGAGCGAGAGAGAGAGAGAGAGAGAGAGAGAGAGAGAGAGAGAGAGAGAGAGAGGACAGATATACCGACAGCAAATGTGTCAGAGAAAGATATATTAAAATTAAAATAAAAACGCTTTCAAAGAATTTAAAACACAAGAAAAATGATACAGGTAGGTCCAAAGTAACTCTTATTTCCTTTGGTAAGTCACTTGTTTGCTATTTATTTTTCTTTGTCAACTATAGTGCTCCATTGACCCATTTCATTTTCTAGTCCGTTTAGGTACTAACTCTTATACACTAATATATAATCTATCAACCCGGCCCTAACGGGTCATGGCTAAACTAGCTTAGTTTATTTATTATAAACGCCAGCCAACTGATCTATCAATATTTCATAGTTAAGGATAGTAAGGTCAGGTTCATCCCATGCTTTGATTATAGTTCATCAAGCAGTTCTTGTTTTCTTCCACCTAGCTATCTTGATTTAAGTGGGCACACGTGTCGATCTATGGCAAAAATGAAATAAACAACAGCGGCACATTTTTTATGGTTCACTAATTTATTTATATTTCTAGAAACAAAACTATTGAACCGTGGTTATTTAAAGTAGTTACCCTTTCTGTCAGGGTGTCTTTCAACGTTAAGATCATGCAGAAAAATAAAGAGTGAACAAAACAGTAAACGAGAATGATCTTGATGCTTTTCCGATTCTGGTTTTAGTTTCTACGACGCGCTCAGTCTGTATGTGGGAAGGACGTAACACGACGATCACATTTAATATGCAACAACCATAATCACGATTACTATCACCACAGTATATATTGCTGTCCTTTCTGTGGTGGAGTAATTTTTCAAATGTGACATTTTTTATTATTGTGATTAAAAAATATTAAAAAAAAACAAAAAAAATAACAATAACAACAAAAAACATAAAAAAAACAAACGCTGTTAATTACCTAATAACACGCAAATATAATCACTTTTTCTATTCTATTTAAATTCGTAATTATTTTTGCAAATTCTCTAAACATTTTTTTAAAATTATGTTTTGGAGAAGTGGTTACAGTGAAATGTATAGGATGGCTCGCTTAAAAATAACCCGATCTCTTTAATCTTTCTCTAATCAATAATTTTTCAGATTAAGCAGTTCACTTAAAAGTAGCCTGACCTCTCTAACCTTTCTCCTAACGACCAACTGACACCACAAGACAAAATGCAATTATTTTTCCAACAAGATGGCGCTACATGCCACACGTCTCACAGATCATTGACACGAGTTCATAACATGTTTACGGAAGAGAGAACAATAAGCAAATGTTTATGGCACCAACACGTTCCCCAGACTTGTCATCATGTGATTTTTATCCTCGGGGACTTTAAAGATAAATAATTTATGAAAATAATCCTCACAATCTAGACCAACTAAAGGAGAACATTACCAACGCTATCAGGAGAATCACCAGAGAAGATATACAGGCAATATCTGCAAAAGTTGTTAAACAGGCCAAGAAATGCATAGATGTCAACGGGGGAGCACTTCCAGCATTTTTATAACACTACAGATAATTTAAAGACTGATACAGGTAATTTAAAGAATGCTACAGGTAATTTAAAGAATGCTACAGGTAATTAAAAGACTGATACAGGTAATTTAAAGAATGCTACAGGTAATTTAAAGACTGATACAGGTAATTTAAAGACTGCTACAGGTAATTTAAAGACTGCTACAGGTAATTTAAAGAATGCTACATGTAATTTAAAGACTGCTACAGGTAATTTAAAGACTGCTACAGGTAATTTAAAGACTGCTACAGGTAATTTAAAGAATGCTACAGGTAATTTAAAGACTGCTACAGGTAATTTAAAGATGCTACAGGTAATTTACAGAATGCTACAGGTAATTTAAAGACTGCTACAGATAATTTAAAGAATGCTACAGGTAATGTAAAGACTGCTACAGGTAATTTAAAGAATGCTACAGGTAATTTAAGCAGTAAAAGAATGTTCCTTTTCTCTACTACATTTTTTTTTCTGAGCTACTTTTAAGTGGGCCATCCTGTATTATGTGAGGAGCGTGTCAGAATTAGTGTAAACTTTAAACCGTCGTATTCCTGTGTGCGTGAAATGTAGAGGTGTACATTTGACAATTATAAAGTGTTCTATAATAAACGATACAACTTTATTTGTCCATCTTTAAGACCCCCATCTGCGTCAATACCCTGATGATAATGCTTACAGAAAGCTAAACAAGATTCACGAATATTATCTTAAGAAACTTTGGTCCATTTCTTTTTTTTCAGTTCTGTCTTCAAAGCACCCAAAAATTGTATGATGAGAAACTGAAACAGGAGGATGGGCCCAATACTGAAATTCAGCAGATTAATGTCGGTATATGATGAAGGCCATTCTTCTTTAGAAATGAACCTTTGAACATTCTTGGCTAACCATTTTTAAGTCATTTTTGCTCCCTGTAACGTCTTACCTATGTTTATCATTTGAATAATATAATTGATTTTTTTAATATTTTTAATTTTTAATTTATAACATTATTTAAATTATCGATAAGTGTTATTGCTATTAATCATAACTATTAATGCATTGCAGAAGATTATGCTCGAAATCTAATATGTGTGTATCACGTGAATAACAGAAAGTAGCGGAAAAAATGAAAATACGGTTGATAACGTAGATATTTTTTTACAAGGAGGCAACACATAGAATGATACGAATTACATCTATCAGTTTTAGTCCGATATTACTTGAGTTTCTGTGTCATAACTATCACGGACAGAAGTAATATATCTTTATCTTCATTTGTCTGGGTCCAAAACCATCCATTTGTTGGTGCCTGTCAATGTATGTCTCGTCCCCTTCTTGTGTTTCCACGCGATAGCTCAAATAGCAGAGGTAAAAGGCGGGGGAGGGGACAGTTCCATCTGAAATAGAATAATTCGCAATTGAATTTTTGAGTATGACTCGCAATTAGGACTGAACCTTCAACCTCAATAAGAGTGTAACTTACAACTGAATTTTAACAAGTACTTCATCCATTATACCGCTGGCGCTTGCGGACTACTTAGGACTTTTACCCTGTCATGGCTGACGGAGCGAGAATATGCTAATCCCCGTAGATTAAATAAAAGGGATCCGTTCGTAATTCCGCACAGATTCCCAAATACGATAGAAAGATTCTAGAGTTTGACAAAAAGATTCCCAAGTTCGACAAGATACATCGGAAGAAGGTCGAAGGTTACATCGACCGAATTAAGATGAGAACAGTAGTCCAAATAACCCAAATAATACGGGAAAACAAGACATTAGTTTTTTTGAATGAATATGAAAAAATATTAAACAGTGAATATTGATTTTCCACTGATCTTTTTAATTTAAACATCTATTCCAATCATCGAAAAGTGTTATTTATTTAATGGATTGCTGTTTCAATCAATCATTCTAACAAATCACTTATGAATAAAAAAAGTTACTTTTAAATTGTTTTATTATAATTTAAATTACATCAAGTTTTCCTTATAATACCTTTATTTATATATCATTTTAAAAAGCATTTTTCGCTCTTTTCTCATCGTTTAAATTACAATCGTTTTAAACCAATTGTCTTCTTTTCAGAACGTTGAATACAAGATGGAAAAAAAAGCATAGACGAATATTTCAGTTCTGATTTTTGTAGATGGGGGATGATTGTATTATTTTGATCAATCAAACGAATTTTATTTATTTTATTTTTTAAAATTACATTTTCACCCCAAACAAGGCACATTGCCACTTTGATGTAGGGGGGCTACTATCAGGGATCCAAGTTGCCGGGATACTATGTAAGGAGTTTAGCAGCAAGATGTCTATTCACATTACACTTGAACTTCTGCATGTTAGTACAGTGGGGGAAGCAGGAAACTGGAAGGGAATTCCAAAGTCATGCAGTTCTGGGGAAGAAGCTATTAGAGTAGAAGTCTTTCTTACATCTAAGGATCTCAACTGTGTAGGGGTGGGACTTCACTGCTTGTCGGGTTTATCGGGGGTAGTTTCGTCGAGAGGGGGGTGTACAAGGGCTTATAGTTCGTCAGAGCATCCACCAAATGTTCAGTTGTCAAGCTATTTGCATAACATTTTGGTCGATGCAACCTTCGATGCATAAGTCGCCATGTTTGATAAATGAAAAGAAGAGTAATTTATTATACTTATTGTAAATAAACTTTTTTACTAGAACCCAAATACGAAACCTCGGAAGTGTAGAGTTAACCCTCTCTTTTTGTTTACCTAACATAAAACCTTATGCAGGTCGGAGGTTGCATTGACCGAAACGTTGTACAAATAACACTCAAGATGAAAACATTAATCCGATTAATCCAAATAATACAATAGTGTGTGTATATGCTTGATTCTTGCGCAAGAGAAATGGATAATAATGGAACCCCTCCCTCAATCTTTGGCATGAAAAAAATCAAAAGCGAAGGTAACCATCTTCTCACTGCACAGGCGCAAACCGTATTACTGCCTCAAGAACAGATAATCTTTTTGGGGGAAAAAGCAATTCGTGATGGCGCAAAGTGTGAATATAAAGAAGTATATATTTACCTGTTCGTGATGAGAACCGCAGATATGGGTAGATTATCGACCTGGCGTGGGTTGAAAAAGCGAAGAAAGGAAACTGGCAAATATACGCAATCTCCGAACATATACTTCTGTTAATGAAAAAATATATATGTGCCTATCGCGCCACGTAGTGAGAGATAGTTATTCGCAGTCACCATGGATACAATATTAGAATTTGCGTATCTGTAATTCACCAAGATCGAATTATCTATCTTCTTTCCACAGCGAAATGATGTGAAACAAGGTCGATAAATAGGATTGAAGAGCCAGCGCCTTTGAGAAAAATCACTCTGGCATGCAAAAACTGTCTGGGCAATCCTGTCCGAACTTTTATTGTTAAGTCAATGTGACTTATTCACTTGAGGGAGCGATTTGCTCCCCATTGGGGAGGTTGAGAATCCCCTTGGACCTAAGAAAGACCGGGTAAATATGCTAAAATTGTTAAATTAATCCCGGACGACAGCGGATATCAAAAAGACTTGAAATTGAAATATATAGATATATTTTGTTTTATTGTCAAACTCACAGATATATTTGTTATTTTGTATTAGATAACAGGAAATGCCAGATAATGTAGAAACGAGAGTGTGCTTGCTGACCTGAAGAAACCCGACCTCTAAAGGTCGTGGGAAGGGATATCATTTTGGGTCTCAGATTTCAAAACTGGTAATATTGGCTTAACTGCACACACGCAATTTAAGATTGGGAGTCCCCGAACACGTGGTGTGCTCTGATTGGTTGAGGGGATCGTCTCCCCCACGCCTGACCTTACTATATAAACCAAGTGCCCAAGTTTTCTAACCAGATTCCAGATTGGTGCAGAATCTCGAGAAAATAATATCGCTTCCTGAAGACGTGACAGCCACCTCTCTCCATTTCACCTGAGTGCCATCTCCCAAGAAGAATAATTGTGAATTGAAAACGGACTAAGAACTTGAAGTGTATATATATGTAAAAAGACTGTAAATCTTTTGTGAAATTAATTTGAGTAGAATAGAATTTCAATCGTCTGTTTTCCTTCTGATCTATGCGAGCTTCATCTTTCCGCTTCCAGAGAATTTGTTTTCAGCATACCTGGATTTCATGTGATAGCCTTTCGAAGAACCAGACATCAAGAGCCGAAGTTTTTCGTAGACGACCAGGGGTCCTTGCGTGACCTCACCAAGAAAAGCAGGGTCAAATATTGGTAGCCGTGACGAGCACGGGTGCCATAAAACGTTATAGGTTATTTTTATCTTCCTCTCTCCACAAGAAGATGTGACACAAGGTCGGGAAAGTAAGATTAAAGAACCAGTCGAAAAGCACTCTGGCTTGCACAAAATGCCTCAGCAGCCTCATCGGCATACAACGGTAAGGACGGCCCAGGGGATTGACAAAAAAACCAACCCCTTATCAAAAGAAGAAGGCAAAACATGAGAGTATGGATCTCCTAGAACTGCACAGCCAGCAAGGGTATAGCCAAAGACAGATTCGAAGACAAAGCATCAACACTATCGTTCGTCCTTCTTCGGATGCATCTTGTCACGATGGTTTGAAAGTTTGCCTCGAACAAAATTCGGACAGGTTTTACTGTTGATATACAACAAAAGTACGCCAAGGCACAATAACTGCGTCCTATCGATCCTCGATTCATACAGTTTAGGCACGTCATTCGAGCAACCTGTGACGCCGAACATCCGATTCTATACTCAGGCAATCTCGGCACGTAAAAAATAAACGGATTAGGCAATTTACGTGTAAAAAGCCTTTCAGGATGCTAAAATTTTAGGATACGAAAGTCAAGCAGGAACCAATTAATTTCGTAAGTAAAGGTTGAACTGTAAATAAAAATAAATGATTTTTTCATGGCTTGAGTCTTGTAACATTATTTATGCATTGTAGGTTTCTGCATTTTAAATTATCTTATGGTAACTCAATCCAACTGGTTCTCGGTTGAATAACACTGACCTAGACTCTGATGGCTTTTGAATCAAGGAAAACATCCGGCTTGATATTCAACAAAGATAAAATAAACAAGTGTTTTTGCTTTTTTGTGTCTACCGAAAAGACATAAACTGCACAAGATCTACCCATAAAACCGATTGCTTCGAACAAAATTCGGACAGGTTTTACTGTTGATATACAACAAAAGTACGCCAAGGCACAATAACTGCGTCCTATCGATCCTCGATTCATACAGTTTAGGCACGTCATTCGAGCAACCTGTGACGCCGGACATCCGATTCTATACTCAGGCAATCTCGGCACGTAAAAAATAAAACGGATTAAGTCACAATATTTACTCGAAAAAATTATATGAAATCGAGGGTTTATTTTTCACAAAAACAAAAGATGTCTTGCCTCAAATAAACTCTCGATTTTTAAAAAAGTCTAAAAAGGGGTTGAATTCATTTTAACATAATAAAAATCTGCAAGAAATTAAATTAGAATCATATTGTGTGTGTGTGTGTGCGTGTGTGAAACGGAACTGACCCTATTAAGGTTTAACCGGCTTCCTCCGAAGAAGGAAGTTCCATGGGAGTATAAAATTCACAAGCGGTCCCCAGTCGCATGTATATTCCTGTTAGAGGAAATGACGACGTTAGGTTTTTGCATCTCTTGCAGGGAGGTGTCGTCGACGTCCGTCATCCTACATACAGCGCCTGAATTTCCCAAATTGGTCACTCATTTTAATAATAACCAGGCTCAACGTTGCTTAACTGGAACTGGTGTGTCAACGTGATTATGACGTATATATTTACAGTATATAAACAAGTTTTTTTTCTTATTTTAGACTTGGGAACGTTTTTTTTCCTTATATTTATTCTGTAATGTACATACGTCCAGAGCATATATAAACTGGCAAAACACTGGACGTATGTACACAAGAGACATCAGTCATAATTAAAAAAAAAAAAAAAAAAAAAAACACCGGGTACTTCCGGTTAGGCTGATCTGATGTCCTAAGAAGCTTGTAAATAATAGAAACCACAACGAAATGTTAGCTCTTTACATTTTTTTGTGAGAAAGATTATATGGTGACGAGAATTGAATCTCGTTTAAGCGCGGTAAGCGTTTACATGTAATATTTATTCCAAACATATAAGAAACAACGATAAGCTTTTATATAACGAAACAAGGCCAATGACGCAACAATCTATTATTACATTTTTTTGTCTCTTCATGTCCGTCAAAATGTCTGAAACTACACGACACACCATTATGGCTGATTGCCATCACAATTTGTATTTATATTTATGGAGCTGTTTTTTTCTCTTTACGCGTTTATTAGTGTTCCTTCAAGACTGTGGACTTGCTGTCCTGAAATAAAATCTCTGTTATCGTACATTAAAACCACATGGAGACAAAACTGATGGAAGACAGAATATGTTTATTCAACTTGATCTTCGTTCCAAATTACTGACCAGTATGTGTGTGTGGATGAGATCATGAGACATAAGCAGTGCAGAGGAAGAGAGAGAGGCGAAAGGCAAAAAAGAGGTAACTGTTTCACAGCTCGTTTTATGTCAGCTCATTTCATTTTTACGCCCGCACACTGCTTGCTTTAGTCGGGCCCGTCTTCTCTCCCCATCTCTCTCTGTCATTGTCTCTTTTAGTTATTTGATGTTATTTCCTTTTTAATATGATTCCACAGTCTAGTGATCCTCATCTCTGATTCATCAAGTTGAACCAAGCAAATCTTTATTCCTTGTTATTTCCAACTGACTATTTTATATACTAATGGGTCTATTCGCTTAATATCAAACGGTTGTAATACTCGTCTGAAACAGATCCGAAATATTAAGCCATTTCTGATCCTGGTAGTGGATGACTCACTATAGGGAAAACAGTGTGAAAATACAACTTACACGATTGAAGTTATGGACTAAAATAAATGTAATTTAATGGTATTAAAATGATCGAAATTTGCTCAAGTTGGAGAACGTTCCCACGTAAAAAAATAATGCGTGCTGTCATCATGGTAGGAGATGAGGATGTAGCAGTAACAAAGACCTATTTCCTCTTGTGAATCAATGCTCTCCCTCCAAGCTGTTGGGTCACACACTGGCCAATAAGCTAATCCATCGGTCCCCTAAGGAACTACTTTTGGGGACTACAGTTAGTCATCAGTCAGGACGTAACCTCCAGTCAAGCAATACCTCTCTTCCCTCGTCTCCTGTCCACCGAACACATCTACTTAGCATTAACGGCCTCCACCACCTGGAGATAACTGCTATTAATTGGGGACGACGCAGTGAATATACTGACTGATCGACACTGACCCCCAAAAGAACTTTCTACTATTCCTTCTTCCTCTACCAACTTCCTGCTGTGAAATAAATTCCCCTTTTCATTGTTATTGTTGAAAAGAAGTACTGTTGTTCATTTCGTGACCTGTTCTTCATTAAATATATTTTATTAGGGGTAAAACAAAACCTCTAAAAGGTTCGTAATCGTTTTCGCTGTGTGTGCGTTCTCTCTGAAACCAATAGGATTTCGATGCGTGTCGATGGAAATACGAATATCTAACTAAAACAGCAACAAAAAGGGTGTTTCATCCAAATGGATTGACAATACCGTGTTATTAGCATTAAATGCATTTTATTTTATGCGCTTAATATCGTTCGAATTTTGTAACGTTTTGGAAAATATGTTAGCCAAAAGAATTCAGTAGTCAGTGTAAAATAATGGAAGCGACATAGCCTAGAAAAGAGACTTTCGCTCTTCGCTTGTGATGTAAAAAATGTATTTGTCGAAGAAAGAAAAGTGTACTTGTGCATACTGCGAACCGTGGTTGATCCAGAAACTTATGTAAAGAGCCGGAATACGCAGAGCACTGGTCAAGTTGATCAGCCAATCAGAAGCCAACAACAAACGCAAAAAATAGAACAATATTTTTTCATAAAACTTATGGTAGATTGTTGTTATATTTTATTGTATTAGTTTTCCACTTTAAAAAATTGTAATTATTATCTGATGTATGCTGTTCTTTTTTGTTTTCTAACGTTTTTAAAATGTACACGGCAGCGCTATTCATATTCCTGCGTTTTACGACAGGTGCTGGGCAAATCCGAACAGACATTTACACAAATCCGATTTATAATATGCACTAGTAACAAAAAGAGTAGTCAAATCTTTGAATTTTATCTGACAAACGGATCAGACTTATTTCGAAGATATCCTTCCCTTTCGTCTACAGTTGAGGGGAAACAATGATACAATGTATTAATATTATTAAATATTATAATCAAATAAAAATATTAAAATATTAAAATAATAAATAATAAACTGTGCTGTTATTCTGCGTAAGAATGATCAGAACTATTACCAGGAAAAAAGAGAAAGAGAAATGCAGACGATCTCTAAACAGTTGATACTTTGAGAAAGACAATACGCAACCCTGTAATTATCAAGAATCAATCATCAAAAAATCGCATCATGAGACATGTATTGCTATCACTGTTTCTACGTAACACGTATGCATGGTCATATTTATTATTGAGCGAAGATTCGTCTGCTACGTCATGCTGTGAATTAAAACTAATCTTCTTGGGTAAAGGACATCGGTTTAGATAGACACCGGCGCAGCTATACATACTTAGACACAGATGTCCCAGTCTTGAGAAAAGAAGCCGATAGAGAGAGAAAACCTTGAATAACAACATAGGTTTAACATTAACAAAAACCAACCAAGAATTGTCCTAGTGACACATGGCCGAGTGACGTTGTATCAAAGTTTACAGTTACCCAAAGGTGCTGAGTTCAATCCTGAACGAAGGCAGTGAAAAGTAACATTCAAAACAGAGAATCAACAACTATGTCCCAGAGCCTAGCTGGAGTCCGAACACGGTACCCCCGTAATAATAATAAATGTTTCGATACAAAACACCTGATGAAGGCCGGAGGGCAAAACGGCCGAAACGTTGTGACTATAACAACCAAGATGAGGAAGTCAGTCCAACAATCGTTAGTATTGGAGATTTGATAAAGTGTCTCACTTAAGGGGGCGGTCCATCAGGAATTTGTTTATATTGAACTTGAAGACATCCAAGTTGTAGTCAGGTGGGAAACAAGCAACCGGAAGAGAGTTCCACGGGCGTGCACTTCTAAGAAAGAAACTTTGTTCATGGAATCTACGTTTTGATTAAGACACAGATAAAGAGTGGGGAAAATTAATGACAGTGGTTTCTGCTAGACGGGTGTTTATCGTGAAAGATTTGCAGAGATTGGTGCTCAGACGAGCACTTTCCATGGAAATAACGATAAAACAAAGACAGACTCGCAATGTTTCTTCTGTGGGAGAGAGGTTGCAGGGAAGAGAAAATACAACATTTGTAAGTATTTTTAGTTTCAGTGATTCAATCAACTATGAGACCCCTAATACTTATAAGATTCTTCACCGTGAGATACGTATTGCTATCACTGTCGCTACGCAACACGTACTCATGGTCATGTTTATTAAGGAGTGAAGCTTCGTCTGTTACGGTATGCCGTGAATTAAAACAATCTGACTGAGAACTCAACTTGTCTGGAGGTTAACGAGATTCTTAGGCATAGTTGCCTGTGTATTTTCAAATGCTCTTTTGTCACATCTCAAGAGATAAATAAAGAGAGCTTTATGCTGGTGAGAGAAAGACATTCAAAATAGATCCCAGCAGAACGCGTCCATCTGGCCCACACATTGCTTTCAACAGCAGATTATTTATGTGAAACATATGTTAACAAAACAAATAAATCTATAAATATTTGAATCATTAACAACTACGGACACAGACGCTTTTACCAATTTTTAAAAAACTTTTTTCAGCCCAAACAAAGCATATTGCCACTTGGAGGTAAGGGGCTACTATTTGGAACCATGTTTGTAGGGAACTGTGTGTAGTTGAGCAACGAGATATTTGTTTACATTACATTTAAACTTATGAAGTTACAACAGCCAGGAAAGCACCCCCCCAAAAAAAAAGAAAAAGAAGAAAAAAAAAAACTAACAAAATAGTAAGAATGGAATTTCAAAGCCCAACAGTCCGAAAGAAGAAACTGTTCTAACGGAGTGCGTGCGCGTATATGCAAATTCCGAGCCGTGTGCGAAATGACGTCACGGCAAGGAAAAAAGATATAAAAAGAAAAGAGCACGATCACGTTCTATTGAGTAAAGTACCAGGTAATAAATGTCATTGTTACAAACGTAAGGAGTCTAGTTATTACTTGTCCTATGTTCCTTGCAACGTACTCTGCTACAACGTGTTGGGACTACCTGTATAAACGTGTGTAACGTTACTCTATTAGAATAGAAATATTTTCGCCGGACATGAATAGTGAAGGGGTGGAATTTTTCTGCTTGTTCGATTAGTTGGTAATATAAACGTCGGGGGCACAAGTATCATGAGATCATCAGAGTACATTGCATTAAAGTACTTGTGAAACAGGCACAGGAATGCAACACTGTATCGATGGGAGAGAGGTTAGTTTTGATGATAGTACGGGACCTATTAAAATTGAGACTTTTTGGACCCTGTCTAAGAGGAAGAGACTTGTGGTGGAAGCACCTTACACCCAAATGGCAGTATGTCATGTGTGAAGCTGAAAAAAAAAAATAAAAATAAAATTATAAAAAATTGAAGCTTCACCCAACGTAGACGGTTTATCACATCTAATTTAATAGTAAAAAAAAAAAAAATACGACGTAGATTTGTATCATCACTATTTTTACGTATATTTAGTGTATTCTGAAATGTTATGTAAAATCTACTTGCAAACCAAAAACCAAACCAAAAGATCAAATAAGTAAATAAAATATACAAAAATAAATCGATGCCTCAAGCAAGTAAAAAAGATAGTTTAGGTACAGTCTTATTGCTAATATATATATATATATATATATATATATATATATATATATATATATATATATATATATATATATATATATATATATGTATGTATATGCATGTATATATATGTGTGTGTATATATATATATATGTTTGTATATATATATATGCACACATAAAATAAATAGTTTTTACTTATCTTGCTCGCACTTTTTATTTTTCTTTATCTCTGAAACTGATGTCGCTAACATATCAAATTCTAATCGTTGGTATATTTCATATGTAAGCGACACCAAAGAGCAATTAATATTTTTTTATTATTATTATTGTTATTACTATTATTAGATGATTAATAGATATGATACGCTTTTAGAAATAAAAACACCCTCTCAGAAGGAAAAAAAAAACCCTCATAAAAAAAAGCCTCATAGGCAGAGAGGGAGAGGTTATGTATGTGTGTATGTTTAAGTGAGTGCATGCGGGGTTCGGGTTGGGAGAAAACCCACAAACAGCACCCCCGCCACCAAAAAAACAAACAAACAAAAAAGCGAAAAAAAAGAAAAAAAGAAAAAAGTACCAAAAGAAAAAGACAAGGAAATAACAGCAAATAGAAGTAACAGATAAAAAGACTAAAAAAAAAAAAGAGGAAGAAAAATATGATTTGAAAATAGAAAAGAGATATATGGCTATTTATTTATATGAAAGAATCTTTGGAAAAATAGTGTAGTATCTGTTCTGCGTGTGGTGTAAAGGAAAGTAGATTAAGATTATTTCTAGTTTTATCTTTTATCAGTTCAATTTGTTTTTATTAGGAAATGGATTTTCCATTACATTCAAAACCGACCTTTATCCTTGTGTGGGGGCCGTGGCAAAACATTAGGAGCTACATAAACACAATTTCAAAGAGAATTGCATATAATATAATCCCCGCTATATATATATATATATATATATATATATATATATATATATATATATATATATATATATATATATGATCACTTCATTTAATCACGTAAATTAATATACGAAAATATAATTTTATGCGCAAATCTCCAGTGTTTACTTCAACAATACTCATTACATAGGTAGAACTAGGTAGTAAAGTTATGAAAATATATATGGCAATTAAGTGACACAGAATATTCGGCGTTTCATTCTCGTGAGAATTCATCACGCATAAGCATGACGAATTGTCACGAGAATGAAACGCATAAGCCTGGCGCATTCTCACGAAAATGAAACGCCGAATATGACTTAATTGCCATATTTATTTTCATAACTTACTAATACACACACACACACACACACGCACACACATATATATATATAGAGAAAATAAAAAGGAACACACCGTGTTCATCAACGTTTCGTCTTTATTTCGAGACTTCCTCTGGATATATATATGAAGCCCGCTGTTTGTTTACAAACAGGCGGTTTGAGCACTGTAAAAGTAGTGGACGGATGTTTGTTTAAACAGATATTCGGACATGTTATTTGTAGTTATCGCTTCCGTGGTCGAGTAGGTGAACCGCCGACTGTCAACACACGACTAGTCTAGCGGCACTGATGAGTTGTGATACAACGAAACAGAACTGTATATCGATGACTAGAGAGAGAGAGAGAGAGAGAGAGAGAGAGAGAGAGAGAGAGAGAGAGAGAGATACATACATACATTAATATATAGTAATAATTAGTAATAAATGGTGATATTTACATCTAGAAATAAAAAGTAGGTTTATGGCTTCCAAAATTCGTACTACAATTGTCCGTGTCGCAGTTGTTAGAGTACTGGGAAAATCAATTGTAAAAGTGATATTCTCCTGAAGGCTGAAGGTTCAACCCTCAGTGTGGGCGACCGAAATATATATTTGCGAATTACTTAGGACCTCTATCCAATCATGGCTGACGGAACAAGAGCCCGTGAAGTAAATAAAGGGTTCCGCTTGAAATTCCACCCAAATTCCCGAGTCCGACAGAAACATTCCCGAGTTAACAAAATACACCTGAAGAATGTCGGAGGTTATATCGTCCGAAACGTCGTGGAAATCACAGTCAAGATAAGAACAGTAATCCGGTGAATAATAATACATATAACCAAACCTCATCTCAAAAATTCAGAAACGTCATATAAATGTCTATATCTTTTCTCCATGTATTTATATATTTGTTGACATATCGGAATACAACATGTCTTAAAACGTCTATTTTCTAAAAGAAAAAAAAATTGTTGTCGTTACACACACATCACACACATACATATGTATAAATAAATAAAGAATATATATATATATATATATATATATATATATATATATATATATATATATATATATAGTATTCCGACAGAGAGGTAAAAAGGGACAAACCAAGTAATGTGTTCATCAACGTTTCGTATTCCAGAGGAAGTCTTACAATAAAGACGAAACGTTGATTAACACATAAGTTGGTTTGTTCCTTTTTATATCTCTCTCCTTCTCTCTCTGTCGCTCTCTCTCTCTCTTTCTATACATATATATATATATATATGTATGTATATATATATATATATATATGTAGGAGCAAACAGTTAATAAAACATGTTAAAAAACACTTTGAAAAGGAGTTAAAAACATATTTAATCTGAAAAAGAAAACACTTGATAAGTGGATAGTCCTTATCCGCGGGGTTTCGAAGAAATACTTTCCTTCTCATCAGAGGGTAGGAATTAGCAAAATGCGGGATCGGATTTTGCATACGTAAGTATTTGATGAAATGAGATAACTTTATGAATATTAATTCTTTAATATTTACAATATACTTTAGTTTTACCATCTTGGATCATTCTGGTAAATTTAATTGTAATTTTTATTTTATATATATATATATATATATATATATATATATATATATATATATTTTTATCGTTATTTCCATGGCAGATGCTCGTCTGAACTCCAATCTCTGGTCCCCCCTCGCCAATCTTTCACGAAAAACACCCGTCTAGCTGAATCCACTGTGAAAAATTTCCCCCACTCTATATCTGTGCCTAAATCAAAATGCAGATTCCATGAACAAAGCTTCTTTCTTAGAACTGCACGCCTGTGGAACTCTGTTCCGTCTGCCTGCTTCCCTCCGGACTACAACTTGGATGTCTTCAAGTCCAATGTTAACAAATTCCTAATGAACCGCCCCCTTAAGTAAACATTTCAGCAAATCTCCTCACTAACGTAATGTACTTGCAATAACCCTTATCCCTGAGTGGCTTCCGGGCCTTGATAAGTGGTGATCACTGTGTAAAAAAAAAAAAAAAAAAATAATTCCAGGTTAATATTTTCCAGAGCGAAACAACTAATGTAGTTTTAACGAGGTTAATGCAAAAGTGCTCACTACCGAAGCAGAACACGATATACTTTTTACTCGCTTTGCATAAGCATTTATATGTTACTTTTTCCAATGCGTATTAGTGAAAATCTTACATTTTATAGTGTTCATTATTGTAGCCCCCCCCTCTTCTGTTGAGCACGATCAAACGCTGGATTTTCACGCATAAACAGTGGAAGCAGCGACATATAAATGCTTATGTAAAACAAATTGCCCTATTTCAGTATTGAGCACTCTTGCATTAACCTCGTTAAAACTTCACTGGTAAATTTTAACCTGGAATTATCTTTGCTCCTTTTCTGATGAATTAACGTTAGTTTCCCTAAGGTTTTTTTTTTTCATCTCCCTTATTCACAAAAGATACTCGCTTAAATATTTCTTTGGTTTGGGGGATCAGTTACCTTTATAAAAAACTTGGATTTAATTAACTGATAAAGTAACCCAAACATTCCATCTATCATTTTCACTCTTTCTTAATGTATGTTTGATCGCTGTTCTTTCTTTCACTGTTCCGTTATTCTTTAATATGTTTATTGACAGTCAAAATGTAAAAAAAGAGAAATAACACTATAAACAAAATGTTTAAAAATTAATTATATGTCTATAAATGTGTTTAAAAATTAATTATATGTCTATAAATGTGTTTAAAAATTAATTATATGTCTATAATCATGTTATATTTGAAATGAACAAAATAATTCATTTTAAAAACAAAGTCTTCCTATAGACCTTGAAACTGGTTTGAAACTGTACTTGAAATTTTTTTTATAAATGTCTTAGAATTGTCTTGGAAGTGTTTGGAGTTAAATTAAAACTTAGAATTGTCTTGGAAATATCTTGAACTTTCTTTTAGGTTCTTTTGGAATTCCGACGGAAATTTCTGCGAATTGTCTTGGAATTGTTTGAGAATCATATAATTAGCTTTAACATTGTCTTGAAATTCACTTGGAATTAAATGAAAACGTTATTAGAATAATATAATAAATGCTTTGGAATTGTCTTAACATTATCATGGCTATGTTTTTACAATTACTCGGAACCAAGCGACGAATATTATTGAAAATGGATTGTATTTAAAATACTCTTAGACTTACATTTAAACGGTCTTGAATTGTTTTTATTGGTCTTTTTATTGTTTTTTTTTTCTGGAATTGTTTTTGCAATTGTAATGGAATTATATTTAAACGCTCTTTGAAATTATTTTGTAATTATCATTAAAATGCATGTAGCGTTGTTTAGAAGCCGCCTTGAAATTATTTTTGAACTAATTATAGAATTTCCTTTGGAATTCTCTTAAAATTGTCTTGGAATTATCAGAGAATTGCTTTAAGAATCATTGTGGAATTGTCCTGGATTTGTATTAAAACGATCTAAGAATAATCTCGCAAATGTCTTGTAATTTTCTAGAAATTATTATGGACATGTTTGTGCCAATTTTACGGTTCTTGCAATGTGATTTAAAAAGGTTTTAGAACTGTTTATGAAATAATCTTGCAATTGTATTTAAATACTATTGTAGTTCTCTTTAAACATGTTTTTGAATTCTTCTGGAATTGTCTTAGAATTGTCTTTGAAATTTTTATATTTTGATTGTGATCTACATTATTTCAGGAGTTGATAGATTCTTCTAGAGACTATGAATAGAGTTACGAAGAATTGTGGTAGCAGTAATAGTGTCAGTTATAGCTACATTGTCGAACGCAGATTTGTGTACTTCTGTAAATACACTATTGCAAATATACAACCATGTTGTTTTTTATTATTATAGTCTGTTCAAAGTTACAATAGATATGTATTCGAATTGTGTATGAATTAAATCTAAACGGGCTTCAATAATTATGATGGTAATGTCTTTAGTATTGTATAGTATTTGGAACTTAGAATCGTCTTGGTATTGTCTTTCGGATTGTTCTTTGGAATAATCTTGAAATTATATTTAAACAATCTTGTTTTGGGGATTGACTTTTAAATTGTAATGTTTTTATATTGTAATGTTTGGAAACTGTACTTCAACAGTCTGTAGCACCAAACCTTATCCTTCAGTGTCCAAAATCAAAATGTGTAAACTCGTTTCTGCGTACCGAATTCGCGCAGACCTGAATTAATCGGAAAACTTTCTGAATTTATTCGCAATATTCTTTCTGGGAGCCATCTCCATCCATCCATCCATCCATCCATCCATCCATCCATCCATCCATAGCCTTGTGCCCCTGGAGGGGCATAAGCCATCTACAACTTTGTAGATGCTTTTTGTAGAAAGGAATTCTTTTTACAGGGTGCGGGTGCTGGCCCCATGCCCAACCTCCCCAGAAGGTACGTACAGCGTCTAGCCTTCCCAATTGGTGACCCATCTGGTACTGGCCAGGCTCAACGTTGCTTAACTCTGGTGATCTGGCGAGAACCGGTGTGTCAACGTGATTAACTCACGTAATAATACACTGCCACTCGTATACACACACTAACAAAGTGCGACACACACACACACGCACAAACACACACACGCACACACACACACACACGCACACACACACACACCTACTGACTGCTTGAATACCTTAATATTGTCTGCTCATTTAAAACAACTGATCAATTAAAATATTCCCAACCTTTGTCATTGAACTGTTCTTATATGATAAACAAAGAACATTGACTCTTATAATTAACTTTCAATGAATTATAATTTATTTAATTGAGCGAAGTCTTGATTACGATTTTATAACCCCTGTAATGCACGGCCATTAAACTATGAATAACCCCCCCTTGTTTTTTTTCTTTTTGTAATAACTGTAAAAATATTCATGAGCAGTCGATGTTTTTCCTATTGGAGTAAACTTCCATTTGAAACATATATAAAAGATCTATTTTCTATCTTAACTCATTATTTTGTTTTGATTACCATATAACATGTCTCTCGCATTTTTTTTACACAGGCATCACCACATTATCAAGGCCAAGAGGCCACTCAAGGATAAAGGTTAAAAAGTGTGCCACTCAAGGATAAGGGTTAAAAAGTGTACAGTAGAAGTTGGACAATATAGTAATCATTAGTAATGGAAATTCGGTAAATTTGTTAACTTATATGGAACGGCTCATCAAGAACTTGTTTACGTTAGACTTGAAGACAACCATATTGTACTCAGCCGGATAGCAGAAAAACGGAAGACAATTCCACAGGCGTGCAGTTCTAAGAAAGAAGCTTTGTTCATGGAATCTACGTTTAGGTTTAGGCACAGATAAAGAGTGGGGTGAATTATTGATAGTGTTTTCAGCTAGACGAGTGTTTGTTGTGAAAGTTTGGCGAGGGGGGACCATAGACACTAAGCTCACTCGAACACTTTCCATGAAAAGAACGATACATCAGAGACAAGCTCGCAACATCTCTTCTGTGAGATAGAGGTTGCAGTGAAGAGAAAAGGACATCTCCTACAAGGCTACGAAGTCTATTTTGAACTCTATCAAGACAAGACAAATCCTTTCTAGCAACTCCTGACCAGATGTGGCAACAGTATTCCATCCTTGGACGTACCTGGCTCTTATATAGATAGAGAATTGCATCATCAGTGAGATATCTACTGGATCGATAGAAAGATCCCACCATTTTTCCAGCGGCCTTGGCAACAGAATTGATGTACGTGTTCCATTTAAGATCAGGAGTAACGGTCAAGCCCAGAATCTTGTTAAAACTTGAGGTCTCCTGAAGAGGAGAGCCATTCATTTCAATTGATGCCAGATGTGAATCAGAATGTTGATGATGTAAAGAGAGAAGCTTGGTTTTAGATGCATTAAAAGTAACCAGCCATTCATTTCCCCATTGTACCACGTGCTCAAGACTCATATTTGATTATAAACACCGTGAACTTTATTTCATTGAAAATATAACGTCGAAACTGGCTCATCCCAAAAATATATACCCCAAAATAAATAACCCCTAAAACTGGTGAGGGCTGTTCTCAAAGGTCCCAGGAATTCGCTTAGATAACTCGTCGCATTGCCTTGTAAACAGTCACAATTTACTTGGCCGATCTTCGAATTATATTGGAATGGCTTTGTAATTATTTTAGATTTGACTTTAGCATTGCTTTGGAATTCTTTTTTTTTTTTTCAATTGTCTTCAAGTAGTCATGAAACAATCTTAAAATTGTCTTTGAATGGCATTGAAATCGTTTTAGCATTGTCTTCAGAATTGTGTTTTAATTTTTTTCGAATTGTATTAAACTGGTCTTTGATATGTCTTAGAATAATCCCTGGGATTGTCTTTATAATTGTCTTAGGAATTGTATGTGAATATTATGAAGCTGGTCTTGAAATTGTTTTGTATCTACCATTGAATTACACTTGGAAATAACCTTTTAAATTATATTCAAATTGGACTGCAGTGGTTATGAAAACCCTACTACTTTTGCCAGAAACATCGTCCATGGATTGTGAGGAGTCAAGGACGGAATAAGGGAAGCGAGAATTATGAGGCGACCGAAAATAAATCCAAGATCAACTTTCTACTTCTCTTAAATATATTATTTACTTCAACACGTTAGGAAAACTTAGGAGTAGTGTGAAAATATATTTATTGCAAGTGAGTTTATTTCATATATATATATATATATATATATATATATATATATATATATATATATATATATATATATATATATATATATATATACACACGAAACATTTTAATGTTTAAGTGGTTGGTTGATTTTCATCTTTTTCGTGTTTGTGTTCGTGCTTTTCGCATGTTTTGTATCGATGCCATGTTGGTATATCCGATTTACAACCAGCGTTTGATGGTTGGAAGCAAATTGTAAATTTCCGTTTGCGTAAGGCAGGAAGGACTTCAAAAAGCCGACAGCGGAAGTGTAAGAAACAGCTTCCGTTTTATCAAATGCTCAATTAGATTGGTTGCGAATGAATCAGGTGCCGATTCCGTAAGAAGTAACATCTACATAATAACTATACTATTGATAATAACATATAACAACAGTAATGGTTAACATGCATTATCTTCTATTCTATTCCAATATATAAAGTTGAGTTATTTGTCGCAGTGACATTGATATTAAAAGTTCACTTTTCTATTTAAAAAGTGAATACAACTTCCTTATATGTTTTGTCGTGAATATACGAGCGACTCCAAAAAGGATAACTAATTTGCATATTCCCTTAGAAGCGAACTTTTATTAATTCACGTTCGTTTTTTTCCTGTATTCCTATTAGATGTTTCATTCCACTATTCTAGTTGTGCATATTTTATTTTACATTGTAAATAATTGCATAGCATATGGAACTGCATTTAGAGTAAATCTATATCAAAAGCTCTACATGTATACGGAACGGTCTCTACCAAACTATTCACTCAACTTTTAGTCTTAAGACTTGAAACTTAAATATAAAAGATTCGGACCTTTACAAAAAGGAGGAGGCAAAATTGAAAAATTAGAACTTGGCAAGCGTAGTTTGACACAACATGCTTGTTATACGCATTCACAAATAAATATTTACACGTTTAACTGAGTTAATTTGTCAGGTTTTGATATGCCTGTCGTTAGTTCAAATGGTAGCGAATCGTGCTAGAGCGCTAGATGTTTTGGTTTCGAATCTAGCTGATGACACCCAAGTCATACTTTTGAAAAACTTTCGAAATCACTACTATATATTCGGTACAATATAATACTCAATAGATAGTTCGGTCTATAATAGTAAATGCGAAATTGTTGAAAATTAAATATCCTATTTATACATATTTTACGATAGGGAAACGCCAAAAGGCAAACTAGTAGTATACGATTTTATTATTATAAAGTCAATAATCAATTTTCGCTTTTCCAGTAGATATTTTCCTATCACTCTCTCTATAAAAACATGCACATAAGTACGTATTCTTACATTAACACACACACACACACACACACACACACACACACACACACACACACACACACACATATATATAAATCAATAAATGTCTCTGTTTTGTCTCAAAAGACAATGGACACCCCAAACACACCAAGAGTTAATCGTAGGACTGTATATAAAAAAATAAAATAAATAAAATAAAAATATCACGTAAGAGCAGAGTGTACGTGTAAATTTTACCGAGGGAGGAAAAAAAAAAAAAAAAAAGGAAAGACGGGTGGGAATACAAATAAAATAAAATATTTAGTATTATGTAAAATATATTTACAACTGGGGACAAAGGGAAAGTTAAAATATATCCCAAAATAAATCTAATGTCTTGACGAATTCTTTCTGTCGTGACAGGGTCCACGTGGGAGAATAGAGGCTGACTCCAAAATCCGAAACTGATTCTGAGAGTCAGCCCACTGTAAAATTCTAAAACACTTTACTGTGTGCACATTGGCACACGCTGGATTTTGTCCAATGGCAGATTTCAAAGTGGAAGAGGAGGGGTAAGAGCGACAAGGCTTGCCCAATCTTAGTTTTGGTTGATTAATTTGAGTCTTCAAATTTAAGGAGGTTCAACCCACATAGTCAGTAGCACACTGACAATTGAATTCCTAAACTACATTACTTTTTGTTATGTAAAGTAAACCATCCTCATCAACTAGAGGAAATGCAGACTTTACACCAAAAACAACACGCAGAGCAACGGACGGATAGCAATTTGATACAAATTTAATGATTCGTCTATCCAAACACTGACCGGTCTCCCCAATCTAAGAAATTTTTAAGTAGAAAGGACACTTGGAGGGGCCAAAGACTGTAGGAGAATTGTATTTCTTTTTACCTTAAAAACTTTGTTTTCGAAGTGCCTATGTCATTAGCCAAAGTGTCTTTCTCAAGATCAAACTCAAAATTATCTTTGAAAAAAGGCACATCGGAAACATGTATGCACATATGTAGCCAATAATGTTTGTATAAATAAACATACTATAATACCGCTCTGTTCATTCGTCGAGCAATTTTTGATAAACATAGGAGTTTGAGTAGATTTATATCTAGGAAACTAAACTATATAATCATTAGAGAGAAAGAAAGAGAGAGAGAGAGAGAGAGAGAGAGAGAGAGAGAGAGAGAGAGAGAGAGAGAAGAGAAATGAGTCAAGCTAGTTGTGTTTTTGAGTTCATGTACGTTTACTACCGTAAATCCATGACAATAGTTTGTGAAGCCAAAAGCTTAATGCAACATTATGATCAACATTTGTAAAGCTTTGGTAGTGTAATTATTTATGAAATGCATTAACAAAGTATAACACTTATAGCCACCAGCTTAGTACAGACATTTTAAGGCAGAATACAATAAGACGTCACATGTACAAACATAGAAAACGAATATATATAAAATTAAAGTGACGTATTCGTGGACAAATACGAAGATAACGAAATTAGAATCGATTTTTTGTCTTCAGTTACGTTGACAAACAAACATATTTCTCGCTCTCCTAATTTTTCATCTTGGCTAACTACTAACAAATATAGCCTTAAAGAAGGTAAGAAAATAAGCAGTTTATTTTCGTGATACTAAGTTTCGCGTGACATTTTCATATTTTTACACTAAGAGCGAGTATTTAGCAGTATATGTGTATCAATAAGGTCTTTAAACACCAAGCAGGCAGTTGGGTTTGTTTGTGTGCACAAAGCTATGGTTTCGCCATCTCTTTTTAACACTTTCTCATCATTTTGTCCTAGCTGGGGATGGCGCATCCTACCAGATATCAGGCATTCTCCCACTACCTCATACATTCCAACCGAGAGATCATTTAAGAGTTCTAACTGCCCCTTTAAGTGCAATTGTTTTTTTTAAACTCTCTTACACTTGGTTTACCGGGTATATTCACCAGATAGTTTAGAAATTGTTTTTCTTGAGTACGGTTTCTCTGATAATTTCTAGAATGATGGAGATCTTCCTAACATTCAAGTTTCTTTTAATGTCGTGCATAAGACCTTGGTATTTCGTTATCTTTTCTATCTCAACCCTGTTTAATCCAGCATAGTTAGGGACACAAACTTATGCTACGGATGCTTCTTTCTCCTTCCTGTCCGATAAATCTATGTCAGATTTAATAGTTCCGTTTTCCTGGTACGTAGGTGTAGGAATTGCATTGTCATAGTTTGCAGAATCTACACAATTGTGAGCTTGAAAACCTATGGACATATTCATAGAAAAATACAAAGATAACAACATTAGAATCGATTTCACCTTTTCTGTGGTTACGCTTGGAAGAAAACATATATCATACTATCCTGATTCTTTTTTATTTTAACTTGGCTACGCACAAACGAAGATATGTTAGCTATTTAGGTTGTGTGTACCGCAAAATCATATTTGACTAAAATATGAACTTACAAGAAAAATAAATAATTATTAAATATACCAGCATGTCATTTGAATAAAATTATGAGCCTGAAATGTTATTAACACCTATGGCGTGACAAAAATACGCACCGAGGAAGACAATAAACAATTATCAAATGTACCAAAATGTCTTTGAATAAAAATTATGATCCTAAAATATTATTAATACCTATGCCGTGACAAAAGTATGCACCAACGAAGACAATAAACAATTATCAAATGTACCAAAAAATAATTTGAATGATAATTATGAGCCTTAGATTTTTTTAATACATACGCGTGACAAAAGTACCCACCGACAAGAACAATAAATAATGATTAAATTTACCAAAACTTCAATTAAATAATAATTATGTGCCTTATATTTTGTTAATATCTACGCCGTCTGTACTCGAAATCATTTTTGACAGAAGCATGCAACTGCAAAAACTATAAATAATTATCAAATGTACCAAAATATAATTTCAATACAAATTATGAGCCAGAAATTTGGGTAATACCTACGCCGTGAGAAAAGTATGCACCGACAAGAAAATTAAATAATTATTAAATGTACCAAAAGTTCATTTAAATAATAATTATGCGCTTGAAATATTGTTAATATCTACGCTGTGTGTACAGTGAAATTATTTTTGACAAAAGCATGCACCTGCGTAACAATAAATACTCATTAAATGCACCAAAAGATCATTTGAATAATAATTATGAGGCTGAAATTTTATGACTACCTATACCGTGTGTATCATGAAGTCATGAAGTAATTTTTGACAAAGACATGCGCCTGCGAGAAGAATAAATAATTATTAAATGTACTAATATATCATTCGAATACAAATTATGACCCAGAAATGTTAATACTTACGCCGTAACAAATATACACACCGATGAGAACAATAAATAATAATCAAATGTAACAAAAATTCATTTAAATGATAATTATGAGCCAGAAATTTTGTTCGTACTTACGTCGTATGTACTGAGATATCAGTTTTGACAAGAGTGCATATAAATACAATTAAATAATTATGAAATGTACAAAAATGTTATTTAAATAAAATTTATAAACTTGTCAGGCACCTGCATGAAGAAACAACACATTTTCAATTGTCAGAAAGAAAAGTTAAACGCATGAACTTTAAAAGGCAATTTTCGGCAAAAAATTACACAGGTGTAATAAAAGTGTGGTCACTCCAGTGAAATGACAATGGCAGAGTGAAACGGTCTTGGGGTGTATTTGCAGTTTTTATGCCATCCCAAAAGGGGCGTTTCAGGTCGTCACAAACGCTTATATAATAACAAATAAAAATAAATAACTTGTAAAATTCCCGCCTAACATACCAACCATACATAACCGTCATCAAGAATGAAGATGCATTGTTATGTTTTTATATATCATCGGGTTATCTTTCTTTTAGACACAGCAGAACTACAGCAGGCAAACTTAAAAGAGGCAATGAAAAGAAATTATTTTATTTTTTGTGTTCGAAACTATTTTCGTGTTTGGAAACTACACTAACCCTGTGCGGGGTTAACCGGCGTTCTCCAAAGTTCCATGGGGGTATGAAATTCACAAGCGGTCTTCAGCGGTATGCATATCCCCACTAGAGGAGATTATGACGTTAGGTTTTTGAAACTTTAGCAGGGAGGTATCGACCTCCTCCTACATACAGCGCCTGGAATTCCCAAATTGGTCCCCCATTTGGTACTGACCAGACTCATCGTTGCTTAACTATCGGCGATCTAACGAGAACCGGTGTGTCTACGTGATTATGCTGTATAATGATATTTTTCCACGAAGAACAAATACTTAAAATTGTATATCAATAGGTTCTTGAAGGGTTAACACTAAAAACCAAACAGGTATTTGGAATTTTTGCGTGCACAAAGCTGTAGTTTGCAGAGTCTACACGATAGTGAGCTCGAAGACCTGGCAAGCCACCAATTCCCTAATGTAATTAGGACGTTACTCAGATTTCTAAGCAATCGAAAACTGTCTTCTTTTATAACAATTCGGTCCTAAAAGGTTTGAGACGGCGGACAAACCTGACAAATAGACAACGTCTTTTAATTGAAGACGGACATTGAGAGACTCAATAAATAATTCTTTCAATAGAAATTCAATTGTGAAAAGAACTTCACCTTCGTTCCGTTTGGCTTATTTAGAAATGAATAGAGGTGACGAGTAAACCTTATTACCCATGGTAGGGGTGAGTAATACACAGTGTGTGTGTGTGTGCATATATATATATATATATATATATATATATATATATATATATATATATATATATATATATATATATATATATATATATATATATATATTTGTATTCATCGACACACAGTCCTGTTTCGTTGTATCACAACTCATCAATGCCGCTAGACTAGCACCTCTCCAAAGCCGAGGATTAAACGTAGAACCATCTAGTTGACAGTCAGCAGTTCTACCGATCGACCCACGAAAATATATTTATTTTGTATTTTGTGTACAGAAAGTTGTTAGATGAGATAAGTCATTGGTACCGTCGGTTTCAAGCCCGATAATTAGGACCGTTTTAGATATCCATATCAAGCTCTCTTCAGCCAATACTCATTTCTTTCTTTCTTTCTCTCTCTCTCTCTAATACAAACACACACACACACACACACACACACACACACACACACACACACACACACACACACACACACACACACACACACATATATATGTGTTAATTTTTAATGTCTATGCATTATTTGCTATTTCGAGCATTGTTGCTCATTGTTGCTTAGCTTTGGTGACTTACATAAAGCATTTTGTATTTTCAAATAGTTACCCATCAAATAATAACCAAGCTCATTGTTGACCGGGAAATTAATTAAACTTCCCAAACAAATCGGAAAAACGGACTTCCCAAAGAAATCGAACGAAACGAAACGAAATAAAACTGAAGTGATGTATTATGTTTATGGAAAAAAAATGGGAAGGATTATTATTTTTGTTTTAAGTGTAAAGAGAAACAAACGTTGATTAACTCATATGACGCCTCTCCCTTTCCTCCGTAATGTTTGGGTTTATGAATCGGACGTTTAGAGTTTCATATAGAAATGCACTGTTTACATTTTAAAATAGAGTAATTTCAATCTTCGTTGGTAAATATTTTTAATCACTCAGAAGTTGATTTGATCCTATTCGATTTACGAGAAAATTTGATATTTTACATTTTGAAATGCGATAATCACGATGGTATAATTATTTTGACGGGAAAATTAATTAAACTTTCTAAAGAAATCAGAAAAACGGAAACAGGGAAAAAGACATCGAACGAGACGAAACGAAATGAAACGGATGTATTATATGTTTAAGAAGAAAAAAATAATAACTGGAAAGAGTCCTTGTTTTTTTTTTAGTGTAAAATGTTGGGAAATAAATAATAATGAGGAAACGTAAAGATAAGCATGGTGCGTTTCACCCAATAGGAAGCATTTCAGTTGTTTTAAGCAACTACTAAACCCGAAATCGGCGTTTTTTCGTAAGTGTCCCTTGTTAACTATCAAGCAGCGGTGTAAACGGGGAGCGGGGAAAGGAGGAATTTATTAAAGAGAAAAGAGTTTACAACTTCCATTGATTCTAACCGATTTTGACAGTGAACTCTCACCAGAAAAAATATAGGAATGTACGATTATCGAGCAAGTGTAGAGATAATAGGTCTATAACACACCGCAGATAATGTGCTGCAGTTTGTGCATATTACATTTGCATGAAATGTGTTGATTTTTAATCCTAGTAAGGTCAAAATCACATGGGAAAATGAGCTCATTTTATTTATATAGAAGAAGAAAATATAGATAGAAAGAAGATAGAAAAAAAAAAGAAAAAAAAGAAGAAGATAGAATAGAAGAAAGAATACAAGAAGAAGAAGATAGAAGATAGAATATAGAATATAGAAGAGAAGAGAAGAAGAGATAAAAAGAAACTGTACTGTAGAGAATATTAATTGATGCATTACACCTATATTTAATATTTTAAAAATATCGGGTGAATCTGGATTTTTACAAATAGCGTTCACCCCGTTTTCACTGGCTTTGCAGAAAACATAATTAATCTAAATATAACCAACATTTGTCATTCGTACGCTTAACAGTTGTGTTGCAAAATTCATAATAAGAGTGAAGGTAGTCGTTATTCTTCCTCATTAGTGTCGTTACATTGTAATACTCGGTCCCAACCCGTATCTTAGACAATCGCAAAAGAAAACAAAAAGGAAAGAAATTTCACTTAGCCTTTTCCTTTGAAACGAAATGGTTCTTCCAAAATGATGCAGTCTCTTGATCTATGTCGTCTGCTATGTAGTAAAAAGTCTCTCGCCATAACGGGACAGACGTTCACCCCGGGCCACCATGGGCAAAACGGTCGTCTTTCCTAGCACGCAATTTCTTCTCCGATCTTCGCCACGTGGTGCATTTTTTGTTTCCCTTCTCTTTCTTCGCTGTGATGTCACATTGTGCAGTGGCTCGGTCATTTGCATATGTATTATGAAGCTGCTGCTATTGCCACCAGCGCTAGCGGCTCTGTTACATATATGCATATACTTAACTTTATATATATCTGTACCTCTACAAGGCCACCATTCGCCATGTATGGAGTATTGTTATCACATTTGGACCTGCATCTGCTACTAGTCTCTCCCTCTTAGACAAAGTTAAAAAAAGAGTCGCCAACCTAATAGGTCCTCCTGCACTATCGGCTAGGCTTCAACCACTGTCCCATCGATGAAATGTTGCATCCCTCTGCCTGTTTTACAAATATTTTAATGGTGGATGCTCCGACGAACAACAAGTCCTTGTGTCCCCTCGACGGAAATACACCCGACAAACCTAACAAGCATCAAAATCCCACCCCTATACAGTAGAAATCCAAGATGCAAGAAAGCCTTCTTCTCTAATAGTTTCTTCTCTGGGACTGCTAGACTTTGGAATTCCCTTCAGGATCCCTGTTTCCCTGATTGTACTGACATGCAAAAGTTTAAGTGTAATGTAAACAGACATCTTGCTGCTCAACTCCCTACATTATACCCCTACAAATTATGTCCTAGATAGTAGCCCCCTACATCAAAGTGGCACTGTGCCTTGTTTGGGGTGAAAATGCAATAAACAATATTTTAATCATGTTCACCCTAAACATTTGGAATCGTGCCTTAAAGTTAACTGCTAGGAGTACAACAGCGAATGCACGTTTCCATAAGATTTAGACATTTGCATGTTAGTACAAACTAGCAAGCAGGAAACGAGGCGTGAATTCTAAAGTCTAGCAGTTCGAGGGGAGAAACTATTAGAGAAAAAGACTTTCCGGCGTCGAGTAAAATAACAGTAAATGATTTTGCTGCCTATCGGGTTAGTCAGTACTTGTAAAACAGGTGCAAAGACATTGTTTGATCCCGGTAAATAAATTATTTGAAAATATTGTAAATTATTATGACGATGCCAATTTTTTATGTGTACAACAACCAAAAACACATGGTAAAAAACGTAATTTATTCTATATACATTATTCTATATGTATATTATATAGGGTACGTTTTTTTTAGGTTACGATGTAAAATATGATGCTTTCTCGGCCCCTGGTTACGGTATTTGCCCCGTCTTATGGTGTTATTTATAATGTATTTGATTATATACATGTATATTATATACTGTACTGTTTTTTGTTACTAATTTTTAGTGTCTTATTCCGGGGTCCTACTATATATATATATATATATATATATATATATATATATATATATATATATATATATATATTAGCAAAAGTACCCGTCGTTGACTGGGTTCAAAAACAGCCTACAGAAAATGGACTCTCATTTATGAAAGTATTATAGGTTATGAAAGGTCATCTCGTCAGCGTCAGACAAGGCCAAACTATTTGCAAAGAACTTTGCAGCTAATTCTACCCTATGCGACGAAGGCCATCAACTCCCCATATTTCCTCCTATAACACAGAACAAGCTGGGTAACATACAAATATCCGTGCATGAGGTCGCCAAGCTAATAAAGAACCTAGATTCCAATAAAGCAACTGGCCCTGATGGCATCCCAATTATAGTGTTAAAAAAGCTTCAACCAGAACTTGCTCCCATACTTACGAAACTATTTAAGCGCTGCCTTAAGGAGAAGTGCTTTCCGACTCCCTGGAAGACCTCTTCAGTTTGCCCTATATTTAAGAATTCAGGTGATAAGTCATCTCCCTCTCAATACAGACCTATAAGTCTCCTGTGTGTTATGAGTAAGTTGCTGGAATCCATATTAAATAGAAAAATAGTCAACCACCTCAGCAGGAATAACCTTCTTAGTGACACACAATATGGTTTCCGCTCTGCAAGATCTACCGCAGATGTGCTGACGGTTATATCCCACAGGATAAGTGAATCTCTTGACAAAGGCTTTCTTTCTAGGTCAATTGCTCTTGACATATCAAAGGCCTTTGACAAGGTATGCCATAAGGGTCTACTTCACAAGATTTCCAGCTACGGTATAACTGGAAATGTTTTCTCAATCATTAAATCATTTCTCTCCGATAGGCTCATAAGAGTAGTGGTCGATGGACAAAAATCGGAGGCCTGCAATATAAATGCTGGAGTCCCCCAGGGGTCAATCCTCGGCCTAACTCTCTTCCTGATCTACATCAATGACCTCCCTAAACACATACTTAAATCATTCGTTGACATCTATGCTGATGACACAACCATCTACGGCAACACATCAAAGGCTGTAAATGACAAAGCTCTCTCTGATTCTCTCTCCTCTGATCTCGAGCGCGTGGTTCAGTGGGGGAAGATGTGGCTGGTTACCTTTAATGCATCCAAAACCAAACTCCTATCCTTACATCATCAACGCTCTGATCCCCAGCTGGCATCAATTGAAATGGATGGCTCTCGTCTGGGTGAGGCTCCGTGTTTTGACAAGCTTCTGGGGTTGACCTTTACTCCTGATCTGAAATGGAACACGTACATCAAGTCTGTTGCCAAGGTCGCTGGAAAGATGGTGGGATCCTTCTACCGCTGCAGAAGATATCTCACTACTGATGCAATTCTCTATCTATATAAAAGCCAAGTACGTCCAAGGATGGAATACTGTTGCCATATCTGGGCAGGAGCTGCTAAAAACAGCCTATCCTGCCTTGACAGAGTACAAAATAGACTTCGTGGCTTAGTGGGGGATGCCCTTTTCTCTACCCTGCAACCTCTCTCCCACAGAAGAGACGTTGCGAGCCTGTCCTTGTTCTTTCGTTATTTCCATGGCAGATGCTCGTCTGAACTCCAATCTCTGGTCCCCCCTCGCCAATCTTTTACGAAAAACACCCGTCTAGCTGAATCCACTGTGAAAAATTTCCCCCACTCTATATCTGTGCCTAAATCAAAACGCGGATTCCATGAACAAAGCTTCTTTCTTAGAACTGCACGCCTGTGGAACTCTGTTCCGTCTGCCTGCTTCCCTCCGGACTACAACTTGGATGTGTTCAAGTCCAATGTTAACAAATGAACCTAATGAACCGCCCCTTAAGTAAACACTTCAGCAAATCTCCTCACTAACTTAATGTACTTGCAATAACCCTTATCCCTGAGTGGCTTCCGGGCCTTGATAAGTGGTGATCACTGTGTAAAAAAAAAGGAAGGGTTGTAAATTTGGGTTGAATTTGGGGGTATCAAAACCAAAGCAAAATATGATGATAGTAAAAATAGATAAACCCCATAATCTATTATACCATACCTGTTCACACTGAAACACTTATCACAATATTCTGTGGATCTATATTTAAAAACCTTGTTAAACTTTGTGACATATTTCCATTCTATGGAGGTCAGGTGCGAACGAACACTCCATAATTTTATTATACCATATTTCTTCAAACTGAAACATAATTATCAAAGTATACTTACGCAGATAGATATGAAAAGTCTTTATTAAAGTTTGTGTCTATTTCCATTTTATCGAGGCCAGGCGCGAATGCAGATCCCACAATTTTAATGAACCACCGTTCTACCAGATCAAACATACCCATTCCTGTGTCTCGATACATCTTCTATCATTATATGCAATCAGTTTTTTTTAAAATAATCAACCGTATAGGAGCCTTTTCGTGACCACACACACACACACACACACACACACACACACACACACACACACACACACACACACACACACACACACACACACATTCAGCTTTATATTATAGATATATGCCTACTTCATTTAATCACATAAATTAATATACGAAAGTATAATTTTATGCGTAAACTAAGTATTTACTTCAACAGTGTTCAATACATAGGTAGAGCTAGGTAGTAAGTTATCAGAGCGCAATTAAAGACTGTAAATTATAAATTACAAAAATGTATTCTTCGACCGAATACTCAAAAAGAAATGTTAAAATTACCTTAATCCGCGGAGTTTTTTCCCTCAATCTTGCAAACTGGCCTTTTCTAAAGATTAAGCTAATTTTTATATTTATTTTGAATCCCTGTGTTAACATTACCACTTGGACTACTACTCATAAGAACATTGCATCTTATGGCCAATTCGCTTTTTGGAACAAACGTAACCAGTGCATATCTTTTCATATGCATCTTTCTTTTTTCATTTTCCACTTAGTTTATCGATTTCATTAACTCATTACACTAACATGTTTTTGTATATATGATTGATTTTCATATAATGTAGTTTCAATTTATGTCAGTACCAGCATATTCATAGCTTCTTCACTACTCTGCGGATTAAGGATAAAGTTTTGTCAGGTCTTTAATGGTGCTCTTCCATGACAAGCTCTATTTCAATTGATCTTTTTTTTATTACTCTATAAATAATCATTATTGGATGAAAGTAAAATTTACATTATTTTTATTTCGTCAAATGTTCAAAACAAGAAATATAACAAAATATTTTTCCGTTATTCGTTTACAACATTAGGCTTTTAGCGAACGAAACGAAACCACCACCACCACCACCACCACCACCACCACCAACAACAACAACAACAACTAATTTCGTATCTATTTACCGAGGTGCGATGCGGAAACACAAAGAAAATGCTTATACACACGCATACACACACATATATATATGCATATCTATCTATCTATCTATCTATCTATCTATCTATCTATCTATCTGTATATATATATATATATATGTGTATATTTTATGTTTGTTTAGAATTTTTGCTATTAGGTAGTTGCAATATATACATATATACATATATATAGTAATTTATAATATATATATATATATATATATATATATATGTATGTTGCAACAACAAAATAACAAAAATTCCAAACAAACATAAAAATATCGAATCGATGATCACAAATAAACGAGAAAAAATACTTTGCACTAAACAAAAACAAAAGGCAAATATTTGAACATCACAACCCCCCCCACAAAACAAACAAACAAAAAAAAACAAGCAAGCTAAACCACGTATTTCATAATGACACATACACACACACTCATATATATATATATATATATATATATATATATATATATATATATATATATATATATATACTAGCAAAAGTACCCGTCGTTGACTGGGTTAAAAAACAACCTACAGAAAATGGACTCTGATTTATTAAATATAGGTTATGGAAAGGAAGAGCTGTAAAGAGATAGCTTCGAATTTGGGGGTATTAAAACCAAAGCAAAAAATTGTTTCCAGTCATCCTGGACTTCTTGCCACTGGACTCAAACAGTGCCGATTCAGGAGAGGTGTGGTTGAAGATTGCGCAACCCTTGCCTCATAATTACATGCGCAGCTGACCCTACAGAGGGCATCCTTTGTTTTTCGAGACCGAACGGAGACATCATTCATACATATGACTTCTATCTGGTTTCACTTCTGATTTTTAAGGTGTCACTTAAACTTTTAAATTCAAACGCAGTTCTTTTCATGCAGGAAATAGAGCTCGTTGAATTATGTCTTTTGCACAAAAACATAGTCTCTTTATCTGATTGACATTGGATAGATCTTTAAAGTATCTATCAAGGAATCAACATGCTAAATTCGATTTCAATGGGAATAGCTTAGGATATGGGCATAAACAAAAGTAAGGAGAATACGAGAGGCGTGCAATAAGTAATGCCCTGACCCACTTCCCATAGCAGTAGAGCAACGAAACCTGGCACAATTATTAGTCTTTCTCTACATAGGAACCACCCAGAGTTATGCATTTCTCCCATCGTTTGATGCAGCTCTGGGGACCGTTTTTGTAGAACACCCCAGGTTGGTCCCCCAACCACGACGTGACTTCAGAAATCAAGGCTGCATCATCTGGGGAACTCTTTCCTTTCAAAAACAACTTCATGGCTGGGAAGAGGTGAAAGTCAAAGGGTGCAAGGTCAGGAGAATATGGAGGATGGGGAGGATTTCATAACCGCACGCCCCTGCTTCTGATCTTTGACTCATCTTCTTGGCACATCTCCAAATTCACCCTCGAGCAATCGACACGTTCTCGCTTCTGGAATGGTGTGAGCAACCTGGGAATCCATCTGGCAGACACCTTATGCATATGCAAATGGTCATGAATGATAGTTTCCACAGACCCTATACTAATCTTGACATCTTAGGCTATTCGGCGAATAGTAATGCGCCGATCTTCCAAAATGGCAGCCTCAACTTGACGGACAGATGCCTCATCAATGGCTGAGGGGGGGGGGCGTCCAGGTCTGGGAGCTGTTTCCATAGACTTCCGGCTCCATTTCACACCTGACTCAGTTCAAACACCTGTAAAACAGAAACCACATTACAGAGCTGTAATTTGCCACATAACCCGTAGGGATATAAATCATTGCACATGCAAAATTTCAGCTAGATCAGACAACTGGAAGTGGATCAGGGTCATTACTTATTGCACGCCCCTCGCACGTTGCAATAAGCAAACGAGAATTTTTAGGAACGGTAGCCGATTAAAAGATATAATATGATAAAATGAACTCGAAAACATAAACCAGTTCAAGCCTTTTATTTCAATCCATTAAATGATATTCCATTTCTTAAATGCGATAGTTTACTATGATAAATATTCAGGTAAGCGAGTCCCTATATACTTGACTTCACACGAATCAGAGTTAGACATATCACCCGCTTTACATGTGGGAAAAAATCCAGCCCCCGCCCAAAGAGAAACAAAAATTTAAATGTCTCAGTTTAGAAGGACTTCTTTACTGACTGAGGACAGAATCAAATAAGCGTAGCATTAGAGCAGATACGCCACTTTGTTTCTAACCACAAGACTATGATTCAGGTAGGCGAGTTAGTACATATATTAGCGATATTATGAAATAGTCTAGACGGGGAACCAAACAGGTCAGCATCACTGGAAATATAGAATCCTGAGAACAAAAAGGTTATTAAACAAGTAAGGGGAAATGACGTGAGATATGAGACACAGATGATGTTAGGAGCAGAATGTCTGAGAGTCTCGATAGAATAAAAACAAGTTAATTTTAAAATGTGAAAAGTATATTTCCTTTGATTGGAGACACAAGAGATGTTATGCTTTGTAAACTTTGTTTTTGTACGTTATAAATCACGTTTAATAACATGCTAAAATATAATATTACGAAAGCCCGGCTAGGATAATTAACAACGAGCTTTTACTTCCCTTATATGGTAATTAGTAACGACTTAGATTTAGGAACATGCTTTGTCCTGCGACAAATGACGCTGCCAAAGTATATCATCATTTTGGATCTGAAGCCGCAGCTTCTTCCCGTTGCAATTAAATCTCTTTCAATTGTCTGCTTCCAGTTCATTTTTTTACATAGGAGTAACCACTTACCAAGGCTCAGAGGCCACTCGAGGATAAGGGATAAATAGTGTACAGTAGAAATTGGACAATATAGTAATTGTTAGTAATGGAAATTCGGAAAATTTGTTAACTTAAGTGAACGGCTCATCAAGAACTTGAAGACGGTCATATTGTAGTCAGCTGGAAAGCAAGCAAACGGAAGACAGTTCCACATGCGTGCCGTTCTAAGAAAGAAGCTTTGTTCATGGGATCTACGTTTAGTTTTAAGCAGAGATAAAGAGTAGGGGAATTTGGTCTTCTTCTTTTTCTATTTCCGTCAGAGGCCCACTTGAGCATCTAATTGGCATTTTTTTCTGGGGCCAATTTTTAGAGTATGTCTTAGCAAGTTTAGATGTCGTTTTCAGAGTATTGACAGTACGGTCTCTAACTTCTTGCTTGATAATTCGATATATGCCCCATATGATTTTTCTAAGGCAATTGGAATCAAACACGTCTAATTTCCTCTATCGACTGATTTTGAGATGCTGATTTTAACTTTCATATGACAATATATGGACAAGATATTGCTGTGATAAAATCTTGACCCTACCAGACCGAGTTACCGATATACCGGTAATTTCCGAAAATGCTATATACCGAGTTACCGCTAACCCGGTATTTTTCCGACCACGTGTTTTTATGTTGCCAAGGAGCTAAAAATAGCCACCCAATCGTGGCACCTCATCTGACCACATGTGTGCTGTTTGCACGGAGAAATACCTGAGATAGAACAGACAGCAGCATGGAGTATCTTATAAAAATAACCCTCAAAAGAAGGTGAAGACAAGGTTCTGGTGCACCCACTGCAGAAAGCACATGTGCATCAAGGAGGGCTCAACATGTTAGGCGGATTGGCACACGAAGTCCAGGAGGCCAGACACAGGGGAAAATTAGGTTCAGTAACTCAAGTCCGGAAGGATTAATTCATGAACGAGCATGTAAATTAAATAGATGCACACTGACTCGGTTTGTATATAATAAGATTACTACAATCAAACAATCATAACCATAACAATAATTAACCATATAGGATGTAATTAAGCGGGATGGATCTATAATTTATTTCGGATAATGTTCGTCGAAAGTTTTTGGTTACATTTTACAAGAACATGAGCGGAAACATCCGACGTTACTTGGGATTTAATGAGGAACACTGTATCATTTTTTTTTAAATTATACTCATAAAAACGTGCTACTTTCTTGACTTACTGCCTTCTCCTCCACCTCCTTTTCGAAATCACTTTTTTGATAATCTGAAAAAAAAAATAGTTGACATAAGTAATATTTCGGTATTAGTTACAAAGTCAATCACTGTTGCCGGTAAACATAATTTCAATAGATTTTTCAATAAGTAAATATATTAATAGTAGTTACTTGCTCTCTCATGAAAAAAAAATGAACAACGTATTTTTCTACAAATATTTTTCTCCCTACAAGTACTGTTCGAACATCGAGTGAGTATATACGAGTTATTTTTTATAAAGTTAATTTTAATTTAAAATCCAATGAAATGAAATTACCCTGTGAGAATTATATATGCTAAGATAACATGAAAAAAAAAGTTATCTGGTCGAATAGCTGAAATCTTTTGTGTTCGGACGCTGAGAGAGTCCATTCGGAATTCCTCCAAGATAATCCAATGAAAAGTCGCCTAATCCACTTCCTTCGGTTAAGATGAATTAGAAAGAAAGATACGTGAGCTGTGTACCCCCCCAAAAAAAGCCAAAAACAAAACAAAAACTAATTTCTTTTTTTTATTTTCTCCTTCTTATTTCCCATAATTAATCATGATAGACCGGAGAGAAGGAAAAACGAAAGCAAAAACAAAATGAAACAAAAAACAAACAAAAAAGCAAAAAAAGCAACACATTAACTGTGCAAAATGTATTGCGTATGATCGGTGCGAGCGAGATAGTGAAGGGTTATATGGACTCGGATAATTTGTGAATTATTATGCTCTATAAATCTCGCTTTTACTAAATCTTCATAATTCTTGTTGCTTGTTAGTTGGCCCTCTCTTGCTTATTCTTTATCTGTCTACGCCCCCCCCACACACGTACAAATGTAAGTAAACGCTCACCAACTATGAAACCCTAATGTAGATTTGAAATCTTTATAAAAATCAACGTATCATTCGATGTCTCTTCCAGGTTGCTATGCCCGTCCGTATTTATTGCTTACAACAACCAATCATATTCTTGTGAGAAGGGACCCGGATATATTCATATTTATTATATCATTATCTATCTATTTATCTCTTCCTCTTCCCCCCCTCTCTCTCTGTCCCGGAAAGAGATATATTTGTTTGAAGTAGTTGAACGGTCTTGGCCGCAGTTATCGAGTAATACAAACTAGTAATTGGTATTCATAGTCGTAGCTGGTAATATGATTAAGCTTTAATCTTTCGACGTATCTTTCGACGTCTCTCAAATGCTGTTATGCGCGTACGTATTTATGGCTTACACCAAACAATCATATTCTTTTGAGGAGGAACCCGGATGTATTCATATTCATTGCATCACTATCTATCTATCTATCTATCTATCTATCTATCTATCTATCTATCTATCTATCGTATAACTATATTAATGGACTTTTTGGACTTAGATATAATCCATTCATACAGCATAATCACGTTATTACATCGGTTCTCGCCAGATCATCGAAGTTAAGCACATGGCCAGTACCGATGACCATCAAAAAGAAAAAGAACGACGTCTCTTTCCTTCCACTAGTCAATGGAAGACACGTAGGCAAGGTCGAACACTCACTTCCCCCACACGATAAGGGTAACGCGAGGTCATAAAAAGCAGGTGACTGATGCAATACGGAAACAATCAAGAATATTTTTTTTTCATGCTTTCGTATCTCGTTGTGCTAAGCAGGTTCCTTTGGGTCCAATGTTCAGGACAATCGCTCAGTATGTGCACTGCTCAGAGAGAAAGAAACCGCAACCTACTGTCTGTACAACTGTAAAAAAAACCCCAAAAACTATGGTAATAAATTTTCGAGAAACAGCGTGAATAGTGTTCTGAATGGTGAGCAACAATGAATTCATGAATGCCTCTAGGAAGAGACATAGATGGAGAGTCATAGCTGTCAATGTTTGTACCAGACAAGACACCACTTTAATGAATGAATAATCTATTCAGACCTCAGAATGCGTACTATTTCTTGTGTATCTTACGGAGTACAACCATATTGTTTGATATATTCTCAAAATTAACTAATTTTTTGGATTTCATTATAATCCATTCACATCTCGGATTCCAGATTTACGGTTTATAACTTCATTAATTATTTGCTCGTTTGCTCTGACTCTTTTACTCAATTTACTTCTATTGAAAATGCCTTTTAGTTTACAAATTTTTTTTACATATTTTTTCAAATTCACGTTAACCAGTGATATACGTTGTTACTAATGTTTATTATTTGTCTACTTTTGAAAATCCGTTGGTTAAGAGTTTTTCTTTATTATAAATTATTGATTGCATTTTGGATAAATTAAAAATATTTACATATATTCAATTTGTATGTTCATCACCGATTTTTGTTGTTTATTTTGAGTTTTCTATTATCCCAATAGGTTCTAATAGGAAGATAATATTTATTCTTGTAATTTCAATTATATCTATCTTTAGTTTATATATATATATATATATATATATATATATATATATATATATATATATATATATATATATATATATATACTAGTTGTACCTTGCCACGCGTTGCAGTGGCTCAATTTGGTGTAATGGAATAATCTAATAAAAAGAGAAAATGCACGTTTCTTATATTCTTAGTACAGCAATCCACTCCAATATGTGAAAAAGAAGGCGAAAATGAAAAAATAGTACTCTTTCAGAATTTGATCTGGATCCTCGGGAGTTTCCGTCAATCATGGTTTGAGCTCGACCAACAGTCAGTGCATGAAGCCGAACGTAGCAAAAATGTTAAAACGCTAAATGTTTTTTTTTTTTTTGTACAGAAAAATTTGAGTTAGTAATTAATATTTGGGTGATGGGGGGGGTCTATACGCAGATTCGAAAAATTTGTCCAAAAACAAATAAATGAAAGCAAAGGTAAGGTAAGTTATGTTTCTACCTCACTGGATAATTGTTTAGTGTTTTTATGTAATGTAAAATGTTTAATCGGCTCGAAAAACAGAAATGGTCGCGGACTCTGTTGAATACGTTAAGTTCGGGAAAGTAAGTTGAAAACTAAAAACTATACAAAACAGTGTCAAAAACCCACCGAATATATGTTACCATGACATAGGCTGGCATAATCGGTGGGTTTCTTACAGTATTTTGTATAGTTTTTTAGTTTTAACTCACTTTCTCAAACTTAATGTAATCAACAGTGCCCGCCACTATTAGTAGCTTTCAAATACACCGATAAACACTGTTTTTCGAACCGACCAAACGTTACATTAAATGAAAAGGGTTTGTATTACTAAACACAGATACAAAGAAGTTATCAAAAATAAATATATAACAAATAAATGTTATCAAAGGCAAGAAAAGTAAATATTCTACCTAGCTAGATAAGATTGAAGTGTTTTTATGTAATGTATAATGTTTAATCGGTTCAAAAACGTTCAATGTTTATCGGTATATTTGAAAAATACAAATGGCGGCAGACTGTATCAAACACGTTAAGTTTGGGGGAATTTTGGGAAAATAAGTTTAAGCTAAAAAACTATACAAAATACGGTTAGGAACTCACTCAATATATGTTACCGTGACGTAGGCTGACATATAATCGGTGGTTTTAAACTTTTGCTCGATACAGGTGACGACTTTTAAAAGTCCCTTTTACTGATTACCTGGTTTGAGGATATTTGTACAACTAAACGGCAAATCGCCCCCCCCCCAAAATCCGGTATTATTTTACTTTAAGGCCCGTTTCACGTTCGTATATAACGAAATATTTTATTGTAGATTTCGGTGGGCTAAAAATGAATCCGCAAACCGTTTCTGCCGCAAAAAGAAAGTTTTCATGATATGAAGAAATTACTTTTTCGAAAAGTGGGTGATCACTTTTCAATGTAAATTTAACTTAGAATAAGCACCCACTTTCTGGCCACCTGAGAGAGGGGCATTTTCTGTGTGTTTCTTGGCTAAAAAGTTTTTTAAATTTTTTATTTCCATACTTTGTGGACCAGGCGCGAACGCAGACCCCATAATTCTTAATGAACCGCCGTTCTGCCACATCAAACATACCCATTCCTGTGTCTCCTGTCATTATATGTAATCAGTTTTTTAAAATAGTCAACCATATAGGAGCCTATTCGTGGCCACACACACACACACACAAACACACACACACACATTCAGCGTTATATTATAAAGATATATATATATATGTGTGTGTGTGTGTGTGTGTGTGTGTGTGTGTGTGTGTGTGCTATTAATGGTGTTTACTGGGTTTACGTACACACTATGTAACTAAGATGGCAAATTAAATCAATTAAGAAGTAACGGCAGAAGGTGTTGTTCTTATACAAACGAGTGGCATGGAAGCAGATTAGAGAATGATTTAATAAACATATTGTATTTCTGTGATATATATATATATATATATATATATATATATATATATATATATATATATATATATATGTACAAATCATTTATATAAAGTCTATGTTACATATTTTACAGACGCATCATGGTTTCGTTGATGTTTGATTTTCTTTTTAAAAGGCTTTTACAAATCTAAAAAAAAAAACATCAGCGACTCACGAAATGAATAATAAATATGATAATGGTGTTCAAAACAAAATCACCGGTAAGGAACTGATGAAACACGTTTGGAGGAATCCCTTTTTTTAAAGTACTTTTTCAGTAAAGGCGGACCGTATATTTATATGGGTTTTAATCATAGCTAAGTTTCGTTACAATTATATAATTATTGAAAATGGATGTTGGTTGGATTCCTGCTTTGAGGAAATATATAAATTTAGGAGTAGAGGTGTGCGGTGTCATCTATTGAATATGGAGTAGAATAGATATTAAATGGGGTGTATTCCCATTGTTAAGCGGTATAAGTTTTAAGATTCTTTTAAAAACGAGAGGTGTATATAAGTTTAAACCTTATGTTTATAATTGTAGCTTCTTACCCAGGTGAGGGGGGTTTTGTAAAAAAGGAGGGTACCTTTATCGATGCAAGAGACTTATGAAGCAAATTAAGAAGATGGATTAATATAGGTTTGTTATTAATGTGGTTATGGCAACAGAATATTCTTTTCATTGTTTTGACTTTCGAGTGTATATCCGAGATAGTTAGACACAGTTAATCAACTGAGAACCACATCACTCTATATAAAAGCATATAAGATATCAACGAATACACACTCGAGAGTCAAAACAATGAAAAGAATATACTATTCTCGTAGCCCTAGTTATTAACGTGATTTGTCGGTAGTCTACATAGGTTTGGGGGTATCCTTATCGATTAAAGAGGCTTCCAAGGGTTATCAAATTAAATAAGTAAGTTAATATAGGTATGTTATCAACGTGTAAATAGGTTCAGGTGGGTTATTTGTATTAACTGCCGATCTTAATTAATAATGCTTATGAGTCTATCAAGGGAATTCTGTGAGATAGACTGAGTTAAAACTTGGTTGCATACATGTTTTTTTATTTGGTGGAGGAAAGGGCTCGGTACATATATATCTATATTAGGTATTTGACTAGTAGATTTAATATATTAAATTACATTCTTTTTAAAATTTTTAACGGGGGTATACTAATATTTGTTGTTAATGATAGGTAGATATTCTGAGTGTGTGAATGTGAGTTATATCTGGGTATGTGATGGAGATTTAATAAAACATGTTTAATTAACAGGGTAAGTGGTTGTTATATTGTATGTGAAGAATTATATTTTAAAAGGGACGATTTTGGAATGGGGTATGTTTTGTATTATTTTTATAGGATTTGCAGGTATTCAGATCTATGTTACTGTTCGTTTGTTTAGCAAGTAAAAAATCGTTTTGTGGCGACACAGTGTTAATATCTCGTTTTTAATGTGCATGTAGGATACGAAAAGGTTATTGATTACTTGTAAGATTCTGCATTTTTTAGGGGTTCATAATAAACAATTCTTTGAAGTTGGGTCATCGTTTTTTTTCTATCAATGATTTTCCATTTAATTTAATAAGAGATATTAGACTCTTTGAGTGACCATACTATGGTTGGTAGAGTGGTGTTAATTTTTTCGGAGTATTTAAAGTTATTATTGTGGACGTAGAGCCTCTATTTAGAGACTCATTGAGAAATTCTGATATAAAGTTCCTCTTTTTTGGAGTCTACACTAGAAATGACCTTGGCTTTATATACTATAGATTTAATTGTGCAGACTCATCCTAGTGGACCAACTTCTGCATAAGTAGCAGAGTTTGGAGATTTATTGGAACTGCAGATTTTTAGACTAGGAGGGAGTCAACGGAAGGTCAGTAAGAATAACTTGTTTTGATTGTGTTTCTGTTTTAGTGTTTATGAAATTGGTTAATAGGTGCAAAGTGTTTGTCTACTAAAAAGAGAAATGATCTTTGTTATATTTGACACTAAGTAAATGGAGGTGTATGAACCAGATAATGTTCTTTTCTTATTGGGTCTGTGTTGCCTGTTGGGTTTGGCGTGTATGTATGAGATTTTATCTGTATAGTCACTTTCCCTGAGAGCCTTGTTATAATATAGAGCGACTTGTTGGCAAATCTCGGGGCTAGATGAAAGATGGGATAATCTTTTACTGATGTTGGATACAAGGTTTGAAAAAACACGAGAGGATGGCATAATTGGGTATTGACATATCTAGGTAGCTCCGCCGGATTGTAGTATGGTCTGCTACAGTTGCTGGACAGATCTAGGATTGCGGCGTCTAAGAAGTTCACGCTTGTGAGCTTAGTGTCGATCTTGATACTGACCCCTAGTTCTTTGAAGAATGCGTTCAGTTGTTTTCTGAATTTGTCAAGCTCTTGGCCATTGTTGTTGCGGGAGAGGCACTGCCTGTCTTATCGGAGATCGAATTCTTGATGAGGGAATTTATTTTGTAGAGAATGTAAGCTGAAGAGACCGATCAGACAAACGCACACATTGCCCTATTATAGGCTCCCATCGACACATCGAATGAGTCTTTAAGATGGTTAAAAATTCGTCATCGTTGATCTCGATGAAAGATTTGGCAAAGATTAACGCCTTGTTAAGAATTTACCTCTTGATGGAAAGAGAGAAGTCAGTGATGTGGAACTGTATAATATATATTATAAATATGAAAGAGTTAATATTTACAAGTAAAGTAATCTCAACCACATGTAAAAGCTCAATAAAACCGAAAAGGAAATAGAGCTTATAATAGGACTATCCACTTATCTTGTGCTTCCTTTTTGAAATTAAATATGTTTTTAACTCTTTTTCAAGATGTCTTTTAACATGTTTTATTAATCATTTGTTCATATATATATATATATATATATATATATATATATATATATATATATATATATATATATATATATATATATATATATATATATATATATGTTCTTTTGGAAATATGTTTTTTTAAATTATATTTCACACTTTGTGTACACCAATCATTATTGTTTAGAAGCTGTATGTTAAATATAACAACAGAGTATATATGAATCTGTAAAATATACCGGATTTTTAAAAAATTGGAATATGCTGGAAGAGCTGTCTTGCATGAAAATAAATATTTGGATCTTGGAATGTAAATATACTGTTATACTTATATAATATCTATCTCTCTCTCTTTCTCTGTCTGTCTGTCTGTCTGTCTGTCTCTCTCTCTCTCTATATATATATTCTTTGTAGCTTAATTGCCATATATATTTTTATAACTTACCACCTAGCTCTACCTATGTATTGAGCACTGTTGAAGTAAATACTGAAAATGTACACATGAAATTATATTTTCGTATATTAATTTATGCGATTAAACGACGTAGTCATTATATATATATATATATATATATATATATATATATATAGATAGATATACATGTATATCTGTATGTAATGCAAATTTATAAATTAATTAAAAAAACTAACTTCCATACACTTTTATAAATCACACTTTTAAACCATTGTACATTTATTTTAGCCAAGTTCTTAACACGTTAAAACATTTTTTACACAGGAGACGCTTCACTATTTTAAGTAATTTAAATGTAATTTGAACTGAAGCATAAAAAATATTCAGATTTTAAACTAAGCAGTAATCAAAAACTACCCGAAAACGATTGAAGAAAATCAGTTGAAAGTACTTGAACCCCCCCCCCCAAAAAAAACAGATGGACGGTAACGATTAGAGATTTTACCAATCACATAATATTATTTATTCTCACGCGCACACCAATCTTGTCAATCTTTCATAAAAAAATCACTCGTCTAGCCAAAACCACTTAAAAAAATCCCCAGCACTCTCGTGCCTAAACCTAAACGTGGATTTCATGAACAGAGCTTTTTTTTTTATTAGAACTGCTCGACTGTAGAACTCTTTTCCACTGGTTTACTTTCAATCTGACTTCAATATTGTCGTCCTAAGTCCAACATAAACAAATTCTTATTATTTAAATATATATACTCATATCAAATTTCCACTACTAACCATTACTAGGCCATTGTCCAAATGACTACAGTACACACATTAACCCTTATCATTGTATGGTCTCCGGGGCTTGATATGTGGTGACCCCTTCTTAAAAAAATAATATAATAATCTATGCCTTATTTCTTCATTCATTCATATTATTGTATGCGCGATTCTGGGTTAGCACGTATATATTTGTATTGTGTTCATGCATCCCCCCATCCCTACGTAACTTACCAAATACACTTGAGCCTTTTCCACTTTCTCAACGTTCTCTATAATTTTGGTGAATTCCGGCTATTAGGATTGTCGACTTGATTCCACTACGGACCTTTTCCTTCTTTCACGGTTTGTTTTGTGTGCGTGTGTGCTTGTGTATACTTGCGTGTTAGTGTATTTGTGTGTGTTTGTACGTGGGCTTGCGCGCGTGTATATATGCACACGCGTTTCTATATGGATATGTTTGTATGCGTTTGTTTATGAATGTGTTTGTGGATATGCTCCTACGGCTTTCTGATTAATGACACAGAATATATAGATATAGATTTCAATAAGTGACGCCAAGACATCATGCGCGAGTAAACGTGTTTGATAGAAAAATAAAGAAAATAAACACTGAGTGTAGAATATAAACGGAAAATGAAAAAATAGAGCGCGAAAATAAACAAATGGAAAAAAAACTACTAAAAACCATTGAGAGAATAAGTCACCTCAATTCTTATAGCGGCTTTAATATTATTAGTTCGTATTAATATTCAGTAATAGAAATAGTACTATAATATCACGTGTTACTAGCAATGCTGCCCGGTAGTTTTGTCAATTGTACTATATATTGCTCTTTTTAAAAATAAAAATGTTTCTCGATCCAATTAAAGAGATGTGACTCTATATGGACCAATAAAACTTTGTTTTTAATTTAAAGATGACGACCGTTTTAAAATAATACCGACCCGGACAAAGTATTGACTGGAAGTAAAATAACATTTCATTCTTCTTAGCAAAACCTTGCAACAACAACACACACACACACACACACACACACACACACACACACACACACACACACACACACACACACACACACACACACACACACTAATGAATCAGAATCAAATATTGATTTTGTAAGAAGAAAGCTAGCGATGACAAAAACAATATAACGAGACTGATTTTCGTATTATTTTTTTGAAATTTTGTGAGCCTTTAAAAGATGCTTTTTTGGTTTTACTTATGACTATAGATTACTTCTTATTCGTATTAGAATTGTTCTCAAGGACTCGTGGTATAACGGATAATATTTTTGGTAAAATTCAGTTCTAAGTTGTGACGCTCTTCTGGCGGTTAAATCCTTAGTGCGAGCGATACTTAGAATACAATTGCGAATTACTTACGACTTCTACCCGGTCATGGCCGCAGGAATAAGAGCGTACACGCGTGGATTAAATAAAGGATTCTGTTGGAAAATCCAAGCAGATTTTTAAGTTTGACAGAAAGATTCCAAAATTTGACAAGGTACACCTAACAAAGGTCGAGGATTACATCGACCGAAACGTTGTGAAAATAATATTCATGGTGAGATCATTAGTCCGAATAATCCAAATAATCCAAATTATCAATCCTCATCTAAAAATCTAGAAACTGAGTTTACTTTATAGTTTTTTTTTTCGTCTATCAAACATCTCTTGTTTTAGTAGATAAATGACCGTTGGGGGCATTTTCTCCACCCACATCTGGTAACATCTGTTTAATCGTTTAATTTTTTACGGATCAATCACGGTCAACGAATGACCTTCGATTGTTTATTCGATAAGTCTATCAGCTCCACCTGTTCGAATTCGGGTTATTTTATTGGATTTAGTAAGTATGGCGACGCGGGTAAGTGAATTATTGTTTCGTTTACGTTGAAGATAACGTATAATGGCTCTTCGAGATAAGCTCAATTCCTCCAAGTAAAATGTTACGAGATTAACAAATCTGAGAGTGATACTTCGGGTATGAAATTATCTGTATTAAAAATGTTTAAAAAATGCGCCCAAAACACATCATATATATATATATATATATATATATATATATATATATATATATATATATATGTATGCATGTGTGTGCGTGTGTGTGTGTGTGTGTGTGTGTTCGTTAAGACATACATTCTCATGTAAAACCTGATCTACTGTCCACTTTGACAGGGCTGACAAACATAACTTTAATTTGAATAAAATAAAATACGCATCAAGTGCGCTTGAAAGCCAAATCACAACGCAATATTACGAAAAAGTTTGAAATTTATATTTATTTTTTTCCTGATTGTGTATTTTATTTTATTAAAATTAAATCAACAATTATATAACGGAACTCACTCCCTTGACGATAATTTAATTTGTTTTCGACCAGGGATGGGAGAGGCTTTGCCGAATGTGTTCTGGCGTTGTATCATACTTCCACCGGGCAACACGGGTACATGGGTCCTGCAAGTATATCCTGTATATAATATTTTGATTGCAGAAATTCCCCTCTGGACCAAATTACGGCATGTTGGCAATAACAGCTGCCAGATACAAATTTATTATGTCTGAACTTTTACCAACCATCTTATGTTACTTTTGAATACCGTTGCAAACACATTTATTCGTTATAATGTAATCCTATCTCATTTCCTACGAGCGATATCATCACAATTGCCAAGATCTACAGACGGAGTAGTTCGTATTTTCCCCTCTACCTGAAAATTCTTTCCACTTTCTGTCAAGACCGGGTAAATATATAACCATTATAACTATATTGACCTTGTACCCTTATTAACTGAATTAAACACTCATACACATAAAACTACCATTATACGTCACTATTCAAACAATCATTTCTCCTTACTTACCTTCCGTCTATTCTCATTGGCTGCGATAATATTACGTCGCAACTTTCTTTTCATCATGTCCGGTTTTAGCGTCCTAATTATGCGAGGCTAAAATGAACTGATCTCTTAGTAAATGATTACAAACTGTTCTCTGTAACCGAGTATTAACAGGAAAACAACGAACCACCGATACTTACATTACACGAAAACATTTACCCAAAATATTTACAAAATAAACTACAGCAACTATTTCATTTTTTTTCTTTATGATATTACGTGTTATGGTAACGTTTCTTAAACATTTGTTTTCTTCATAAAAAAATCGTCTCAGCTTTCGTCGTTTAATGATTTGATTTAATAAAAAAATATCTTTGGATCGAGCGTCAAAACTTATGAGATGATAATATCAACGAACCTCTGGCGGACATTTAGAGAATTGACCCCCTCTAAATTCCACAATTTACACTTTATTCACGTTTATCTAATCGATTACAAACTTACCTTTCAGACAAAATATTTTTATGATGTTTACCGTCGGGGATCTGTTTTCAATTATAACGTTCTAATAAATTGAACACATACTTTGCGACCATCACCGAGAAAACTATTCGACAATATTTTGCTCAAACCTTATAACTGAAACATATCCCCGTCGATATATTTTTTCAATTTTATTTTTTTCTAATCTGAAAGTACAGTTTGTACTCGATGAAATTAACGTGAGAAAATAAAAATAAAATGTAAATTGGGGAATTTAAAGGGCAATTAATAAAGAGAGTCATAGTAGCCTCCTACATCAAATTATTTTTCACTTTCGAAACTATTTTTTTTATAAAACACATTTTTACACCCTAAGTTTGAATTACGTCCAGATAAATTATCATTTTCATTACTTTTCATTCAATTTGTATTTGACTATATTTACGCCAGTTATGTTTGTTTTTACTTTCTTTGTATATCAAATAATTTACGCCATTAAAGTACAAATTTCCCTGTTATTACATTGCCTACGGATATACTTATTTGTCATATATTGGTTTTTGTTTTTTTTTAAATATAGTTGTTTTTTGTTTAGTTCTCTTTTCAGGAACCATTTTCCAAACTTTCTTTATGTACTTTTTACCTTAGCACCAATTACACAATTGCCTTTAAACTGACGACTTCTATAGATTTTAGACATTGCTGAATAAAATAATCTATTTTGACTTAGGCAGAGACAAGTAGTCTTCGAGATATAATGATATGCATTATGCACTATAATTCACTGTTCACACACGCGAGATAAAAAGTGTACTTCTCTCCGCACAACACTGCCACCCACCCCCCACTTTTTTTTGGTTTATAGTCTTTTCGGTTGGGTATGCTGACGACATGTATCAAGGTTGAACTTGGGGCAAATACTTTGACAGTCCCCCCACTCATAAAATGGGGTGCCTATTCCGAAAGCCGACACACAACTCGCGAGGTTTCTCATGTCTATTCCATACAACGTTCTAACGTGAGGAGGTTAAGGATGTCTATTCCGAAAACCATTCTTAACATTAGGATGTTGGGGATTGGCCACTAACAACAACCGTAGTTTATTTATTTTCGAGGAGGGGCATGCTTCCACAGGGCAACGCCGGATACGGTGGTCCTATGATAGTTTTTTTTCAGGTTACGATGTAGAACACGATGTTTTCCGGCCGCTGGTTACGGTATTCGCCCGCCTTACGGTGTTATTTATAATGTTATTTGATTATATACATGTGTATTATATACTGTACTGTATTTTGTTACTAATTTTTAATGATGTATTCCGAGATTCTACTGTACACGTAAAAGCGAAATAGCCCCCCCCCCCAAAAAAAAAAGAAAAAAAAAGGAACAGACTGTAAAAATATTTGTCTGCATTTTTATCAAATGGAGGCTTGTTGAGCTCGGAGATTTATGTGATCTGAATTTATACGCATATATGTACCTATGTATTGTACGTGTAATTTTCCTTTCTCTATATTAATTTATATGTATGTGTTGGCATATATATGTCTTTATATAAGTTTCTTGTATATTCGTATGCGTGTGGATATAATCGGTGGATATGTATTATGCAATTCAATATTGATCTCCAATATGCCACAATGTCTCTGCACTCCCAAGATTCGAGACCTTTCTTAATTTTCAACACCAACAGATTTTGACCTCGACGAACATTTACCATTTCTTCTGCCTCGGAAAATGTGGGTTACATCTAGTTTACGTTAGTTTTATACAAAGTGGGCAAAAGGGATCAGTGTGGAACCTTTTCATGGAAATTCAGATATTTCCAACTTTTGTAAAATTTTTGCAATAATACAATACATTGACTAATAGATAATCTCTAAATATCAGAATCATGAGAGTATTTTAAAGGATTTTAATATAATAATACCGATATAAACTTTAAAAATTAAAATATACCAAATTTGCATTGAATTTAATCCATACTCATAAAGAATCAATTAAGCAAGATTACCTGAATTAAAATATCTTTCTTAAGAGCTCTTAAGCGTATGCTTTAGATATCAGTTACTTTATGGAATCAAAATCATGTAATGTATTTGATTAAAATTAGAGTAAAAATGTTAGACATAAAATGGTGTGAAATTTTTCTTTTTGGGGAATTAATTTTTTCCGTCTTTAGGCGATTACTCTCTTAGTTACTGTGTAAAGTTTTGGATTCTGTAATCACTTTCTCGGACAGAGTTTATTGACGCCATTTATAGTGACTGTCTCATTGTAGATGAAGCACTTTTAACTGGAGCGAATTGTGGATGTTTCGTTGGATGAAACATATGATTGTGATTAATTGATTCTAGCTGATAGTACTCAAGTCACACACACACACACACACACACACACACACACACACACACACACACACACACACACACACACACACACACACACACACACACACACACATATATATATATATATATTTAAACAGGTATGGTGTAATAAATTATGGGGTTTATCTATTTTATTTTTACTTTCATCATATTTTGCTTTGGTTTTGATACCCCCAAATTCGAAGCTATCTCTTTACAACTCTTCCTTTTCATAACCTATCATACTTTCATAAATCAGAGTCCATTTTCTGTAGGCTTTTTTTTAACCCAGTCAACGACGGGTACTTTTGCTAGTATAAATATATATATATATATATATATATATATATATATATATATATATATATATATATATATACACAAAATTCATTGCAATAAAATGGGTAGTGAAAAGAAATAGAAGTAGGACTGGAGTTTTGAACTCTGCAAAACTCCAGTACTATTTCTTTTTCTTTTAACTACCCATTTTAGTGGACGATGTTTTCCCAAGGATTCCGATGTAAAGATAAGATAGCATCATATAATGGGAGCCATCAGAAATAATTAAGTCAAATCACTGTCTGGCATTTTTGAACATTTGCAAAAAAAACAAAAACAAAAAACAAACCAAAAACCAAAAACAAAAAAAAAACAAGTACTAGAGCATTTAAGATTTACAGTTGCGCCGAAGTGACAAGTTGAAGCGTTAAACAAACACAATTTTAATTAGAACGGAAGGAATTTAAAAAAAAATATTTTTCCGGGCTTGCATAGATCATGTTACAGCCCAAGGTCTTGACTGGTGATAGTATCGATTATTTCTTTTCGAAGAATCGATATCATCCTTTTGGAAATGTGATCCGATAGTGTTCCACGCGATAACAATTTTAATTTCTCGGTTTTTGTTTTATTTATTTTTTTTAAAAAAGTATTAGAATTATTAATTAATTAATTTCTGTATCCGTTTTTAGTTCAAAAATATTTCTGAAGGGCAAAGGCATTATCAACAACAAAAGAAAAACAGAAAATATATTTTTACTGCTCCGCAAAATACTAAAAATAAGATATTGTAAATTAATAAATTTAAAATTTTAAAATTTATTTTCTGTTTATAAAACGGTTTGTTGAAATACTTCGCTTAATCATTGAATTTATTTTATCAGAATAATAAAAATTATTATTTAATCAAAACACGAGATAGTTACACATGAATTATCACTTTTTAAACAATCTATTTTTGTTTCGTTTTCTCATTCATTTAATTTAGATACTGCGATGTAGAATTGTCTCAGACGTGATGGGTGAAGTAGCTCGCTCTGCCTGGCGTGCAGATACTGAATATGAGAAAGAGGTATACATCGGACAAAAAGTATTTATGCGTATCCAACACGTATGACCGGTATGCATTTCCAGCCACCACAAAGCGTAATAAAAGTTATTCGTCACGTTTTAGCACTCGAAGGGCTAAGAGCATTTAACGGTAGTAATCAATATTGAAAAATCAAAGTATTAGGGAGTTATACATAAAATATCATTTGCTTTTCGTTTTACGCATTCATTTAATCTAGTTACTGCCGTTAAGAATTCTGACGGATGTTATAGGCAAGAACCTGAAACAAGCAGTGGAAATAGTCTTAGATTACCATATCGTTACCCCAAAAGAGCTCACTGTGATTGGCGTGCAGGACCTGAATGTGAGAAAGACAGGTACACGTCGAACAAAGACCATTTATATGTAGCCAACACGTATGCATTTTTATTCACAAGAGAGCCTAATAAATGTTATTAGCTACGTTTTAGCACTCGAAGGGCTAAGCAATAGGAACCAACATCGAAAAATCCAAATTAGGTAGTTATAAAAAATATCACTTTTTAAATCGTATATTTTTTCATTTTTTCATTACATTTAATTACTGCGATGACGAATTTTAGCGAATGTGATGGGCAGAAAACTAGATCAGTTAGTAGAAATGGTTATTTCGTGCATTTACAGTATAAAGGAGTTCCAGTTTAGGCAGTTCTCGAAAGGAAACAGTGTTTGCTAATTAGAAAATCCCACCGAATTACGGGCTTTTGCTTAATATGAAAACCTCGCTAATATCTTTTTGAAGTATGTTACTATTCATTTCGATTTATTTAAACATACATTCAAATTCATATCCGTTTATTTATTTATTTTACTTTATTAATTTATCATATTTACAGTATATATTCCAACGTCTTCAAGAAAAATGTCCCACCTTAAATTGTGGCAAATGTGAGTATAACAAGAGGTCATGGAAATTCCTTGAACACACTTTTGGTAACAAAGACATCGGCCCAATCGACTAAAAAGATCATTGAATTACCCGATCCCAAAAATCCATCAGAAGTAATAAGCTTGTTAGGGATGACTAATTTCTGCGGTGCACAATTCATTCCAAACTATACAACCCTGCCCCATGAATTACGTCATTTAACAACAACAAAAATGAACACGCAATAGTCATGGACTGAACGCCACACAGAATGTTTAAAAGCCTTAATGATGTCTTAAGCAAAGCATGCCCACTCTCATATTTTGACCTGAACAAACACACCGAAATATACACCGCTGCTAGCCCTGTAGGAAACCTCTGCTGTGCTATCACAAAATAGACGGGTAGTACAATTTTCAAGCCGAGCACTATACACAGTTGAACAAAGATACTCCCAAACAGAACGCGAAACACTTGCTATCACTTCTATATATATATTTTCCAAGTCCCATTCACTATCCCAAAAAATCACAAACCCTTAACAGCGATTTAGGCAGTTCTCGAAAGGAAACAGTGTTTGCTAATTAGAAGATCCCACCAAATTACAGTCTTTTGAACACCTCGCTAATATCTTTTTGAAGTATGTTACTATTCATTTCGATTTATTTAAACATACATTCAAATTCATATCCGTTTATTTATTTATTTTACTTTATTAATTTATCATATTTAAAAATATATTATCTTCTCATACTTTAAACCATTTTACTTTATTTAAAAATATTTTACTTTCAATACTTCCGTAAAATTATTTCTGTAAAACTGCTTCTTTAAATGAACATATTTAAAATATGTATAAAAAACACATTTAAAATATGTAAATAAACACATTTATTAAAAAAATGTTAGTTCATATATATTATTTATTATATCTACAAATATTTTAATTTAAGTATTAATTATTTCTGTGAAAATCAGTATACGGATATTCGTATGTTTTGATCTACATTTGCGGTGGGGTAGGGGTTCAAATTCATTAATTTTCCTATTTTTTTTTTAAATCCGCAAAATCGCGTCAGAAATAGTCTTGACTTAACATATCGCAGCTATAAACCTAGATGTTACTGTGATGAAGAATTGTGGTGGATATGATGGGCAAAAACGTTAACCAAGTTGTAGAAATAGTCTTCAATTATCTTATCACTGCCATAAAAGAGTTCGTTTTTTCTGACGTGCAGAATCTGAGTGTAGTAACACTTCCACTTCGGGAAAAATGTATTTATGCGTGTCAATCACATGTGATTGGCATGCTTTACCGTAAACAAGATAGACTAGTAGAAATTATTCATCGCGATTTAGCGCTCGAAGGTCTAAGTTCATTTAGCGATAGAAACTAATATAAAAAATCAAAATATTAGGTAATTACACCTTTTTTATCATCTTTTTTTTTCGTTTTCTCGTTCATTGAATTGAGTTTATGCGACAACGAATCATAACGGACAAGAATCCGAATCAGCGGAAATGGCGGCGCATTGCGTCAATGTACACGATTACGGCACATCAAACATTTTGTGGAGTTGAACGACACCGAAACTGAAGGTACCTTTTATATCCTGATCTCGTGTCCCTCTGGTTGTGTCCCCGAGTGGTTTATTTCGCGTATTTTCCGATATAAACAAATTCGGTTTTTGAAACGGAAGACACCGCTGAACTATGTTCCAATAATCGTATTGGGGGGGGGATAAATAAATGACAGCATACCAACGACATTTTATGTTCGTCCTCTTCTATTTGTTGCCAACCACACGACCCTTAGCTTCTCGCCTTTGGTCTTTTTGTAACGTCTTTTTAGGGCAGCTAATTCATTAATATGCAAATTAATGCAAATCAAACTACAGTTCTGTTACTTAATATCAAAACCCCGTTCCTTTATTCAGTTTAATTTATCATGTGTAAAAAATTCATTTTCATTTATTTAAATATACATTCAATTTCATGTCCGTTTATTTATTTTATTTTATCATATTTCAAAATATTTTTTTTAGATTATATCAAAAATATTTTACTTTTAATATTTTTCTAATAGTATTTCTGTAAAATAATTCTATGAATAAACATATTTAAAAATATGTAAATAAACATATTTTTAAATAAATCAGTCAAAATATTTTTTATTTATTATAACTTAAAAACTGTTTTGCTTTCAGTATTAATTACGTCTGTAAAAATCAGTTTACGGATATCCTTACATTTTTATATTTTTATCTACATTTTCGATGGGGGAGAGTTTTAAAATTAACTAATCCCGTTTATCCGCGATCCGGGACTCGCTTGTGTAAGTAAATACACAAACTCACCACAAAAATAGTCTTGAGCTAGCAGGGAGACCCGACATTGTCCGGAGATTGAATAGTGATCAATAAATGTTTCACCCTCCTATAGTTTTATTGTCATCCAAATCGGTGCAATCATCCATTTTTCAATCACATCGATTGATTGCCTGCTCTAGTTAGGGACCAAACACCCTCCCTGCAGTGTACTGGGAAGGAACGTCACATGCCTCCCCGTAGTGACTTAGTCCACAATACATTGTAGTCTACATTGCACTGTAGAGCTGTCAATAATTGCTTCACTTTAAAATGTTTTTAAAGTTCAAAATGCAAAAGTCAAGTATCATGGTTCAATTGTGCTTTAAACAGAAGCATTTATTTCGCAGTGCCCCTGTGTTATAAAAGATTCTACAGTATATTTTATAGGCTGGGCCTTTCTGCTTGTGCGGTGATAAAACTTTTCAAGTTCCACAGGCGTGCATTTCTAAGAAAGAATCTTTGTTCATGTTTATGTTTAGGCACAGATAAAGAGTGGGGAAAATTGTTGATAGTGGTTTCAGTTAGACGAGTGTTTTTTCTGAAAGTCAGGACAGAGGGGAACCATAGATGGAAGCTCAGACGAGCACTTTCCATGAAAACGATAAAGCAGAGAAAGGCTCAAAACGTCTCTTCTGTGAGAAAGATCTTGCAGGGAAGAGAAAAAGGCCTCCCCATTAGGCTACTGAGTCTATTTTAAATTCTGTCAAGGATAGGTGCCTCCAGCAGTTCCTACCCAGATGTGGCAACAGTACTTATTCCTTGGACGTATTTGGCTCTTCTCAGATGGAGAATTACATCAGCAGTAAGATATCTACTGGGGCGGTAGAGCAATCCCACCATTTCCCCAGCGACATTGGCAACGAATTTGATGTACGTGTTCCATCTCAGATCAGAAGTAAAGGTCAGACCAAGAAGCTTGTCAAAACATGGAGCTTCCCTAAGACAAGAGCCATTTATTTCAGTTGATGGCAGACTGGGATCAGTACGTTGATGATATAAAGATAGAAGCTTGGTTTTAGATGCATTAAATGTAACTAGCCACCTCTTTCTCCATTGCATCACGTGATAAATATCAAAGGAGAGATAATCAGAGAAAACTTAATCGTTTACTGCCTTTGAACTGTTGCCATGGATGGTAGTGTTTCAGCATAAATGTCTACGAATGATCTTAGGATGTGATTTGGGAGATAATTGTTGTAGATCAGAAAGAGCGTTAGGCTCAGGATGGACCTCTGAGGGACTCAAGCATTAATATTGTGAGCTTCTGATTTCTGCCAATCAACCACTACTCTTATGAACCTATCAGAGAGAAATGATTTAATAATTGAAAAGACAGTTCCAACTATTCCGTAGCTGAAGATTTTGTGGGGTAAACCGTTATGCCATATCCTATCAAAGACCTTTGATATGTCAAGAGCAATTGCCCTAGAAAGGAAGCCTCCATCAAAAGATTCGCTAACCCCATGAGATATAACTGTTAGCACATCTGCTGTAGATCTAGCAGAACAGAAACCATATTGCATGTCACTGAGGAGGTTATTTTTCTGAGGTAGTTGACTATTCTCTATTTAACACAGATTCCAGCAACTTACTCATGACGTACAGGAGACTGATTAGTCTGTATTGAGATGGAGATGACAGATCATCTGAATTTTAAAATGCGGGACATACTGATGAGATTTCCCAGGGTGTTAGGAAGCAGTTCTCCTTAAGACAACGCTTAAACAGCGTTGTAATATGGGAGCTAGTTCTGATTGAAGATTCTTCAGCACTATAATAGGAATGCCGTCAGGGCCAGTTGCTTTAATTGAATGATGGTTGTTTATTAGCTTGGCAACATCACGCTCAGCTATTTGTATGTATGAAAAACGTGTTATCAGATAGGAAATACGAGGGGGGGGGGTTGACAGACCGGATCGCACAGGGTAAAATTTTCTGCAAAGTTCTTGGCAAAAAGTTTAGCTTCATCCGAAGCTGACGAGATTACCGCAGGTCCATGTATGATGGCTGGAATGATGAGGATGGCACACACTTCTATTAAGGACCTTGTTTGCTATTTGCCCAAACTGGTAGGAACCAAGCCGCTTCTCAGCTATTTTGGTTTGACGGACTGAGCATACAACTCTCTCGCGCTTTTTATTGCTATTTTATAGTGGTTGCTGGCAGTCCTGAAGGCGGCTTTAGTCTCAGTACGTTGGAAGCAATGGAAATACTGATTTCCGTGCGCAAGATCAGCAGCACATTCTGGAGAGAACCACGGCTGGCTGTTAGATTTTTGCTGGAATTTTTTGACGGTATGAAACAGTCTATACCTACAATTAATCATTACGTCAGGTCTTATACCATGGAGGACACGTTCTTTTTAAACATGGAACGCAGAAGTAGATCTGATATAAATGTATGAAATTATCCCACTCAGCCATAGAGTATCGATATACTGTACGATGGAGAATTATTGCATTTGGTTTTTATCTTAACTGAGACAACTGAGTGGCTGGAAGATCCCAGTGGGGACAGAACGGAAGATGAACATAGTTCAGGCAAAGTTGTGAGAAAATAGTCTAGCACTGCTGCATACTGACCATCAGTGTTGGGTACACAGGCGGGTTCTTGAAAAATCTGAGTTAGGTCATAAGCAATGGAGAAAGCGTGACAGAACGTCCCTTCATCATATGACTTGTTTGAATTGGCTAACCATTCCACATTGTGAACATTGGAGTCTTCACAGACTTGAATGTTCGCCGAAGGATGAGCAGACAGGATGTGGTCAATTTTCTCAGATGTGCTCTTAAAGATAGTAACTCCGCTATTATGGGAGCGATAGAGGGCAAATATAAACGCAGTGGTGTGAGCAAGTGTAATCCGAAAGCACATATAGGGTAATTTAGGGGCTTCTCTTGAGATGTTAACACCACATTGAAAGCTATCTCTAATGTAGGCAGATATTCCATGACCATGGCGATCTTGGGGGCAGATTTGGATATTAAATTAGAATATTTTTTAATTACGAACTCATCTAGGGAAATATCTGGTCCAGTGTCAGTTTGTCTTAGGAGGAAGAGGTCTTGTTTGGTTTCTGTTATTGGATTTGAACCTCTGGAAGATGGAGACATGGTAGTGGGAGACAACGTTGGAAGTTTGGGGGTTGGGTTTAATCGTGTATTTTTTTCTGGAGGCTTTTCATGATGACCCTAAAAGGATATGCGGAATAGGTTAACCGACTTGGTTAGAGCAGAGCAGAGAGGGAAAGCAAGAGAGAAAAAGAAGTGAAGAAATATTTTTTTTGCAGATCATGATCGAGAAGCTTCACCAGAAGCTACTGCATGGTCCAGAATCCATTCACTAAATGGCAAACAGCAGCCCCAGTACTTTGCACCTACTGATAGGACGGCCTCCTTAGTAGTTAGTCCAATGTCCGGGTCTCTGATTATCAGGCGAATAACGTCACCCCAGTAAAACGTTTACCTTTTACACCCTTATTTGTCATTTGGTTACAAGGATAGAATTAGAAACAGAAAATTTCTGACATCTCAGGCGACTGCTCACGTAAAAATATTGCCGACCCAGAATACAGCATTTTCTTCTCTCTTTGTTAGAAAAATCACTCTTTCTAAACGAGGACTGAGAGACAAATAAGGAGAAGCGAGAGTTACGCGAGCTGCCGACAACTCATCCACAATGCATTGTCTACTCTCCATTAAAACATTATAATAATATTAAGTATTTTACTTAATAAAAGTTCAATTGCCATGTTTAGGGAAAAGTATGGCGATAGGTCCCCTCTCATTAACTGAAGTAAAGAAAGAATTCATCGACTAATTTCCTCGTCATTCCTGACTTGATTTGAATGGACATTGTCTACACCTTTTTTCTAACATTCAACACTAAACCGCGCATTAATTAGTGTGGCTATTTGAAAAGTATACTACTAGGAGGATGTCGAACATTGAAATGGCGCACATAAGATCTTTGCGTTGCAACAATTGACCGGCCGTTTAAAAGTAACATTTAATTATCTTCACTCGCTGTTCTGCTGTGAACTTATACAAACTAAAAATTCTAAAGATTCTATTTTATGATTCTGAAAAGAAAAATTAAAATATATTAGTAGAAAAAAGTTATTTAATTTTTAAAATGTAAAGTGACTTATGAGCCACCTTATATATATATATATATATATATATATATATATATATATATATATATATGAAAAGGAAAACCTAAAATAGATAAATGATTGTCAACGTTTTGCCCCTATTTCAGGGGACATGATCAGGATTGAGTTAAAATACCGAGGAAGCAGGCTACAAATTACATGCGAGTGAAAAGGGAAGGCACTTTATGTTTCTTCTTACTCTGAAAAAGAATTTACAGCTACTTATGTATAAGAAGGGGATGGCCTGAATTTAGGTATGAGCATAAATGAAATCAAAATATTGAAAAAAAAGTCACATTTGCTCATGAGACGTGCGCGAAACCGATCGCCAATAATACCATATTCATTTAAGGTAAACTTTGATAATCGCCAGGAGTGAAATAGTCTCCTAAGATCTCTGTTTGCTCTGTGCACCAATTTATCCTTAATAAGACAGTTAACTAATTAGTTAATATAATACTAGTCTCTCTCACATATATTTATTTCTTTAATGTAACATAGAACCAAATAAACACGTGAAAAGAATTTAAATAAAAAAAAGCATAAGAGTTAGCAAGGAGAGTAGGAAATGGAACTTGGGGTTACTTTCGACAACTGCGTAACTTTCGCTTTTCTTATTTTGTCCTTTGGTCCTCACATTCCAGGATGGGTGTTTATGACAAAGAAGGAAGTATTGTTGTTTATGGGCCAGAATCTATTTCATTTAACACTTATCGTTTGCAAGGTTTTGGCCTTGAAGTACTGTCTTTTTTAGTTTCTTATATCGTTGCTTCATGCCTTTTCTGGAACGATTTCTATTAAAAAAGTCAAAACGATCCTTTTCTAATCCCTGGGCGAAGCCATTTAATGTGTTGACGGGCAAATGCGAAGCTATTTATTTTGTTGACGGGCAAAATGTGTTGAAAGTAAATAGCAAGCCAGACAGACCCTGCCGCCTGAAATTAATTCGGAAAGAAATTCCCCTTTATAAATAAAAGGCTAATGTTTGTTTTTCTTTTTTATTTATGTAATAAAAAACGACCATGATTTATATATATATAAAAAAATAAAATTACTGAAGCAAAATTATGAATTATGCGTGAACACTAGCGGAGCATAATTGCGAACTTTTTAAGAAATAGTGCATACAAGTAAAGAGGGTGACTTATATTTACGATTGTCAGCCTGCAATCTCTTAGACTTCGCATAGATGACCATACTGTCGTCATCATTGCAAATATAACACATGGTATCCGCAAATGTTCAGCCACATAGTACTGACCGGGCCCAACGTTGCTTAAATACGTGGATCTAACGAGAATCAATGCCTCGTCGTGATTATAAACTATGAAAACCTAAACATAAGCAAACACTATAAAAATGCGACGAAAACCTAGAAGCAGTTTTATGTCCGCTCTCATTTGGGCATTAATTAATAACATTTATATAAGTCTTATCTCATTAATAAGGAAATTTCGATTGCTACTCAGACACGAATCTTCTAACTCATTTAGATGACTTACCTCCCGAAGAAGCCACCCCAACGCTGCTTTGTCAGCAGCAGCTTTGCTTATATCATTTAAACCAATTTAAGAGCCTTTTCCAAGAAATTTAAATCCTACAACTGATTGTTCCACTTCATCTTTAATATTCGTTTCAGGGTAATGTTAATTTGTAAAAAAAATTAAAATACAACGCAAATAACGGACACTATGGCTTCAAGTAATGTAATCGTTAATTTTCGATAATGCCCCTTATTTAAAAGCACGCGTGAAGATAAATAAAATGAAACTGAGTTGTAACACATTTATTTCGAACTAACTGGAATCTCGATGTTGCCCGGTCGTATGCTTAAATCTAATATTTTTATTTATGCAGATTTCGTATTTATTATTATGGAGTCAATTCTCTATCAAGTGTATATATATATATATATATATATATATATATATATATATATATATATATATATATATATATATATATATGTGTGTGTGTGTGTGTAATTTCAAAAGTAAAATATAAATGTATGGTGGTTTGGGTGCGATCAGCTAGAATCGAAACCAAAATATAAAGCGTTTTAACATTAATCGTTTGCGTCTGCGTAATCGTCAGGTGGATAAGAAATAGTAAAAAATGAACCGACTATAGCCTGTTTTTGCGTATTCGTACAAATAACATGTTCAGTCGACTTACGTGTGATAAGTTTAATTTTGTTTTTCAATTTTGATTTTTAACAATTATTTTCACTGACTAAAACCCATAAAAGAAGTGTCCACAAAAAATTCAATCATTTGATCCGTCTCGCGCCGCTTTGCACCTTTGCATCTCGGAGGAGATGCATTTTGACTAAAATGGAGACGGACAGATGCACACAGACATAGTGAGTTTTATAAGTTAGATTATTCCATTACAAGATGGGCCGAAATTGTTTGACCTTTTTCTAGTGAGTTTTCTGATTGTTTGTTTTTTGCTGTCTTTTCGATAGAGCAATAGAGAGATATCGAAATTCGCATCTCAAATCCAATAAGTAATGCTATTGATCCACTTCTCATAGCAGTAGAGCAAGGAAACTTGGCACAGTTATTAGTCTTTATCTACATAGGAACCACCCAGATTTATGCATTTCTCCCATCGTTTGATGCAGCACTGGAGACCGTTTTTGTAGAACACCCCCAGGTTGGTTCTCCAACCACGACGTGATTTCAGAAATCAAGGCTACATCATCTGGGAAACGCTTTCCTTTCAAAAACAACTTCATGGCTGTGAAGAGGTGAAAGTCAGAGGGTGCAAGGTCAGAAGAGTAGGGAGGATGGGGAAGGATTTCATTACCACACACCCGTGCTTCTGATCTGGCAAGATGCGAGTTGTGGACCGGAACGTTGTCTTGCAGGAGGAGGGTATCTTTGCTGATCTTGCCCCGCCTCTTGATTTTGATAGCTTCCCTTAATTTCCTCAAAAGTGAAGCATAATAGGCTCCTGTAATTGTGGTACGTTTTGCCAGGAAATCTGTCATCACTACTCCGTCCTGGTCCCAGAAGACTGTGAGCATGACCTTGCCAGCCGAGGGCTGCCCCCTTGCCTTCTTTGGAGGTGGTGAGTCCAAGTGCTTCCACTGCATTGACTGAGCTTTGGTCTCCGGATCATAGTGATGGACCCAGGTTTCATCCTGTGTAATCAATCTTTTGAAAAACTTTGACTCATCTTCTTGGCACATCTCCAAATTCATCCTTGATCACTCGACGCGTTCTCGCTTCTGGAATGGTGTGAGCAACCTGGGAATCCATCTTGCAGACACCTTATGCATATGCAAATGGTCATGAATGATAGTTTCCACAGACCCTGTACTAATGTTGACACCTTGGGCTATTTGGTGAATAGTAATGCGCCGATCTTCCAAAATGGCAGTCTCAACTTGACGGACAGATGCCTTATCAATGGCTAATGGGGGAGCGATCAGGTCTGGGAGCTGTTTCCACAGACTTCCGGCCATGTTTGAATTCACGATGCCAGCGTTTTACAAGGTCATATGATGGGGCATTACCACCATAAGTTTCTTTCATTTCATCAAACGTCTCCTGTGGTGTGCATCCTTTCAAATACAAACACCGGATCACTGCTCGACATTCAACAGACTCCATTTCACACCTGACTAAGTTCAAACGCCTGTAAAACAGAAACCACAATTAGTTCAGAGCTGTAATTAGCCACATAACCCGTAGAGATATAAATCATTGCACATGCAAAATTTCAGCTAGATCAGGCAAATGAAAATGGGTCAGGGGTATTACTTATTGCACGCGCCTCGTAATTATTTTTAAAAAATTGTTATAGATGTTATTTGGATCATTCTTTTGAAGAGAGCTTATAAAATTGTTTACTTGTTTACAATATAAGTAAAATTTGGATGCAGGTTAATTGGTATTTGTTTCTTGACAGATGTTATTTTGTTAATACTCTTCCTTTTTTTTAAATTGAATATGTTTGTACAAATTAGTTTCTTACCAATACTACCAATTTAAAAAGCTATATTTTCAAATAATCTCTATTTCTGTCTCTACTATCATATAAAAGAACTTTGTCTGTGCGTCTGTGTGTCTGTGAGTTCGTTCCCTACGGACTCGGAAACGACTACGTCGATTTTTATTGAATTTCATACTGAGGTACTTAATGTACCTTGCAGTGTTCTTAGATAGGTTTTGTGCTGGAATGTCTCCAATGAGTATCCATAATCGATAATCGGAATTATCGATTATCAATACTTATCGAAGACATTCCGATACAAAACCTATCTAAAAACACTGACAAGCACATAAAGTACCTTAGTGAAAAATCTCATAAAAATCGGCCTTGCCGTTTTCGAATGCATAGGGAACGAACTTACACAGACATACACAGACAAAGTTTCTTTTATGTAATAGAATATATCTGTAATAGATTAAGCGATAGATAAAGAGCGCAACTTTGTTATCATATTGCCAAGATCGTCGGGAAAATGGTTCGATCCTTCTACCACTCCAGAAGGCATCTCACTCCCGATGTAATCCTTTACATGTATAAGAGCCAAATACGTCCTAAGATTGCGTACTGTTACCACATCTAAGGCCGAGCTGCCCGGAGCACTCTTTTCTGCCTTGACAGGGTGCAAAACCGACTTCGAAATCTAGTGGACGATGTTTGTTTTCTCTTTCCCGTTACCTCTTTCTCAGAGACGAGACGTTACGAGCATATCTTTGCTCTGTTGTTAATTTCATGGTACGTGATATTAACTCCATGTAAGGCATTCACAGCAAACACTCGTCTAACTATATCAACTATCAGCAATTTCCCTTTTCCCTTATCTGTGCTTAAGAATAAACAAACATTCAATGAGCAAAGCTTTTTCCCCAGAACTGTTCGTCTGTGGGACACAATACCACGGAGCTGCTTCCCAGCTGACTATATAATTGTCGTTTTCAAATCCAACGTAAATAAGTTCCTGATGAGCTGTCTTACCAAATAAATTAACTCATACCCAATTTTCACCACAACCGATCATTACCGTGTTGTCTCACCTGACACTCATTAACCCTTGTCCTTGAGTTACTCCGGGCCTTGATAAGCGATGATTCTATAGTATATAAAAAGTGTAACAATAAAGAAAGATCTACGGAATTACAACAAAAAATATATTATAGAGTACTCTGAATCCTGACACTTGACGTACATTTTCGAAACGTGACAATAGGGCGGTATATCAGATCAGCTTCACAGCATCTGTCAGGATTACAAAATGAATAAATATAAGTGAATGGTATTAAAAGAAAAAAAAATGGTTTTTATTCTGGAAACACGTCAGATTGAACAGCTTTGAACCTCAAGAAATAAGACTTCTTCGAAAGTATTACGGCATAGGAAAAAAGGAGAAAACAGATATTGTTTTTATTTTCTCGTTTTTATCCTACGATTCTTTGCTGTCGGATCTCGTCTGAACAGATTTAAGGATAGGAAGAAAGGGGGTTGGAAACCCGAAAATATTCCAAAGTTTTTATTTATTTCTTCTAAGAATAAAGACAAAAAAATATTCATAAGTTTTTATTCCTCTTCCCAAGAATACATCTGCAGACGCACTCCCGGCAAACAACCACAACTTGGCTTTTCCAGAGAATATTAAAACTAGAAAGTGTTATGTATTTTTCTTTTTAAGATTATTCGCACTACGGTTCTCATCTTAAGTGTAATTTTGACAACGTCTTGGCCAATATAACCTTCGCCATTCTTCACGTGTATCTTAGCGAACTCGGGAATTTTTTCTGTCGAACTCAGAAATCCGAACAGAATTTCAATCGGAACCTTTTATTTAACCAACGGAGGGTAGCGTGCTTTCTTTCATCTATTGTGACTGAATAAAAGTCTTAAGTAATTCGCCTCTGTATTTTGAGTATTACCCGCAGTAAGGTTTGAACCGTTAACCTCCAGAAAAACAGAAAAAAAAACATTACTTAATCCCGTCCGGGTGTCTTCGGGACTAGTAGTAGCAAGTCGCAAAAGAAAATGACTCATTGACTCACTCGCAAATCACCTTCATTAATCTCGCGCACACATTGTTGCACACTAATCATAGTCAGGTTTGGGATATGACATTGTAAAATGTTTTTGACGTCTAATGGGGGTAGTTATTTATTTGGTGTCCACCACACCAAAATGTGGCACAAGACCGGAAGGTGGAAATAGGCAAGCTCCCCTAAAGGAAGGCCACTTTTGCCGCATCAAAAATTGCCTGGGCACTCCCGTCGGCATTCCCCGGTAGGGGCGCCTCAGGCGACAAGCAATTAACTTGCTCCACCGGAAAGTCAGGTGGCAAGGCCTGGGAGGGTGGACCTCCTAGGTGGTACCCAAGCGTTGTGCCTCAGTCCGATAGGTACTATACTATATCCGATGGTGAGGCCCCAGCTTGCGGGCTTTGGGGAATGTGGAGCCACGCTTTAATTACCATTGCTCCTAGGTCCACTCTGACTCGGAGTGGTCGTACCTGTTAGCGTCCCAACTATGGGGTAAATAGAAACTATTAAAGACATTTTCTTCAAAATCACTGGGTTTGGCATTAAATGACATGAAAAGAGTTGATATGCCGTAAAACAACCAACCAACCAACCAACTAATCATAGTCAGGTGAAAGAAACAAACGAACTGCTACTCTCAGCCATACATGCACAAACAAAAACAAGATAAACCAAAACACACACATACACATGCCACTCGGTCAAATACTAAGGTACGTATATTACTTACAAACGCATATATTCACGCTAGAAACACTTTAACATCTTTCTTCACCAAACACATGTTTGTATAAATGACTGAAAGTGACTTTTATGTTCTTATCTCTTGTATACAAATATTTTGTTCTGAAATTTCGTTTTTCAAAATACGTTATTCACAAAACACTGTGTATGTTTTTAGGTATCACTTACTACCTGGAGACCCTTATATTATCTCCATATTTCGTTTTTTCCCTTTTTTACATGTAAATTATTCCATTTATATCCGTTCACTTCCTTCCTTCACTAAAGCTAAATTTTATACCTTTACTAGCAGGCAGCCTTTCGTAGTCCGGTCGTAAGATACGCTTAAATATGATATTTTAATTCATTCAGATTAAGTATTTATCATTATAGAGACAATGTTTTATCGATTATTATATTGAACCTAATGTATAGCCGTGAGATGAAAACTATATATATATATATATATATATATATATATATATATATATATATATATATACAGTAGCCAAAAAAGAAAGTCCGCACTTGTCATTTTTTCAAAAACCGCAAATTTAAACTAAATTGAATATAACTGTCTAAACAGTTGTTTAAACAACTCATAGCTCATTTGATTCGCTTTTTATTCCTCTATAATTTTACCTGTTCATATTTTAATTTTAATTGAAGTGTTCACGTCAATTTAAAAACTTAAGTTGAAATCGGAAAGGCAAAAAGAAACTCCGCAACAACAAATGAGCTTAAAATATTCACATTTTAGGCAACAAAGCATCTCTAATCGTAATTCTTATTCCAGGTTATACAACATAACATTTAGTCCATATGCCACAATCTTCTCTGAGTTACTGTCAAGAGCTCATTAATGTCAAAGTTTTCTGGTTTATCCAATCAAGAAATCGGCCACGGATTGAAATGTGACGAGAAAACGGTACGAATTACTGTGCAAAAGCACCAAAAACACCGGCAGTGTTCGTGATACCCCTAAATCTGGTCTTACTAGAATTAATTCTTACAGGAAAGACAATGCTATCAAGATCCACAGCATAAGAAACTGATTTGAAACAGCTTCCCCAATTCCCAAAACAGCGTAATCTTGTTAAAAAGTACTTGCTTTCTACAGCTAAGAACACATTGAAGGAATTTAATTTTGGAGGCTCTGTTGCAAGACGCAAGCCAATGCTCCCTGTAAAGAGTAGAAAGCGTCGTGTAGGCTTCGTCGGATGCAATTAAGATCATGACTCTTTATATTGGTTAAAAGTTATTTTTAGCAACGAAAGCAAGTTCAGTAGGCTAGGCAGTAATGGTAGGCAGTACGTCCACCAAAGGAAGGACAAAGAATTTCATCCTATGGTGCACAATTTCAACGCTGCAAGGTGGCGAAGTTCAGTTTTGGTGTAGGGCGTTATTAGTGCCAATGGTTCAGGGCCTATAGTTCACTTGCAAGGTCGATTTAATTTGACCAAGTAAATTAATATGTTGACTATTCCATAATAATTCCATAATTCATCTTTATGCAAGATCATTCACACAGCTGGCAGTGTAAAGAGATTCCTTAAAGAGTATGATATTCCGTGTTTGGATTGAACTGCACAATTTCCAAACCTCAATCCTATCGAAAACGTATGGAATTAAATTAAGCAATAGCTACTTTTTCATCTCCGATTCATTGTCCCCCCCCTTTTCTTTTTAAATCCCAGCAAACGAGTAATTTCAATGATATGAATAAATTATAGTTGTAAAAAGTGAGAGATCAATTTTCTATATTAATTCAACGTAAAATAAACACCCACTTCATAGCCAATGTGGCCATAAAGGGGATGCTCATTTTACACTAAATTAATATAGAACACTGATCTCCACTTTTAAAGGATTATAACACTATTCTATGGTTAAAATTTTATGACAATTGGTAAAAAAGCACCTATGTTTTTAAGCCAATAAAATAGACCCAAAGTTGCCTATATTTTTTTATATAATGTCATAGCAGACCAGCTTTTTTAAAAGATAAAATTACTTGATAGTCGAGGACAGGATTCAAGCAATCAAGCAGGCATATATATATATATATATATATATATATATATATATATATATATATATATATATATATATATATATATATATATATGCTAGCAGGCCGACTGGCATTACTCGGTCATAAAATACGCTTAAATATGATGTTTCTGATTAATGCAATTTTCATATTTTTTTTTTACACAGTGATCACCACTTATCAAGGCCCGGAAGCCACTCAGGGGTAAGGGTTATTGCAAGTACATTACGTTAGTGTGGAGATTTAATGAAGTGTTTACTTAAGGGGGCAGTTCATTAGGAATTTGTTAACATTGGACTTGAAGACATCCAAGTTGTAGTCCGGTGGGAAGCAGGTAGACGGAACAGAGTTCCACAGGCGTGCAGTTCTAAGAAAGAAGCTTTGTTCATGGAATCTACGTTTTGATTTAGGCACAGATATAGAGTGGGGGAAATTTTCCACAGTGGATTCAGCTAGACGGGTGTTTTTCGTGAAAGATTGTCGAGGGGGGACCAGAGATTGGAGTTCAGACGAGCACCTGCCATGGAAATAACGATAAAACAAGGATAGGCTCGCAACGTCTCTTCTGTGGGAGAGAGGTTGCAGAGTAGAGAAAAGGGCATCCCCCACTAAGCCACGAAGTCTATTTTGTACTCTGTCAAGGCAGGATAGGCTATTTTTAGCAGCTCCTGCCCAGATATGGCAACAGTATTTCATCCTTGGACGTACTTGGCTTTTATATAGATAGAGAATTGCATCAGTAGTGAGATATCTTTTGGAGCGGTATAAGGATCCCACCATCTTTCCAGCGACCTTGGCAACAGACTTGATGTACGTGTTCCATTTCAGATCAGGAGTAAAGGTCAAACCCAGAAGCTTGTCAAAACACGGGGCCTCACCCAGACGAAAGTCATCCATCACAATTGATGCCAGATAGGGGATCAGAGCGTTGATGATGTAAGGATAGAAGTTTGGTTTTGGATGCATTAAAGGTAACCAGCCACATCTTCCCCCACTGAACCACGCGCTCGAGATCAGAGGAGAGAGAATCAGAGAGAGCTTTGTCATTTACAGCCTTTGATGTGTTGCCGTAGATGGTCGTGTCATCAGCATAGATGTCAACGAATGATTTAAGTATGTGTTTAGGGAGGTCATTGATGTAGATCAGGAAGAGAGTTGGGCCCAGGATTAACCCCTGAGGGACTCCAGCATTTATATTGCAGGCCTCCGATTTTTGTCCATCTACCACTACTCTTATGAGCCTATCGGAGAGAAATGATTTAATGATTGAGAAAACATTTCCAGTTATACCGTAGCTGGAAATCTTGTGAAGTAGACCCTTATGCCATACCTTGTCGAAGGCCTTTGATATGTCAAGAGCAATTGCCCTTGAAAGGAAGCCTTTGTCAAGAGATTCACTAATCCTGTGGGATATAACCGTCAGCACATCTGCGGTAGATCTTGCAGAGCGGAAACCATATTGTGTGTCACTAAGAACGTTATTCCTGTTGAGGTGGTTGACTATTTCTCTATTTAATATGGATTCCAGCAACTTACTCATAACACACAGGAGACTTATTGGTTTGTACTGAGCGGGAGATGACTTATCACCTGAATTCTTAAATACATTTATTATTAATGCATACCATAATTCCAGTCCTTTTTTCGCTCTCTTTTTCGTCCGGACATGGCGTAAGCACGTATTATTTTCCCTTTCTCTAAATGATAAGGATGGGGGTATCCACTTTCCCTCATCTCTAGTTAAGGTTAGTTAGTTTTAAAGAAGTAATGGTGAAAATAAATTGTATGATCTGTAAATTGAATGTTAATATTGTAGTATATATATTGTATACATTTTATAAAATAAATAGTATTATTGCTCATATAAATTACTAACTGTGTTGTGTGTTTTTGCCATAAATATCTGCATTAAAGAACGAAGCGGGCCTGAAGACGAAGAAGGTTCCAGTGCCATCAGGAAAGAATGAAAGAGCCACACACCGACATCAAATATCTCAGGTATGCTTTTCCTCTTGATACTCAGACCCTAACCACTGGCCCATCGCCACATCATCATGGGACAATTTATAAGAGTGTAACACGTGGGTCGGTCACAGGCCAGTGACCGGCTGATCGTGTTATACTGTGGCGTGGTGCCTGTCTTTTGTAAAGCCATTTCGTGATGATCATAATGTGTTTGTGTATAGCCAAAGACCACACCAACATTTAGTATGAATCTAAATAATTATAAAACACCGTGGAATTTGCTTGTTTGCATCTTGCCGTTGACGATCGGGCGATGCCATTTTTTAAAAAAGGATGGCAGGTAAATTCATACACACAGAGACGCATATATATATATATATATATATATATATATATATATATATATATATATATATATATATATGTATATACATACACTCCTATAAATTTGTGTTTTTTTTTTTGTATTGATATTCTAATTAAAATCCCTTTTTTCTATTTAAAAGAAAATACAAATTTCTTATGTATGGGTTATGGAATTACATTCATCTGCATAATCTAGCTAATTTGCATATTCTTTTAAACATTCATTTTAATTAATTTCCTATTAGTTTTTTTCGTTTTTTTTTTCATCTTTAGTTACTATTATGTGTAATCATATTCATCGAGCTATTCTACATATAATATTTGCGTAAAAAGTTATAGTAAACACAAACCTCCTTCTATATATATTTATCTATGCGTATATATTTTTGTTAAAAAAATTTTGTCTATCAAACTCCTCTGTCGGTTTTTAGTCTCCAGACATGAACATTCATACATAGAGTATTCGAACCCATACGAAACTTTATATTTGGGGGTTTGCCGGAGAAAAATCGGCGCAAAAGTGTGAAAACTAAAGAAATGGAATTTGTCAGGTGAAGGTCGAACAACGGCATTACGAATATGCATGCGTAACAAAGGAGTATCTATCTATCTATCTATCTATCTATCTATCTATCTATCTATCTATCTATCTATCTATCGCTTTCTTTCTATATACATATGATAGCTTCCTTCACACCTGGCAGAATATGGATATTTACTGTAAGGGTGTCCCTATTTACAATGCCTCCCCACGGGATAGAGTTAGACACCAGGGTCGTTTTTTAACGTGGAGAAAAGGAACAAAAATAAAAAAATTGTCTCAGTCGTGAAGGATTTATCCTCCACTGACAGAACAAGAAATTGAAGCGCAGCATCTGTAGAACAGATACTACACATTGAGGTATTTATTTGCTCCCCCCACTGAGCAAATTAGGCACAAGGCCGATTTTTAATGTGAGGAGTGAAGGGGAAATGGGGACCAACTCCCCGGGAGTAGGGGAGCTGGATAGTGACAATTGGTATGAAGGGTTGCCCCTACATTGACCAAGGTCTTATATGTGGGGTTTTCCCCACATATGGTCTTTGCTTGCAGTATATGCCGGAACAGATACTACACATTGATCTTGTCCCGAAAGGGTGTCTGCGCGTGGAATTTTTGTGGCAAGAGTTGTTCACTCTCCAACCACACCTCTCCTGAGTCGGCGTTATTAACAGTGACATGTGGAAGTTCAGGACGACCGGAAACAAATGCAGAAATAAGCAGAGAGCACATGTGTAGAATTCCCAGATGGTCACCATTTGGTACTAACCAGGCGCAACGTTGCTTAACTTCGGTGATCTGACGAGAACGGGTGCGTCAACGTGATTATGCAGAATGTAGACGACGAAACACGTGTCCGTGGATAATTATATTTTAAAAACAATATATATATATATATATATATATATATATATATATATATATATATATATATATATATATATATATATATATACGAATTTCATGTTATAAGCAATTCTGTGGAGCTTTTATAAATATGAATAGTACAGCATCTTAGATACATAATTTTTTCACCGTGACAGATGAAAAAGATGAAGTAGAACGTTCCGTGTCATAAAACAACCGACTTCAAAGGGACCGCTCATCCGATATTTTCTTCTTCCCACCATCTCTTCACACCTCCATCTCAAGTCGATTAAGACGACACACACACACACACACACACACACACACACACACACACACACACACACACACACACAACACTCCCTCTCGTCTTCTTTCTTCGTGTTCCGCTACTGAATTGTTACGGTTCAGACGAGATCGTATCGATCGATTCCCCTTTCTCTGCATTTTCCATGATTCTTCCAACCTTTTTCAATTTCTTTCAGACGCACGAGAAATATTAGATTAGTATTTCTTATTCACTCATATGAGTCGTTGTCAGTGATCGCTCACTGATAAAAAGAGGTAGTGTTCCTTGGAATCCGAATGACAACAAGTTTTCCCAAATTTCGTCACTTATTTTGATTAGTTGTTTACCATTAAGTTGCTATTGCTGACGGCCATTGAATTTCTCTGGAATATTAGTAAAAATACGTCTTTTTCGAGTCGAGGTCTGAATGGTGCTTTCACTTTTAAGTCTATCTATACTCTTATACCTTTCATAGCTATGTTCTCATTGTAAGAAGGGATTGTGAAGTTATGTGTATTTTTTCTATATCTACCCTAGGATTTATTTATGATTTATCGTTTACCAAACATTCTCACACGATTCATTTTGAGTGATCGTTTACTGACACAAAGAAGTGGTGTTCTTGTGACGGTTTTTTAATACCTACCCCAACGTAATATAAATAACCCCAACCTCCCCATCTTAAGAACGGCTTTCGGAATAAACATCCCCAATCTCCCTCATGTTAAGAACGGCTTTCGGAATAAACACCCTCAAACCTTCCCATAATAAGAACCGCTTTCGGAATAAATACCCCAACATCGAAAGCCGTTCTTAACATGGAGAGGTTGGCAGTGTTTATACTACGTGAGGACAGGTCGTAAAAAATACTAAAATAACTTTCAATACGCAAACACACGCACGCACACACGCACACCCGCACACACACACATATATTTGTTTGTTCGCTATTTCAAAGAAACAATCTTTTTATTACCCCCCTAAAAAAACAGAAAAAAAAACAAAGCCCCCCCCCTCCCCTCAAAGAAAAGAAAACAGTAAAATTGATGAAATTATTACGGTAGGTTTTTGGTTTTATTTTCTTTCTTTTTTGTTCGTTTTTATCCTACAGTTCCGTCGTACGGCGAGCATTGCCGAGCGAAACTCCCGGAAAAACGGGCACTAAACTGCAGAAGTACCAAAAGTTGATTTAAATGGAATCTATGTTTGATTGATTTTATGTCATATGCATTTTGTTGCAATTAAAAATTAAATTTATCTATTATTTAGCAATTAATAATATAAATATCATTTTCAACTAAAAAGTTTTTTTAAAACTGTATCTCATTTCTTAAGATTATATTTTAATTATTTTTTTTTTAATTTAAATTAAAAAAAATGAATATACTTTTGCATGCCTGTAACAAGTCAGAATTATTTTTTGTTTTTGTTTTAATATTCTACTTGGGTGAAAAAAAATAAAGACATTCGTAATAAAAAATGATTAAAATCTGATTTTAAAACATAAAAAAAATTGTAAAACAGAAAAGCATATTCAATTAAATTTACTCTTGTGTCATTTCCCCGCCCCTCTTTACTTCTATTTCTCTTTAGAATTTCTAGTTTCCTACTCTTTATCACCTCTCATGTATATACTATTTAGGATATTGAGCACTGCTCGATCCAACATATGACTAAACAAGAGTAAAATTAGATTATAGAACATGTCAGATATATTAAGAGTATTAAGTACGTTTAGATTCAGCGTTTACTACATACTAAGTAGTCTTAATGCATTATTGCACGCACCTGTTACTGTTGCATAGCAGGGGGTGCGTAAATCGGGGGCATATCGGGGACGGCGTATATAACGGTTACACAGAATGCAGACTGATAACGACATTTTTATAACGGGGACGACAATGAGACATTTATAATAGACTAGCATTTCAGCCCGGCGTTGCCCAGGTGTTTGGAGGTGTATGTTGAGCAAAAAAGAAAAAAAAAACAGAAAAAAAGCGGTCAATTTATTTAACTTTGACCCCTATTATGACCCTTTAAAATTTATTGTTTGGAGCTCAAATCAAATCATTAAGTTAGATCCACGTCCAAGGAACCTATATCTAAAATTTTAAGTGTTTAGACCCAAAATTACTGGAGGAGTTTGGTATAGTTCTCAAAAGTCAAATCGTTGAATTTTGACCCCTTAAAAGCCAAATTTCTGACCGGATATAGAGTACAAAGATTTTTCCAAAGCTCAGTACCCTGTATATCAAATTTCGCGTCTGTAGACTTAAAATTGACAGAGTTATTGCGTAGGGAAATGTACACACACACACACAGACACACAGATACACAGACACGTTCACTTTTATAGATATATAGATAGATAGATTACACATAGTCCATATTTATAACACATAGGAGATACGAATTCATTACTGAAGGAGGGGATCCGTTAACACTTTTGAGGAGGGGGACTCAGTTACGCTTTGGAAGGAGGGTGTTGCATATTAAGCTATTTTACAAAGATAATCACAAAAAGTATATTACCTTTCAGTGGATGAAATAACGACGAAGACAAAGGTTTACAAAATACATGTTGATGTTTATTCTCCCAGCTGGATGATTGTTGATCGGGAATTCAGTTACCTTAACATTTCTACATTTTCTTGTTTTCCTTTCTGGTCGCTTCCAAAAGAGTTTCAGCTAACTCAACTCTGACCTCGAACTCCTGATTGAACTGACTCTGAATATATTGTAAATATCTTTCTTTGTGACGTCAAAGACGTGCTCCGGCCACGTGAATATTCTCACGTGGATTTACACACATGACTTCCAACAACTACTGTCAATAATTTTCCCCAATCTTTATCTGTGCCTAAATCCAAACGTAGATTCCATGAGCAAAGCTTCTTTCTTAGAACTGCACGCCAATGGAACTCTCTGCCGCTTGCCTGTTTCCCACCTGACTACAACTTGGACGTCTTCAAGTCCAACATAAACAAACTCCTGACAAACCGCCCCCTTAAGTAAGACACTCTATCAACACCCCCAATACTAATGATTACTACAATGCTATCTCATTGATTTCTGTACACGCAATAACTCTTATCCCTGAGTGGCATTCGGGCCTTGATAAGTCGTGACCCCCATGTAAAAAAACAAACAAACAAAAAAAAACATGCCTTCGGCCATGCAAAGAAAATTCCCAAACTGTTTGTCTTCCATATGTTCTGACATCTGGTTTATCATTATTAAGTTATTTCTACTATAATGAACAATTCACTAAATTCCTAAGATTGCGATATGTATTCACTTTAACTTTTGAATGCTCGGTTCGATTCTAACCTTTTCCTTAAAAAAATATTATTTTCAAACTTATTTACGTTGTTTCTCTAATTATCGAGATCTGCCCCCTTCCATATATAACATTACCTATTTGGAATAGAGCACTATTTTATGTAACATATACTATTTTTTCAAGTGTCATACTGTATTAATAATTTATTGCTCTAGAATTTGTTTCACATTATTGACCTGGGTTATAAATACCGAAGCAGTATTAAACATGTGCTTAACGTATTTCTCTAAAAACTTATTTCTTTATCTTCTATTATAATACACGTGAAATTTCTATTTTCAATGCGATGCGAATCTTTGATTTTAGTTTTTCATATAATATTTTTCATCACTCATAAATTATATAATTTCTCTCTCAAGTCGTTTTCGTGAAAAGCATTCGTGAAAATTAAGATTTCCAATATCCGTCAGCGGCAGACAACTTAATGGTAAAAAAATGAAATGCTAATATTTATTGTAAGATAAATCACTAGCAAGGGCCAAGAAAATTCTAAGCAATCTATATCTATTCGCATATCTATAAAAGTGAGAAAGTGTGTGTGTGTTAGGACACTTCTCAACCTATATACTCCAGGGATTTTTATCTACAGGTTTGAAATTTCGTATATAAGTTATTCAGATGTATGGAAAACATTTTAATCCGTTTTCACCTGGAAACAAGTGCTACCAAGGGGTAAAAATTGAAAAATTGGTACATGGGAGGCTACCATATTTTTTATCTGTTTTTAACTATTTTACAACTGCGTATGACAGTTTTCTTTGTATTAAGTATGCGTTGGTTTGAAGCATTGTTTAAAAGTTATGTCAAGCTGGTATAATGGTTATCGTACTTGATTCACTATTTTTAGGTGTTGGTTTTGATTTCAGCTCAAGCATTTTTTTTCTACAAAGTAATGAACTACATATATGAATACATATACATATATATGTATTAGATATGTATATATTGAATATATATAACTACTTCATTTACTCACATAAAATTAATATACGAAAGTATAGATTTATGCGTAAACTTTAAGTATTTACTTCAAAAGTGCTCAATACATAGGTAGAGCTAGTTAGTAATTTATAAAATATATATGGCGATTAAGTTACACTGAATATTCGGCGTTTCATCCACTATAGGATTCGTCAGGCTTATGCATAAGCCTGACGAATCCGATAGTGGATGAAACGCCGAATATTCAGTGTAGCTTAATCACCATATATATATTTTATAAATTACTATATTAAATATATATATATATATATATATATATAAATACACATACATATATTAAATATTTATATATATATATTAAATATTTAAATATTATATATATATATATGAATACATATATAAATATATATATGCATATATATATTAAATATGTATATATTAAATATATACATGTATATGTGTGTAAATACATATATAAATATAAATATATATATGCATGTATACATTCAATATGCATATATATTAAATATGTACATATGAAATATATATATATATATAAATATATATATTTACATATATATATATATATATATTTAATATGCATATAATAAATATATATATATGCATATATATATATAAAGATATATATTAATATATACACATATATATATATATATTAAATATGTATATATTGAATTGATATATATATATATATAAATAATATATAAATTATATGCATATATATATATATAGATATTAAGTATGTATATATTAAATATATATATGTATATATATATATATATATATATATGCGTGCATACACCCACACACACACACACACACGCACACACATATACATATATATTAATTATAATCTCACTACTATATATTAGGCACAATATAATAATTGATTCATAATCGTCTCTATAATAATAAATATGTAATTTTATTAATTAAAATATATTTAAGCGTATATTACAGCCGAGCAACGCCGGGGGGGGGGAGCTGCTAGTGTTGGTTTAAAAATGAGATAAAAAACAGAAGGCTGGCCTACATAAATTTATTCATACGTAATAGAGTCGTAAAAATAAGCTTTCTTCGATTAAGTCGTCCGGCTTATTTTTGCTCTCAAGTTAAGGCGAACAGATTGTTTGGCCAAGAGCAAAGAAAGTATATTACTTGTTTTTATTTAGAGCATACGTTAACTAATCTATCTATCTTCGTTATTACTAAAGATTTGTTTTTTTTTTTTGTGTATTGATATTCATATTGAAAACACTTTTTCTATTAAAAAAAAAATACAATTTTGTTATACCTGGGTCCTTGAATTGCATTTATCTGAAAAAAAAAAAAACTAGCTAATTTGCATATTCTTTTAAACATTCATATTAATTTTTTCGGATTTCATTTGGGATGGTCATCTTTAGTTAACTATTACGTGTAATTATATTCATGCATGATTTTTACTTGCGTAATATTTGCGTAAAAAGCTTATAGTAAGCACAAACTTTTATATATATATATATATATATATATATATATATATATATATATATATATATATATATATATATATAATAGCAAAAGTACCCGTGGTTGACTGGGTTCAAAAACAGCCTACAAAAAATGGACTCTGATTTATGAAAGTATGATAGGTTATGAAAAGGAAGGGTTGTAAAGAGATAGCTTCGAATTTGGAAGTAGAAAAACCAAAGCAAAATATGATGAAAGTAAAAATAAAATAGATAAACCCCATAATTTATTATACCATACCTGTTTACATTGAAACACTTATCACAATATTCTGTGGATCTTTATTAAAAAACCTTGTTAAACTTTGTGATATATTTCCATTCTATGGAGGTCAGGTGCGAACGAACACCCCATAATTTTATTATGCCATATTTCTTCAAACTGAAACATAATTATCAAAGTATACTTACGCAGATAAATATGAAAAGTCTTTATTAAAGTTTGTGCCTATTTCCATTCTATGGAGGCCAGGCGCGAACGCAGACCCCAAAATTTTATTATACCATCCCTATTTAAGTTAAAACATACTTACCAAAGTATTCTTATGTACATCTATATAAAAAAATTTGTAAACGTCTTTTTTAATTTTTAAATTTTTTATTTCCATACTTTGTGGACCAGGCGCGAACGCAGAACCCACAATTTTAATGAACCACCGTTCTGCCAGATCAAACATACCCATTCCTGTGTCTCGATACATCTTATATACTTATATGTAATCAGTTTGTTAAAATAGTCAACCATATAGAAGCCTATTCGTGACCACACACACACACACACACACACACACACACACACACACACACACACACACACACACACACACACACAGCTTTATATTATATATATATATACACATCTATATATATCTCTATCTATCTATCTATCTATCTATATATATATATATATATATATATATATATATATATATATTTGCTTACAAATTTTGCCTACCAAACTCCATTGTCAATTTTTGGTCTACAGACATGAAACTTCATATATCCTCCCCCAACCTTAACCCGCTGAACTATTTTGTTTAGTCATTCGTCGAGAGCATCACCAACATCACCTCGTACAACACTAAAGATTATCTGATCGTCGCTATTCGCCGAGTATTCGCCGATCTCCCGCTAGCGGTTGTGGAAAAGGCATGCTCCCAGTTCCGAATATGTGTTGAGGCTGTGATTGAGACTGAAGGCGGCTACATTAGATAAATGTCAGCTCTACTACATAATAAAGTTTCCTAAAATTATTTTTTCAATAAAAAGTTTTAAAATAAAGCTGTAGTGTTATTTTCTTTAGGGCGACGCTTTCATCGTTGCACCCTGTATATTAAGTGTAATTAACGTTACCGGTTGTGGGGCGAATGTTCTTTTAAAATATAAACCGATGTTTTTTTTAAGTTACAGTCACAAAAACATCAGAGAGAGAGAGAGAGAGAGAGAGAGAGAGAGAGAGAGAGAGAGAGAGAGAGAGAGAGAGAGAGAGAGAACACAGATACGTCTTGAAGTTTCAGCAGTCAAAGATGTCACCTATGGAGTTGCTAATGAAATTCACAATCATTTCTGGAATCCAAACATTGCGTGTTGTGAACCAGAGCATTTTCAGGCTGGAGGTGTATACATCTGCTGACCTTACACCAACATTTCCACAGCTTCTCTTAATTTCCTAAAAAGTGAAGCATAATACGCTCCTGTAATTTGGGTCTCCTATGTTAGGATATATGTCATACTACTCTATTCTGGTCCCTTTTTTGGAATGTGTGAGTTCAACTGTTTCAACTGCATTGACTGGGCTTTAGTTTCTGGATTATAATGACAGACCCAGGTTTCATCCCGTGTAATTAGTTTTTGAAAACGTTCACACTCAACTTTTTGGAATATTTCTGAATTCATCACTCAACACGTTCTCGCATCTTAAAAATTGTCAACAACCTAAGAATCAATCAGACAGTCACCTTATCACCTTATACATGTGCGAATGTACATAAATGATAGTTTCACAGACCTTGTACTAATATTGATCTGCTGGGGTATTTTGTGAATACGATATCGTGAGAAATTTCACAGCCGTAACAAGAAGTCACGCATAGTTGAAGAATGAGGAAATAATTGTTGCACACACACACACACACACACACACACACACACACACACACACACACACATAAACACACACACACAAACAAACACACAAACACACACACACACACACACACACACACACACACACACACACACACACACACACACACACACACACACACACACACACACACACACACACACAAGAGTTTTCTATTCTTTTTCAACTTGACAACCGAGTCTACAGCGTGTTGTGCAACGTTACGAGACCTCATCAATAGCTGAAGAGAGATGATTAAGTATAGGAGCTGTTTTCACAGGTTTTCGGCTTTGAATTCATGATGCCATCGTTTTATGAGTTCATATGATATACCATCATTATCATACGTTTTTACATTTTATCAAAAGTCTTCCGTGGTATACAGCTTTTGAAATACAAGCAGCAAATCACTACGCCACACTCAACAGGCCCCATTTCACACGTAACTCTGTTCAAACAATTGCACATCAGAAACGACAATTATTTCAGAGCTGTAAGATGTCACATACCTAATAGAGATATAAATCATTACACATGCAACATTTTAATTTGATTTGACAAATGGAACTAGGTAAGGGGTATTACTTATTGAACGTTCCTCGTAGGTATGCAGCTATTTTTTCTACCACTCTTCCCATGTATCTATCTATCTTTCTATCTATTTATCTATCTAGATAAATTATTAAAAAAAAAACATTTATCAGACTAGCTATTTACAAATTCTTGAACTTCTAAAGAGCTCTCTCTAATATCCTCCATTTTAGTTTTACTTCCGTTTAGAGATCACTCCACTTGCTTTGTCATTCAAAAGTGGAAGTTTACTCTTTGAAAATGTTTGGAGACTCGTACTAAGTTGCCTTTGCTTTTAATCGGTTTCCTTTCCCTAAATATATATCCATATATCTATCAATCAATTTAACTACTTCTCTCTCTATCCATGTATCTATGCACCTACTTTTCCTTATCTATCTATCTATCTATCTATCTATCTATCTATCTATCTATCTATCTATCTATCTATCTAATTCCCTCTTTCTATCTAGCTCTCTATATATTTCTCTACGATCGTACAATTTATTGATTTTGTTTGTTCTTCATATATATTGATATCATCCATCACTAATATATATATATATATATATATATATATATATATATATATATATATATATATATATATATATATATAGTAGTGATCGGATGATTCCAATATTTTTCCCGATTCCAATTCTGATTCTTTATAAATCTCTAAATATTTAACTTTAAAGTTATTTTTTCCCGATTATCCTAAAAACACATTAAATAATGTGCATATATTTTCTCAAACGTAAAACACACTTGTGAGGTAGTGATCTATAGATTTGGCATATACTGTTAGTTTAAAATCAATAAATATTTATTATTTTTTTTATTACTAACAGCTGTGTAAGATATGTTTTTTTTTAAATATCAAATCAAAAACATAATTAAAAGAATCGTTTTTGGCATCGAAAAATAGGCAGACATATTTCCGATTCCGATACCCTAAAAGTTCCTATTCATTATTCTCGATTTTGAAACCGATCAATCGTCCCAACACTAATATATATATATATATATATATATATATATATATATATATATATATATAGTAATAATTATATATATATATATATATATATAATTATTACTATAATATTTTTTAAAATACCTACAGACACTAGTGTGTAATTCTTTTGGGAATCATTGGTGCAGGGAGTCATGATAACAGCTGGTTAGAAAATTCGAACCCAGCTATGAAGTCACCCCTGATTTCATTAGCAAGGAACAAACCACACAGCCAACGTAAACCGGGATAAATTCAGTTGAAATTTAGACATTTATTATTAAATGTCGAGACGTCTGTCCATAGTGATCTGTTGCTTATATCATCATGATCTGCGCGCGTAAGCTTAAGTGACCGATTTTCAGTTCAACTTTAAAGTTCTCAACAATAAGAACCGAGTTCTTAAAGGGGTTGACATAATTATTACTATAATAATTTTTTACATAGTTAGAGACACTTATCTATCCTACTTCTCCTCCTATTTCTCTATCTCTGTCTATCTATCTATTTGTCTACTTTTCCCTCTATAACTATCCATCTATCTACTTCCCTCTGTCTCTATCTATCCGCGGGTCTACATTTTTCTCTTACTATTTATCTATCAATATATCTATCTACTTTTCTCTTTATCTATATACCTATCCATCTATCTATTTCTCTCTCTCTCTCTCTCTCTCTCTCTCTCTCTCTCTATATATATATATATATATATATATATGCAATCTACATCAATTTTTAAAAAGAAACACTAATAAATAGGCGATCTTCTGATTGTTCAACTTTTAAAGAGCTCGACAGTAATTATGGTAAATGTCTTATAATTAGATGTGCAAATCCTTTAAAAATCCATGCGTTTTTCATTAGTATTAATTGCATTATCGGAAGCGCACTCATACGCGCGTTTCGCCAAGCATATAATTATCATATGAACCAGTAAACATAGTCATGTCCACACAAAGACAATACCGTATACGCATCATCACTTCAATATATCTTAACAAAACCTACACAATTTCGATTTGGAACAACAGAAGAATAGCCGACCCTTGACTGCTTCATACTATATAGATATGAAATACTGCTTAAATAAACTGCTCTGGCCTTCGAGCTAGAATCAAAGTTGTTATGGCTATTTTCGGTTCTAAGCAAACCGGAAAGCAGTAGGCAGTTTATTATTTAGAAAAGTTTGGAAAGGTCATACTAATTGGGTTCTATTTTTTTTTTGCTTTATTTCCCCCAACTCCCCATTCGGCTAGTGATTTTTATCCTCAGTCACCCAAATCAACAAGCTAGACTATTCCTGCAATAACCTGACCCCTGTTGATTGCGGTGTATTGTTGGTACTGTGCAGTTATAGGAGGTCCGCCCCCTCAGGATTTGCCTTTTCTCTTTGAGAAAGGGCTAATTTATTGCTAAACGCCTGAGATGCCCTTACTGTGGAATGCCGATGGGACTGCTCAGGCACTTTTTGCAGTTCAGAGTGCCTCTTCTTTGAGTTGTTGACTTCTCAGTTCCACTTTAAAAAAAAAAAAATAACACTTTTGATGCCTGCCTGTCTAATTTGTTTAAAATGTCTTGTAAAATATTTTCTGCAAGTAATTATTTCAAAGTTCCTAATCACCCTTTTTTTTCTTGTTTCTCTTTTCCAATGCCAATGCATTTGAATAATTTGTATAAATTTAAATAATTTGCATAAACTTATATTTATGAAACATGAAATGTTAAAATTTCAAACACTTTTAAGTAGGATGACTGACTAGAGTAAATGTGGTATTTTGGTGGGAGTGATTACTCTAGAGAAGAGTAGGACGGCCAAATTAGTTATAGTAGAGTTCAATGACAAGCAATCATCCGATCTTAATCAAATTTTGATAGCCTTGTCCCTAACTTGTTACTTTATATATATATATATATATATATATATATATATATGTGTGTGTGTGTGTGTGTGTGTGTATGTGTATATATATATTTATATATGTGTATATATATATATTTATATATGCATATATATATAAGTGGGTTCTCTCTACTGTGCTAGAAAGCTACTAACGCCTGAAAGTATCCTATACCTCTATAAGGCCACCATTCTCCCATGTATGGAGTATTGTTGTCATATTTGGGCTGGTGCATCTGCCACTAGTCTCTCGCTCCTAGACAAGGTTCAAAAGAGAGTCGTCAATCTGATAGGTCCTGAACTGTCAGCTAAACTTCAGCCTCTGTCCTATCGACGAAATGTTGCATCCCCCTGTCTGTTCTACAAGTACTTTAACGGAGAATGCTCTGACGAACTGCAAGCACTTGTGCCCCCACGACGTAACTACTCCCGACAAACCCGACAAGCAGCTAAATCCCACCCCTTCACAGTAGAGATCCCTAGATGAAAGAGAGTCTTCTACTCCAGTAGTTTCTTCCCCAGAACAGCTAGACTTTGGAATTCCCTTCCGGGTCCCTGCTTCCCCGACTGCACTGACATGCAGAAGTTCAAGTGCAACGTGAACCGACATCTCGCTGCCCAACTTCCTACACAGTACCCCTCATGCTTATGTCCCCGATAGTAGCCCCCTACAACAAAGTGGCAATGTGCCTTGTTTGGCGTGAATGAAAACAAAGGGATATAGTGTTTACCTGATATACGCAAGGGTAAACTTCAAACTAATATAAATAACTGTATTTATATAGAGAGATTTTAATCCCAACCGGATTAAAAAAGCTCAATACGCAATATAGAGTAGAGCTTATTATAGAGAGCGATTTCACTTAAAGCCTGAACTATCAAATTCTATCATTGCTATAAATATAATTTGTTGATTTCTTTATGTCCTCTGATGAGAAGAATAACAAGAATAGTATTCTTTGAAACTCCATGGAATAAGGACTTTGTAAATTGTTTTTTGGAGTATTCAGTCGAACAATAAATTTTGATTGTAAAGTTCAACTTACAGTTTTAATTTTCTTTATCTTATATATATATATATATATATATATATATATATATATATATATATGTATGGGTGTGGCACAGAGGCTAAAGAATATGGTCGTGAGTTGTATGTTTTGGCTTTGATTCTGACTGTTGGCACTCAAGTCATATATATATATATATATATATATATATATATATATATATATATATATATATATATATATATATATATATATTGCTTTAGTTATAAATTGCCAAGAAAAGAAGTGAAAAAATGTTGGATATTTAAAAAATATAAAAACAAACCGTAATATTTCAACTTCCATGAAAATTTTCGCAAGTTGATCCGAAATGCGAAAATAGTTCTTTAGAGAGAATCAAGTCGAAAATTAAGTACAGCGTGACAATGCATATAATCCGATTGGAAAGCTTTAAAAACAGCTGAAATAATGAAAATTGTTTTTTTTCCCGACAGTTCAGTAGCCCAAAGAGAAGTCAATCTCCAGTCAAATGGGATCGAGCAACAAAAAAACAAAAAAGACAAAAAAGAGAAAAGCATGATGTCAACCGTCATCGCCGGCTTAATTAGAAAAAGATCGACTTCTCTTTGGGCTACTGCACTGTTTGGAAGAAAAACAATGTTTATTATTTAAGCTGTTTTTAAAGCTTTCCAATTGAATTATATGCATCGTCATGCTGGAATGTAATTCTACTGTTTATATATATATATATATATATATATATATATATATATATATATTGTTAGTGGTGGAAATTTTGTATAATTCGATTATTAAAGAGGACGGTCCAACAAGAACTTGTTTACGTTGGACGTAAAGATGACAATATTGTAGTCAGCTGCAAAGACCAGCAGAACAGAGTTCCATAGGCGGGCAGTTCATGGAATCCAGCTTTAGATTTTGGGACCGATAGAAAGGATGGAAAATTTGAGATGTTTTTTTTTGTGAAAGATTGGCAAGTGGGGGTAGAGATTAGAGGCGAATTGCAATTATAAACAGCAAATTAAATTGCTTACCCGCCTCTCTCAGCTTCCTCTAGAATGCTTCTATGTATTACTGAAAAGGATACTTCCGGGATGCGCCTCATCACCGTCGTTACGTTCCTCTTCATGCACGATCATGCCTTTAATACGATTTATCTTGATAATCCTCTTAAGATAGATGAGCGTAGTAGGGAAGTTGTCCAATTACGTTGGCGTTCTTCTTCTTCTTCTTTTTTTTTTTTAAATAGTTTTCGGTATATCCATGCATTCGTTCTTCACCATCCTCTCTCTCTCTCTCTCTCCTACTTTACGCGCTAATGACTTGTTAAAGCCTACACATTTGGATAAGCGTGCATCCTAAATAGTAAAAGTAACAAAATAAATAATATACCTATGCTACTCACCAGGTGTCCGAGGACATATCTATATTCTATTTCTCTTAGTTTTTCTGTCTGTCCTCTGTGAGTTCCACTTTTTCTCGAAAACGACCGTGCTGATCTACATGAAATTTCGTATTTTTTTACATGGGGATCACCACTTATGAAGGCTCTGAAGCCACTCGGGGATAAGGGTTATTTTGTGTACAATAATCAATGGGATAATATCGTAGTAATAGTTGGTATTGGAGATTTGATAAAGTGTCTTACTTAAGGGTGCGATTAATCAGGAATTTGTTTATGTTGGACTTGAAGGCGTCCAAATTGTAGTCAGGTGGGAAACAGGCAAACGGAACAGAGTTCCACAGGCGTGCACTTCTCAGAGAAAAAGCTATGTTCATGGAATCTACTTTTTGATTTAGGCACAGGTAAAGAGTGGGGGAAATTACTGACAGTGGTTTTAGCTAGATGGGTGTTTATCATGAAGGATTGGCGAGGGGGGACCAGAGATTGGAGCTCGAACGAGCACTTGCCATGGAAATAACGATAAAACAAAGACATGCTCTTCTGTGGGAGAGAGGTAGCAGGGAAGAGAAGAGAGCATCCCCCACTAAGCCACGAAGTCTATTTTGTACTTTGTCAAGGCAGGATAGGCTGTTTTTAAAGCTCCAGCCCAGATGTGGCAGCAGTACTTCATCGTTGGACGTACTTGGCTTTTATAGAAACAGAGAATTACATCAGTAGTGAGATATCTTCTAGAGCGGTAGAAGGATCCTACCATTTTCCCAGCGGCCCAGGCAACAGACGTGATATACGTGTTCCATTTCAAATCAGGAATAAAGGTCAAACCCAGAAGCTTGTCAAAACACGAAGCCTCCTCAAGACAAGAGTAATCCATTTCAATTGATGCTAGATTAGGAACAGAGCGTTGATGATGTAAAGTTAGGAGCTTGGTTTTAGATGCATTAAAAGTCACCAGCAATCTCTTCCCTCACTGAACCACTCGCTCAAGATCAGAGGAGAGAGAATCAGAGAGAGCTTTGTCATTTACGGCCTTTGATGTGTTGCCATAGATGGTCGTGTCATCTGAATATATGTCAACGAATGATTTAAGTATGTGTTTAGGGAGATCATTGATGTAGATCAGGAAGAGAGTTGGACCCAGGATGGACCCCTAGGGGACTCCAGCATTAATACTGTGGGCCTCTGATTTCTGCCCATCAACTACTCCTCTTATGAGCCTATCAGAGAGAAATGATTTAATTATTGAGAAACCATTTCCAGTTATACCGTAGCTGGAAATCTTGTGAAATAGGCCCTTATGTCAAACCTTATCGAAGGCCTTTGATATGTCAAGAGCAATTGCCCTAGAAAGGAAGCCTTTGTCGAGAGATTCACTAATCCTATCGGATATAAGTGTTAGCACATCAGCTGTAGATCTAGCAGAACGGAAACTATATTGCATGTCACTAAGGAAGTTATTTCTGCTGAGGTGGTTGACTACTTCTTTATTTAATATGGATTCCAGTAACTTACTCATGACATACAAGAGGCTTATTGGTCTGTACTAAGAGGGAGATGACTTATCACATGAGTTCTTAAATACAGGTCATACTGACGAGGTTTTCCAGGGTGTTGGAAAGCACGGCTCCTTAAGGCAACGCTTAAACAGTTTTGTAAGTATGGGGGCAAGTTCTGGTCGAAACTTTTTCAACACTATAATTGGAATGCCGTCTGGTCCAGTTGCTTTACTAGAATCAAGGTTCTTGATTAGTTTGGCGACCTCGTGCACAAATATTTGTATGTTGCATCGTGTGTTGTCTGCTGTAGGAGGAAATACGGGGAGTTGATGACCTTTGTCGCAGAGGGTAGAGTTAGCTGCAAAGTTCTTGGAAAACAGTTTGGCTGACGAGAAGACCTCAGGTCCATTGATGATGGTTGGGATAGAACGCACGCATCTGTTCAGGATCCTGTTTGCTGTTTGCCAAAACTGGTGGAAACCAAGCCGCTGCTCAGCTACTTTGGATTGGACGGACTGAGCATATAGCTCTCTTGCATGTTTTATTACTCTTTTACAGTGATTGCTGGCAGTCCTGAAGGCAGCTTTAGTCTCAGTACATCTATTACGTTGGTAGCTATGGAAAAAGTGATTTCTATACGCGATGACAGCAGCACATTCTAGGGAGAACCATGGCTGGCTGTTAGGTTTTTGTTGGAATTCTTTGAATGGTATGAATCGGTCTATGCCTATAATTAACCATTCGGTCAGACCTAATACTATAGAGGATACATCCTTTTTAAACATGGAATGCAGACGTAGATCAGATATGAATGTACGGAAGCTATCCCAGTCAGCCATAGAGTATCGATATACAGTACGGTGGAGAGGTACATCTGAAGACTTATTGCATTTCATTTTTATCTTAACTGATACAACTGTGTGGTCTGAGGATCCCAAGGAAGATGATAGAACGGAACATAAACATAGCTCAGGGGAAGTTGTGAGAAAAAGGTCTAGAAGGCTTGCATATTGACAAGTAGTATCGGGCATACGGGTGGATTCGTGAACAATCTGAGTGAGGTCATAGGCAATGGCAAAATCATGACAGAACCTCCCCTCATCATCTGTCTTATTTGAGTGGGTCAGCCATTCCACATTATGGACATTAAAGTTACCACAAATGTGAATGATAGCCGAAGGATGAGCAGACAGGATGAGGTAAATTTTCTCAGATATACGCTTAAGGACAGTATCCTGCTGTTGTTGGGGCGATAGAGGGCAAATATGAATGCGGTGGTGTAAGCAAGTGCAACCCGGAAGCACATATAAGGTAAATTTGGGTCTTCTCTCGATATATCTCAACCACACGGAAAGCCATCTTTAATGTAGGCGCATATTCCATGTCCATGGCGATTTTGGGGGTCAGATTTAGATGTTAAGTTAGAGTATCCTTTTATTATGAATTCATCTAGGGAAGTGGTCGGCCCTATGCCAGTTTCGCTTAGAAAGAGTAAGTCCGGTTTCGTCTCCTGTAATTGGGTTTCAACCTCGGGAAGGTTGGAACGTAGACCCCTGATGTTGGAAAAGGAGACATGGTAGTAGGGGTCTACGTTGGAGGATGTGGTTCTAGGTTTGTTCGTGTTTTTTTTTTTTTTTTTTTTTTTTTTTTAGATATTTCATGTTGAGCTTTTGGGATTTGTGGAACAGGTCGGCAGACTTGGTTAGAGTAGGACAGAGAGGGAAAGTAAGAGAGAGAAAGAGAGGAATGTTTTTTGTAGCACATGATAAGGTAAAGCCGTAACAATTACCGACTAGTATGGCATCGAGAGGCCCCACCAGAAACTACTGCATGGTCCAGAATCCATTCACCAAATGGCAATACAGCAGCCCCAGTACTTTACACCTGCTAATAGGACAACCTTCTTAGTGGTTAATCCAAGGTTCGGGTCTCTAACTATCAGGCGGGTAACGTCCGCCCAGATGAAACGTTTACCTCTATCACCCTTACTAGTGACATGGCCACGAAGCATTACTGACTTGGAAGGCAGCTTTTTCTTCACCCTTTTTCAGAAAAATCACTCATTGGAAATGAGGACTGAGGGACAAAAAAGGAGAAACGAGAGTTACTGGTGATGCCGATAACACAACCACGGTGTATTATCTACTCTCCATTAAAAAATGTAAGGACTTATTGATATCTACTTAATATAAGTCCGTTACCCCGTTTCCAGTTTAGGAGAATATTTGAACATAATCTTCCCTCGCATAATTATGCATGGATATATATTTTTTGGCTTAATGTAACCTCGATAGCATTCAAGCTTTACCTTTATAAGATACCGTAATGGAACTTTCAATTTGTGAGGTCGGTTTTTTTTCTTTTTTTTTTGTATTAATTTAGTTTGGAAGAACCCGTTTAAAAGCTCGTTAAGAGTAGAACAATTTGGCTTAGGTACTAAGTTTAGACTGGTTAAGAAATAATGCATACTGCTGAGAAAAAGCATTTTTCAGTGTTTAGTTAATAGTGCAGATATAATTTGGAGAAAAAAACCCCAGAATAAAAGAGCAAAAGAAAGATAAGTACATTTGAAATGTTCAGAAATTTAGTCAAACCTGGAAAAAAATAAATGAATAGAAAATAATGTCTGCAATACATAAGTTTTTGCGATATCAAGACAGGTGGCTTTCAAAATTATAGATAGAAAATGGCACAACTTAGCTTTGGAAGAGTTTGACCGTGCGGTCTCGAGTTCATATCGAGGAAGAGGGAAAAACTAGTCGCCCTAACTGGTTTATGCCGAGTACTTTTATGCCGGGTTTATGACGGGTATGGACCTTTGCTATGATCATATGCAGCGAACTAATACAAAGTTAAAAATTAATAGGGATTAAAAGTGATTTGACCTCACAATACCACAATTCCTCTAGAAGTGTTCTGAAACCGATCTGGCTGATATTTTGTATAGGCATTTTCTATTATAAAATGCAGCAAAGTATGTATTATGGTATCCGTTAGATGCACAGCTAAAGATTAATAGGAATTAATAGGGATTAATAGGAATTAATAGGAATTAATAGGAATTAATATTTAATGCAAGAAATGAGCACAAATTTAACTATATTTACGCATTTGACAAATGCACGCATTCTAATTAAACGTGCGATAAATCCTACCACTTTTTAAACGGGCAAAAAGACTAGTATATATATATATATATATATATATATATATATATATATATATATATACATGGTACCGGATTGACAGTTCCTGGCTGTTGTTCCGACGGGTAGTAGAGGGGCCCTAACTTTTTGGTAACGCTTAGATTCAGCACCCCTTACATAAACTGAAACTCTTAAAAAAGTGGCAGTACAATCTAAATTTACGCTTAAACCAGGGTAAAACTCAAACAAAACCAAATTGCCTCCTCTCTTGAGGTTTGTATTCACGAACATCCGTGGGCTTAGAACTAATTTAAATGATGTTAAAGCATTTCTCCTTACAAACACCCCGGATATCTTAGCACTAAGTGTAACTAACCTACATTCCTCCATCCCCTCTACTTTAACATGCCCGGATATCTCCCACTCTGCCGTAAGGACTCTTACAGACATATGCATGGACTTGGAGTCTATATTCAACCCCTTCCCTTGACTAGAGAAACAAAACTAGAATCGAACGATCAAACCTTTATGTGCTTTAGACTTAACATGCAACATAACATTAGTTACTTTTATTTTCTCTACCGCTCTCCCTCGACCCAGGACTGTACCCTAATAAACAAAGTATCTGACAGCATAGATACAGCACTTTCCTTCGACACTAGCACAAGTACATGTATTTGGTGACTTCAATGTCCACCACAACAATTTGCTTGACTTTTCTACTTACACAGACGCAGCTGGTAGCACAACACATAGCTTCTCTATATCTCATTCCCTATCACAGATGGTTACGTTTCCAACCCGTTTCCCCGACCAGTAAGAACAGCATGCATCACTTCTAGATCTGTTTCTGACAACAGTTCCCGATGATTGTGTTACGAATGCCCACAGCCCACTTGGGAACGCTGATCGTGCAGTGATAATGATTGAAATCACTCTAAACTCTAGAGCCAAAACTGAACAGACATTGCTGGAAAAAAACAAGCTATTATAAAAACCCTGACTGAAGCCATCAGGGATCTCATCAGAGACGCCTCATGGTGAAATATCTTTTCTTTTCCTGTTGAACAGTGAGAAAATGAGACCACTGGATGGTTCAAGACGGCAATTGAAGCACATGTTCCCACTCGGAAATTTTATAGCAAGCCCCACTCTCCCCAATGGTTTACTTCTACTTGTGCTGCTACCATTGCGCAAACGCAGCATGCGTTCCGCAGATTTAACCGACATAAGTCCAGTTCAAACAGACAGAAGTATATAGAAGCCAGAGTAACTGTAAGAAAGAAATAGCGACAGCTAAGACAATTAACTGAAACCACAAAAAAACGCATCGAAGCACAGAAATTAGGAACCTGTAACTTCTGGAAAATCTACAACAGTGTAGTAAATAATGAACAATCAACAATTCCCCCACTATCCAACAATCATGAGGTTCTTTGCTCAGCAACCGAGAAGGCTAACATGCTTGCCAGTCGGTTTGCCTCCAATTCAACACTGGACCCTGCTAACCACCCACTCCCTGACTTTCTTTTGCGGACAGACACACACTAGAAGATCTGAAAATAACCCCTTCTCAGGTGCATGCTATCATAAAAAACTTGACACTTCAAAAGCATGTGGACCTGATCTCATCCCAGCTGCGCTATTAAAAAAGTGCTCAGCCTGCTGAAAAACTGCTTCTGTGGTACCAGTTTTCAAGAATTCTGGCGAAAGAACTGACCCAGTAAATTATCGTCCCATTAGCCTCCTCCCACTTTTCGCCAAAATAATTGAGTCCATAATTAACCAAGCCCTAGTCCATCACCTTACAGATGCTAAATTTCTGACCGACAAAAAATGTGGATTCAGGCAAGCCTGTTCAACAGCAGACATCCTAACTGTAATCTCTGAACGTATATACCATTCACTGGACAAAGCAGGGGAGGTAGAGCGGTAGCTCTAGATATATCTAAGGTTTTTGACAGGGTATGGCATGAAAGTCTTCTCAGGAAAATTAGATAATACGTTATCACTTGAAGAATACTTAACATAATTAAATCCCTTTTAGATAAGACAAAATTCCAGGTTGTCCTCGACGGTCGTACATCTAAACAATATGATATAAATGCGGGAGTGCATCAAGGGTCTATCCTTGGACCTCTATTATTCCTAATATTCATAAATGGCCTCCCTGAAAAATTCTCTGAGATTAGTATATATGCTGATGACACCACGCTCTATAACAGACACGACAGGAAAAAAATTAACACATATCTAAAGAAATGGCAGAAACACTAAAGGATAATCTCCAATCTGTAGAGGAATGGGGACAAAAATGGATGGTCACCTTCAATGCTGTCAAGACTAAACTTGTTTCCTTCAAGAAGAAACCTTCTCTACCACCAATAGCAATGGCCAAAGACTTTATCTGAAAGCACATCTTTTAACCTCCTCGGACTAACGTTCACAGGAAACATGAGTTTGAACAATTGCATTGAGAGCATTGCCAGGACCGCTGCGAAGAAGATGGTTTATCTCTACCGTGCTAGAAAGCTACTTACGCCCGAAAGTATCCTGTGCATCTATAAGGCCACCATTCGTCCATGTATGGAGTATTGTTGTCATATTTGGGCCGGTGTATCTGCTACTAGTCTCTCACTCCTAGACAAGGTTCAAAAGAGAGTCGCCAACCTAATAGGTCCTGAACTGTCATCTATCATCATCTGTCATCATCTTGTTCTACAAGTACGTTAACGGTGGATGCTCCGACGAACTACAAGCACTTGTATTCCCTCGACGTAAATACTCCCGACAAACCCGGCAAGAAGCCAAATCCCATCCCTTCACAGTATAGATCCCTAGATGTAAGAGAGCCTTCTACTCAAGTAGTTTCTTTCCCAGATCCGCTAGACTCTGGAATTCCCTTCAGGGTTCCTGCTTCCCCAACTGTACTGACATGCAGAAGTTCATGTGCAACGTGAACCGACATATTGCTGCCCAACTCCCCACATAGTACCCCTGTAACTTATGTCCCTTATAGTAGCCGCCTACATCAAATGGCAATGTGCCTTGTTTGGGGTGGAAATGTAATAATATATATATATATATATATATATATATATATATATATATATATATATATATGGAGTGATGAAAAATGAAATAGAGCAAAGACACCCATTCCAAGTTACAAGCATAACAAATATATTTTCTAATATTGTACTGGTATTTTATTTCTTCAACTCAATCATCCTGATGAAGTTTGAAATAAAAACAAAACGTTGATGAACATATAATTTTGGTTTGTTTCTTTTCCGTCTTTCCTTCACGTTGGAATATTATTTTTATAATTTTCATCGTATATATATATATATATATATATATATATATATATATATATATATATATATATATATATGTGTGTGTGTGTGTGTGTGAGCTTTTATTACTTTATATATTTAATACAGGATTCGTCAGGATCGAACCTGAAACCATAACATGTTTATGTTAGTTATTTTACTGGCTGCAATACATGGAATGCTGCCTAATTTAATATTAAATATGGCACGATGAAGCGTCTAAATATGACCTCAATGACCAGTTACCCGTAAACTTGTCAATCATATTAGGGTCAGCAAGTACATTGCACGCAAAAAACGTTTAAAATGTTTTATGCACCGACAATAATGCTGAGATATTTCGCAGTAGTTATTTTTGTCCTAAGCTTTCCATTGATTTTGGAAAATATATTTTGCATTTATTTTATATTGAGTTAATTATAAACAAAATTTTTATCTTGACACACGCACATGTACATCGTCTTTGGATTTCTATATTTTATACATCTATGTTCACCCTTGGGTGAATTGCTGTGGTCGCAGGACTGATGGTTTCCACTTTAGCGTAAAGCAAGTGTCTTCCGTAAAAAGAAATTGGACCCTCATGGTTATCAATATTGTAAAATGGTTAACAAAGAAATGCAGTATTCAGTTTAAATTGGCAACAACTTCCTTCACTCTATATGTGCCTAAACTTAAAGGAAAATTTCATTAGCAGAGTTTCTTTTCTATAAATGTCCGTCTGCGGAACGCAACACCGTGGGCCTGACTATAACATGGTCATTTTCAAATTGAATGTAAATAAGTTTCTGTTGAACCGTCTTCTTAAATAATCAATCCGCCACTGTTGATTATCATAAAGTTGTCTCACTATCACCCTTTCCTATATATGAATCACTAACAACAGCCGCACAAAATAACGCGATTAGAACCAACTATATCAAAGCAATGATCGACAAGCAACAAGAAAACAGCAAATGCAAACTATGTGGACAAAGGGATAAAATAAGAAACCACATAATGAGTGAATACAGTAAACTCCAAAAGAATATAACAATTGACGTGACGAAGTGGGAAAAGCAATACACTGAGAATTATGCAAACAACTGCATCTTGAACACCCAACTAAATGGTAGAAGCACTAACCGATATTAGTATTTAGAAGCGAAAATCATAAACTCCTTTAGGACGTGGAAGTACAAACAGATAACCCACTCAAACAAGGAGAACATATGTTATAATAGTTAACAAGGAGGAAAAATCCTGCTAGTTTATAGGTTTCGCCGTTTTAGCAGATCACAGAGTGAATATCAAGGAGACAGAGAAGCGAAAAATTACACTAAATTGGCCAGAGAGCTGAAAGCGATATGGAAAATGAAGAAAGTCAAGGTAACACAATTAATCGTAAGAGCAATATGAACAATACCGAAAAAAAGAAACTGGAATAGAATGGATTTAGAGACAGGACTGAGAAGATAGAACGGATAACAATAATGAAAACGGCTGAAATATTAAGGAAAATGCTTGAATGCGGAAAGAAATGAGCTACATGGAAACAGCAACGGAAGTTAAACGGAGAGATGGAGCACATGAAACCAAGAAAACCGAAACTGTATAATCGTAAATTGCACCCCGTCCCAAATCTAGTGTCGGTATCAATTGACAGCATACCAAATAGTATAGAAGGGTCGAGGAGTCGAGGAGGATAGGAAGACCAAAGAGAAAAAGCACTAACCAGATCTTCACTGGATGAGTGCGGAAAAAAACCCCTGTGATTTTGGGAGGGTTATTGTATACTTAAATGCTAATGATGACCAATAGTCATTGCCAACAATAAGTCAATAGTAAGTGGCTGTTGCGATGATGCAGAGTAATTTGCAAAGATTATCGAAAGAGGTAGTAATTATCAGAAATCTGGAGAAAGTTGTTGTCAACCTAACTTCACGGAAACACCGCGGTTGTTGTCAGTCTAAACATGATTTATTCGCAATAAATTCCTGTATTAATACAATTGTGCAACCGTTTCTCGCGTGTGTATATGTATTTCTGTCTATACTGACTGACATAAAATAATTTTTCGTATTAGTCGATTATTTCGTGAAAAATAATAAGGTAGAAAATTAATTATCAATGAAAACCGCTTTCAAAGATAATTAGCGAAAATTGAGTTTTGTTAAATTGACCTAAGCTTTCAGAAAATAATTATTTTCTTTGTTACTAGTCGAACTTGCCGGTTTCTTTCTTTCTTTTTTTTCTTTTTTTAGCAAAATTCAATTTTCGCTAATTGTCTTCGAAAACTAATTTCGTTGATATATAATTGTCTCCTTTATCGTTTTTCGTAATTTTTGGATATATTCATTACTGTAACACGAGAATTAAATAGATACCTTTACTTTTACTTGAAAATCAATATTTCGATTTTCGAGTTTCACTCAAATAACGAAGACGCGCACACAAAAAGTTTCTATTGTATACTTTTATAAATTACTATAAAGATAACATTTTCTCTGGCCAAACAGTAAGGTCATAAAATATAATTGTAGGAACTAATTATTACGGTGAGAAAAGAAAGAGACAGAAGGAAGATGAAAAAGTAGTTAACAGAAGTCGGATATATAGACTATTATAAAAAGCAACCTGAACGGAAGCGTCTGCATTCCTAGATGTCGTAAAAAATTATACAAATATTAAGAATTTGCAGTTTTTCGTTATCGAATAGTATTAATTTATAACAGGGACATTGAGCCGCCTTTTCCGGTACTAATTTACGAGAGGAACTTTTAAAACTGAAACCAGCCGCTTGTAAACGACCACCGTGTCGGCAGTAACATATATGTGCATCCGGACTAAAAGTCGGGGCGAAAAGGTGTTGAACACGTAAATTATCTTTAATTAATCCGAATTTGGCGATATTACTTATTGGCAGACTCAAACGACTTCCGGTTCGTAAACTCCTCGGAAGTAAACAGTGTTACTTAATTTAAAGAACCTACTATATACTGTTTCTTTAGTTTAATGCGACTGATATTATGTTTATGTTTTTTTGTCATGTGCTTAATTCATTTTAATATTTTTTAAAAAATATTTTACTTTCAGTATTAATTATTTTGAGAAAACGTTTCTGTAAATAAACACATTTTCTTAAAATATCTGAATAAATATATTTTCTTAAAACATGTAAATAAATATAGTTTCTTAAAAAAACACATGTAAGCAAATATATTTTCCTAGAAAACATATATAAATAAAATTATTTCCTTATAATCATATGTAAATAAACATATTTACTTAAAAACATATGCAAATAAACATATTTTCTAAAAAGCATATGTAAATATACATACTTTATTAAAACTACATATGTAAATCAATACATTTTCAGAAAAAAACATGTAAATAAACACAATTTCTTAAAACACATATTTAGATAAACATTTCATAAAAAGGATATGTTAACAATCATATTTTCTGAAAAATAATATATATAAACCTATTTTATGAAAAACATATGCAAAACACGTATTTTCTTAAAAACATATTTAAACATATTTTCATTAAATAACACATGTAAGTAAATGAATTTTCATAAAAAACATGTAAATAAAAATATTTTCTTAAAATAATATGTAAACAAACATATTATCTTTAAAAAGCGTAATAAATAAACCTATTTTCTTAAAAACATATGAAATAGCCATAATTGCCTAAAAACATATTTAAATAAACATATTTTTATTTAAAAATATTTAAATAAACATATTTTTAAACACTTATGTAAGTAAACGAATTTTCTTATGAAAGCATATGTATATAAACATATTATTAAAAAACATGTAAATGAGCGTATTTTCTAAACAACATATAGAAATAAACATATTCACGTAAAATCATATGAAAACAAATATACTTTCTAAAAAAACATACAGCAACAAACATACTTTCTTAAAAAGCCTATCTAAAAAAATTATGTGTTTATAAAACATGTAAATAAATGTTTTCTTAAAGAACATACGTAAATAAAAATATTTTCTTTAAACATATGTAAATAAACGTATTTTATTAAAACATACACACATTAACATATTTTATTAAAATAACAGGTAAATAAACATATTTCCTAAAATAACATAGGTAAATAAAAATATTTCATTAAAATAACATACGTAAATAAACATATTTTCTTGAAAAACATACGTAAATAAACACGTTTACTTAAAATAACATTTGTAAATAAACATATTTTCTTAAAAAATATATAAATAAACATATTATTAAAAACATGTTGATAAACATATTTAATTAAAAACATATGTAAAATGTTTTTATTAAAAACAGTTAAATGAACGTACTTTCTTAAAAACATTTATGAATAAACACATTAAAAAACATAAATAAACATAATTTAAAAAAAACATATGTAGATAAACATATTTTGTTAAAATAGATACGTAAATAAACATATTATATTAAAAAACATGTGTGATTAAACATATTTTATAAAAACATATGTAAATATATTTATTAAAAACAGGTACATAAACATTTTTATTAAAAACATATCGAAATAAACATATTTGATAAAAATCATACGTAACTAAACATATTCTCTTAAAAACATATGCAAATAAGCATATTTATTGTAAAAACATGTAAACAAACATATTTTTCAAAAACATATATAAATAACCATTTTTTAAAAAAACTAAAAAATTTCTGCAAAAACATATGTAAAAACATATCGTATTAAAATACATATAAATAAACATATTTACTTTTAAAAGCATATGTGATAAACATATTTTCTTGAAAAAAAACATATGTAAATAAACACTTTATTAATAAAACCTGTCAATAAACCTTTTTTTTAAAAAAAACATATGTAAAGAAACAATTTATTAACAAAACATGTCAATAAACCTTTAAAAAAAAACATATGTAAAGAAACAATTTATTAACAAAACATGTCAATAAACCTTTTTAAAAAAAACCATATGTAAAGAAACATATTTATTATAAAAAGCTGTTTATTGATGTTTTTGTTATATGTAGACATATTTTATTTCCATTATTAATTATTTCTGTAAATCAGTTACGGATATCCTTATGCTTTGACTCACACTTGTCTACAGACTAGAGGTAACACTACCACATAAACCACGTGCATAAATTGAAATGCAATTCGCTAACAACGGGTTCCTCTTATCTCTCTTTCCGAAACTCTGTCACATTGTCGTAATATTTCCAAACACGTGCGAAAAAAATACCATGTTCTGAACATGTGTGCATTCATCTAATGTTGAATATCAAACATTCAAATGTTATATTGGCATAAGACTTTGTTTTTTTACTACATCCCCGAATAGAACACATTGCATAAATTTTATTCTAACTATACACATATAACTATATTAGTTAAAAAAATGTTTTAAATAAACTGTTAACTATGAATTAATTTGCTTTTATTAGCGTTTCAAAAATATGTATCTATCCATACATACCCTTGAGCCTCTGGAGGGGTATATCCCATCTACAACTTCGTAAATGCTTTTGTAGTGAGTAGTTCTTTTTGGGGATAAGGGTACTGGTCCCAGGCCCAAACTTCCCAGAAGCTACACCTTCCCAAATGGTCACCCACCTGGTGCTGGTCAGGTTCAATATTGCTTAACTTTGGTGATCTGGCGAGAACCAGTGTGTCAACGTGATTGTGCCGTACTAAAATATGCATGGCTCCACATTGATTCAAATATAGTAAAATGAGGATTTATTTTTAGATTTTGACGTCAGAAGAATCGATGCGAATAACTTTCTACCACCATGTTTGATTTTTGATGGTCAGATCAAACGCTAAAATGTTTCGAATAATTATAATCAACGGGAAAGGAAAATATATTTAATAATTATTGGAAAGATAATTAAAAAGAAAGAAAACACGTTTTATGTTTTGGGGTGTGAAAAAATAAATAAATTGATATTTAGTACAAAACAGCGATAAAAATTAAATACTATTTAAAATGTAAATTATCACATTTGATAAAAAAAGTGATATTTTACATCTTAATATGCTTATACATTCGTTTTCTGCCACGTTTGTTATGGAGAAGAAGGAGTGGTGGGACGATGAAGTGCTAGAAGGTGGAACAGAAAAATAGTGATTACTGACCACATTTTCATGGGAAAGAGGAAAGCATTAACAAAAGAGGGAAAGAAGAGATATATGTAGAGGACTAGGTGCGTCAGAAACTTTGTGAAAAATATTGAATAATTCGACCCCCTGTCTTTCCAAGCTTATAACTACTCGAAAAATGTAAGTCAAACCCTAATTTTTTTAAATTAAAGGAGCAAGGACCAAGGTTTCATTAAAAAAAAAAACAAATAAGCAAAAAAAAAAAAAAACAACAAAAAAAACAAAAACAAAAAAAAATCAACGTGATTAAAAAAAAGTTTTAAACTTCGGACTTTACAGGTAAATTTCTAAAAAAGACTTCTTTTTTTGTTTTAAATTTAAATATATTATTTATTGATCTATTGTCTCCAATTTGTGATATATAAAACTTTGGTGAGTAAATTAATTATTTACTTTTTAATATATATTTCAAAATTGGGGGCGTGAATTAAAACAAAAAAAAACGTTTGTCTAAAATATTATATTCGGTTTATTGGAATTTTATAAATTTCACATTCACCCTGAAAATATCGTAAAAATAGAATCAATAGAAAAATTTTGATAGATTTTTAAAGGACTGATGGAAAAACGGAGGTGGAATTGGCTCACTTCCGGTTAAAGATGTTAGTAGATTAGAATTACTTTTAAGAATTTTATATCTGGTTTTTATGTGTCTAAATTATTTTAACCATACGTTATCAACTATTCAGGTTTCATTCATATCTATCTATCTATCTTCTACTATTATATAAAATTCATTTTGTATGTGTGCGCGTGTGAATTCTTTCCTCACAGGTTCCGAAACGGCTGAGCCTATCTTTTGAAAATTCCATACAAAAGTAATTTATATGTCTGGCAGTGTTCTTAGATATGTTTTGTACAGAAATTCATCCGATAGATATCGAAAAACTCTTAATCTTAAAAATAATATTTCTCTCTTATAGATAAAAATAAGTTTTACAAGGGAATATTTTACATTACACCGGCCAAGTGGAATAAAATCTCAGCAAATAATTTATTCTTAGAAAAACATATTTATTGTCATCTGGAGATATAACTTAGTGGTAGAGCATTCGACTACAGATCAAATGATCCAGTGTTCAAGCCCAAGTATACATCACCATTTTATTTAAATTTTTTCTTATTAATGAGTTCAATTTACGATGAAAGAAGAGGTACCATTTATAATCTCCGTAAATCATTTCCTCGTTTGCATATTTTAAAATTAAACATTAACCAAAAGTCATGCCTTGTAGGAGTATTTTACCCCTCCCTCACCTTAAAAAGTTTTTGGTAATTTTTTGAGGCCTTCAGAGCACTTCTAAATTCAACATTATCGTGTTTCTTTCCTTCTTCACCACCGACACTATAATTTTAAGAGAAATGACGTCATTTCCGGAAGATGACTCAGCACATTTTACAAATTAATACATGAATACATTGTTTTCTTTTCAATTTATATATAATATAATAGCATTAGAAATCCAGAACAAAAAAATCAAAAGAAATGATGGAAAATGAAAAAAAAAAGAACAACAACAAAAAAAAAAAACAGAATGAGGAAAATTAATGAAAACAAAAGGAAATTGAATGAAAAATTAGTAAAAAACATTGGTTTTTAATCAGTCACTAAATTAGTGTAGTGGGGGTAGACATTTTGTTAGCTAGCATTGCTACCACTTTTTTCTCTACCGGGCTCTTGAATGGCTTACATTTTGCTAGCCGCTTTGGCGTCCAGAGTATTGAACGTTGGTGGTGATCTTTTCAGCCTTGGTTTATCTATGAGTGATTCTACCATTTTTATTATTCTGTTTAGCACCTTACATTAAGTAGTTTCATGCTGTGTCTGGAGCAAATTCCATAGAAAAAAATACCCGAAAAATTTGCACTGAACACACAAATATAAAAGAATTGTTTTGTATTTATGTGTTCAGCAGTCATTGTAGTTTCGATTTTATTTGAGAGTGCTTCTTTTATTTTGAAACATAAAGTTAACGATTTGTCAGTGATCCTTGTTTTGAGTCAATGTTTTCCATTTCAGACTTTTCGCTTTGAATTGCATCAGGTGCAGCATGAGTTTTTGGATTGGAGGAGGAACGCTCCCAGCAGAATTAACGATTTTTCGAAATTGGTCGATACCAGCACAAAAAACGCACTAGAAAGAACTTTTACATTGGAAAATACGGTCAATGCTCTTCATTGTGAAAAATTTCTACAAACTCAGGAATTAACAAATAAAATAAATATAACTCAACATCGATATTATTTGCAACGCCCATCATTCATATTCATAAAGATCTCCTGCATTTTGAATGGATATATGAAAAGAAGAGAATTATATCGAAAAAAAAAATTATTGTGAAATCTTCGAGGTTGTTGATATGTGAACATGTAGATAAAAGGATATAATAATAAAAAAGAAATATGGCAGCTTTAACTAGTACGCAATGATTAATCATACGGTGCTGTATATTGGTCAGAGGGAATAAAGGGATTAAACTGACTGCGTGGACGTGACATTATATGTTGGTATGACATTATATGTTGGTATACATTATATGTTGGTATGACTCAGCTTTGAAAAGCCGACAAACGTACTAAGTATGGTTTAACGAATATAATAAGCAATGCGCTTAACATAACTGACACTCTTTATTTCTGCCAATCTTTTGTGTCTTAAAGGATCCTAATTATGGATGCTGCTGCTGATGATGATGATTTAAATATGATAGCAAACACATATTGTTGGCAATAACGTGATGGAGCCATTCCTGGAAATTCTCCACCAATCTCAGTGCCATCTCAAATCAAATGTCGCCGTGTTCCATCCTGGCCTTTTCCGCCAAATAATCAAAAATTCAAGAACGATATCGGGAAAATTTTTTCTCCAGGTATCTCGAAAGAAAACAGTCACAAGAGATCAAATAAGCTTATATTGGCGACAACGCCACGTTTCTTTATAGAGAAAAATTTCACTCAACTGTTTTCTCCCCGTGTCTCATTATGAGTCACGTCAATTGACTTAAATGAAACATCCAGTCATCACTCTCTTAGGTGTCATGTGAGCCAGCTTTTATAAACTAAAACAGTTCGTGCAACAGCCTCGGTTTCCATTTTCATTACTAAGGTCGACGTCAGATCACAAGTAATTAAATTACAACACAATCTCCCAGACGGCTGTTGCAAAACATTTCTTCCGAACTCACTTCTTCATATAAAAGACATTCTTCGAATCAATTTATTTGCAATTACTCTTTCTGTATATTTATGTTTGACACTTTTGTAAGCTTTTCTAAGTACAATTGTTCAATACACGGTGGTTATTTCCTTTCTTCAAAAGCTGCCACTCCTATTCAACATTCTTCACTTTTAGTTCAAGTAGAACTCTATAGTTACTCTCCCTCTACCACAATTGCACCCCATGCATTACCTACTTAAAAAGAAAGATATGTTTTCCGAGAGATGAAAAGAGAGTTTGATAAATTACGAATACGTGGTTGGTTTAACAAGTTAACGTGATAGATGAAAAAGACAGAGTTTTAAGGTGACTTAATGGCAATACGCTCTTCACGGCAACTTTTCCACGAGATTCATATTAAAATGACACAAGAATATACGATGCAACGTACCGGCCGGTGATTATTTGTATAATTGTATTAATTGATGTATTAATTAGTCTACGAGGTTTGTAGTCATCAATTCACTCTAACGTAGATCCCAAGACCAATGACAATATATAACCGATAGGTTCCCGAATCCGATCTCATTCAATATACATGTAATACCTGGTCACGAGCCATAATTATAACAAGACGGAGGAGTCCAGGGCCATATCGTTAGTCCACGATACTAATTATAACTGGCACAATTTATAGCACGAACGGGTGTTTACTCGTCAGTTACAAGTCCTGGTCACAGTCCAGTATATGGTATCCTAGATCTTGGCACTTGGTGTAACCTATCCAAGTCGTAATCAGAGAAAAAAAATTAAATGTAACAAACAAACAAAAAAATAACCAACGAGTTTGGTTGCGTGTGCTTCTTTTGGTACACTAGCCATAACATGATGAGGGGGTTTCATTTCTTGCTTGTCGTAACGTGAGGATAGGGCTAGGTTTTTCTTACTTTTTGTTGTATTGTCATTTGTCTGTCTTTTTGTGTCAGCGCCGAATTAAATATTTTTTTCCTGATTTATCTGGCAATAACAGCCTTTAAAATAAAAACTGGTCTCTGCCTTTTTCTTTACTTCTTAGATATCTGATTTGCTAATTTCCAGGACGCTTCACGAATCTCCAAAGCTATTGAAAATTTCCTCGTTTGTCCATCCTTAGGATGCGGCTAATTTACACGCGATAACCGTGTGCCACTTTTGACGAACTCTGCGATTCAGTGAGCGACTCCGCAACTGCACAACTCACAACTCTTAACTGTTTTATATCCAGGTAAAGGTCGAGTTAGTGAGACTTTATCCCCTTGTCAACCACTTAAATTTCACCACGCAATCCCGCGCTACGAGACAATTGATCAACCGTCTATGCTAGGATTCTTGCATATCAATTAAGCTTCAAGGACAGCTGTGATTCTCACGGCCCCGTGATGGCCGGGGATCACTCAGGTTATTCGTCTTGATTTAGCCGCAATGACATCTTTATATCGAGAACAACAGTAAAATTGATAATTCTCATTGATCGAGAATAAGTCCTACTCAAAACAACTATTGTTTCATTCACTAGTTTTTCTGCTAAATCTAACTCTTGGCCGTATGCGAATTATCCAATTATATATATATATATATATATATATATATATATATATATATATATATATATATATATATATACTCATCCCGATAAATACTAATGGAAGAATCGCTATCGCAATCAGAGACCACATTAAAATATTGCAATACTTCCATTAATCATGACAATTAGTTGGCAGGGTCCATTACAACTTTACTTGGCCTAGGGGTTCTAGTCACACCGAGGAGACGCTGGAGCTCTGCCCTAAGCGATAGCGTCACACAATGCGCACACGAGAAGAGTTTGAATAAAGCACATACGACGACACTAGAAATGCATATCCAATATCAATACTATGTTCTGTGGCCATTTATATTCGAAGTTACGTAGCTAGTTAGTGACTATAATATTAATATATGAAAATATATACATATTTTTTTTCGGAGTCAAGTCGACAAACTTAATTTAACCCATATTAAGAGTCGTCAGTAATTAATAAACGTTATCTATATAATCATTATTTATATCCCTTTGTTCTGTAACCTTTTAAACCTTCTGTAAACAACAATTAGTAACTTAAAATCGTTGTTGTTTCTCTTTTCATAAAAAATCGCAAGAAACAGAAAATGGAAGACATAAGATTGATTACTTTCGAAGATTTTGAACGAGTCTTACTTTCTATTTATACCAATAAAACTAACTTGCAATTATCGATAAAGTGATATAGAACTCTTTTCTTATCTCTCTATCTGTTAATCTATTTCTATAGCTGCTTGCCTGCCTGTCTATGTTTATATCTATTGTTTATCTTATCTCATTCAAATCTATGTTTCATTATGAACATATGCATGTTGCTATTTGAGATTGGCTCTTAACCAAAATAATCTTCTGGTTGATCTAAATTTGAACGTATATATATATATATATATATATATATATATATATATATATATATATATATATATATATATATATAAAAGGTCTGTGACTTACTTGTAGTTTCATTAAATACTTTTATATGCAAAATCCGATCCTGCATTTTGCTAATTCCTGCCCTCTGATGAGAAGGAGAGTATTTCTTCGAAACTCCGCGGATTAAGGACTATCCACTTATCTTGTGCTTCCTTTTTTAAAATTAAATATGTTTTTAACTCTTTTTCAAGATGTCTTTTAACATTTTTTATTAATCATTTGTTCATATATATATATATATATATATATATATATATATATATACGTTCAAATTTAGATTAACATATTATAATACTTCCATTAATCATAACATAACCCCCCATCCATATTAGGTGACAAGATTTCTAATTTCGTAAACGAAATAAGGAAAGGTATTTTTGTATCTTGAAATGTCAGTTTTCGAAGATAATTCATGGCCTGAAGACGTAATCTCCCCAGCACGGATGATTACAGAAACATGTATGCAGATATGTAGCCATCCATATTTGTATAAATAAATGTAATATACCTGCTCTGTTTACTCATCGAGCACTTTTTGGTAGACACCTGTTGTTTTATTGGATGTACTTCTAGGAAACTAAACTCTCGTGTCATAATATATATATATATGCGTATGCATACATATGTAGTATAGAGTGGCCCACTTAAAAGTAGCTCAGAAAATGTAGCAGAGAAAAGGAACATTCTTTTATTGTTTAAATTACATGTAGCATTGTTTAAATTACGTGTAGCATTGTTTAAATTACATGTAGCGTTATAAAAGATGGTGGAAGTGTTCCCTGTTGACATCTATGCTTTTCCGGGCACGTTTAACAACGTTTGCAGATATTGCCTGCAGATCTTCTCTGGTGATTCTCCTGATAACGTTGGTAATGTTCTCATTTAGTTGGTCTAGATTGTGAGGATTATTTGCATAAACTTTTTGTTTTAAAGTCCCCAAAGATAAAAATTACATGATGACAAGTCTGAGAAACGCGGTGACCATAAACACTTACTTATTGTTCTCTCTTCTGTAAACATGTCATGAACCCGTGTCAGTGATCTATGAGACGTGTGGCCTGTAACGCCATCTTGTTAGAAAAATAATTGCAATTTGTCTTGTGGTGTCAGTTGGTTGTTACGAGAAAGATTACAGAGGTCGGGCTACTTTTAAGTGAATCTAAAAAAATTTGATTAGAAAAATGTTAGAGATATCGGGTTACTTTTAAGTGTGCCCCCTATATAATACTTTGATGAAATTGAATGGTAAGACTATATATATATAATCAATGCTCCTGAGTAAGCCTTGGAATAAAGAGGAAACGTTGTTGAATATATAAACGATTTAGGTTTTTCATTTTAATTTTTCAGGCACGTTGGAATATTATTTCCATAATTTTTAACCCTACACACACACACACGCACATATACTCATGTATATGTGCGTGTGTGCATATGTGCATGTATATAGGTGTATATATATGTATATCAACGTACGAACCGACGTATGTATATATGTATGCGCATATGTGTACGTATGGGTATATATATGTATATGTGTGTATGTATTTGTATATGTGTATGTATGTAAGTATGTATATCTGTATGTATGCATGTGTGTCTGTATACGTATGTATGTGTATAATTCATGGTGTATGTATATATGTGTGTATGTTTACAGATATGTATGTGTGTATGTGTAAATATGTATATTAACGTTTATATATATATATATGCATGCCAATGACCGTCTTGTGTATGTTTATGTATGTATAAGTATGTCTATGTATGCATATATGTAATGTGTATGTATGTATGCATATATGTGGGTTATTGTATGTGTGTATGTGTATGCATATGTATATATGTATGCATGCGTGCATGTATATATATATATGTATATATACCAGTGACCGTCTTCAGTGTCATGTCTGCTTGTGCATGTAAATTTTGCCGGCAGGACTAAAGTCATTTTCGGCTCATGGACTTTCAGTACCTGAGAGAGTGGCACTCGTCTGATAAGACTTTGCAATCATTATATATGTGTATATGGCTGTATATATATACATATATATATGTATATGTACATATGTGTGTATATGCATTGGGGTGGAGAGGGCTCCCGTAAGCCGTGGTGAAGGCAACCTTTCTAGGAGAAGCAAATCGCTGATTTAAAAAACAAAGCGGGAGACCAGTACCCGCATTAGGCTGGTCTGCAGTTTAATTTGTTGCTGGCTATCTTGCTCTTGCTTGTTGCTGGATCTCAACATTTTGAACCGAGAGAGAGAGAGAGAGAGAGAGAGAGAGAGAGAGAGAGAGAGAGAGAGAGAGAGAGAGAGACTTAGCTGTCGTACAAAGCTAAGACTCTGTAACATCATCTTTGTATAGATACTCCCTCAGGCATTTTGGCTCATGGATAATGAATGTCTAAGGGAGTGGCACTCGTCTGACAAGACGTTGCAATCATCATATGCATGTATATATCTGATATTCTCTCATATCTATTTATTTATATTCTAAGGCCGTTATTATCTATCGTGTATTTTCTTATTCTGTCTCTTTTCTTTTGCATCTTTATCTTTTGCATCTTTCCACTGCTTTTGAACATACATGCACATGATGGATGAAACAAAATGGCCATTAATTAAAACAATATAATTAAACGACAGTAATCCAAGATAGCTCATATTTTAAAAGATGACAAACGACAAAGCGTTTTTGTGAATATAAAACATCTTAATGTCACCAGTAATAACAATCTTTTATCATTTTATAAACACGTCACGTAGAACACGAAAGCTTCCAGTCATTGGTATCGGCTCATGAATGAGGCCACCAATCAGCATCTACTAATAATAAAAAAGAAGAAACTCATTTATTTCATAATTATTACGTCAGAAAATCGACGCAAACAACTTCCTGTCGCCATTTTTAATTATCTCAGCTCAGATATAAAGACGAAAAGTTTTGTACAATTAAAACTATTTCAGGGTAATTAATTGGGAAACGGAAAGGTGTTTTTCGGCGAACATTTGAAAGAAAAAATGTTTATGCATGTTAATAAAATTGTGTAAAATTTGTCTGTATTTGTAATTCTTGCCTCAACTTAAATTTGATGATTACATATTGAATGATTAAATTTTTATTCCTTATATTAAGGAATGCATTTCGGTTTCTTAGCGATCCATTCCCATATTTTATTATTAATTGAAATAGAAAGAAATGAATTAATTTGTGATGTAATAAATGTGAATAAATCTCGTTTTTTATATAGAAAACTATGATATAGACCATAAATACGGTCGGAAATAGAAGCCCGGAAAACACGGCAAAAGATACGCCGAAAGTCAACATCTTAAGCATATTCCAGCAACAACTACGAGCGACTGTTCATTAAAACGACTTACCAGATTGTATTACTGAGTAAATTGTATTACGTAGTAGATTGTTTACTGAGTAGATTGTATTACTGAATAAATTGTATTACTGAGTAAATTACATTACTGAGTGATTGTATTACGTAGTTGATTGTATTACTGAGTAAATTGTATTACTGAATAAATTGTATTACTAAGTAGAGTGTATTACTGAGAGATTGTATTACGTAGTTGATTGTATTACTGAGTAGATTGTATTACGTAGTAGATTGCATTACTGAGTAAATTGTATTACTGAGTAGATTGTATTACTGAGAGATTGTATTACGTAGTTGATTGTATTACTGAGTAGATTGTATTACGTAGTAGATTGTATTACTGAGTAAATTGTATTACTGAGTAGAGTGTATTACTGAGTATTACTAAGTAGATTGTATAACTGAGTAGATTTTATTACGTAGTATATTTTATTACTGAGTAGATTGTATTACGTAGTAGATTGTATTACTGAGTAGATTGTATTACTGAGTAAATTGTATTACGTAGTAAATAGTATTACTCGATTTAATAGCCAAGACCACTCAGCTACGTCAAAAATTTCCGGGACATATCATTTGTGATTCTTGGAAATTAAAAAAAAACAAAACAAAAGCTAAAATCATTTGGAACAATTTAAACTGTTAAATAGAAAATAATTTCCGACTTTAACATTCTCAAAAGTATCAAAAATCGAAAAATCTGATTAAAAAAGGACGAGGAATATAACCACCATTAAAACTTCTATCTTATTACATGCTTATAATGTTAAGTTTTTTCTTGCTCTTACATTGATATTAAAAAGTCTACTTTATCTTTTTACAAATTATTAAAACGAACTTCTTAGTATATTCAGTCATGGATATGCGAGCGACTTCATAAAGGTTAACAAATTTATATATTCCTTTGAAAAACAAGCGTTTATTAATTAATCTTCTAAGATGATTGGTTTCATTTAACTATTATGCTTAATTCATTTTATGCATAGTTTCTATTAGCTTGAGAAGAAAGTAATTGCGCAATTTAAAATTTTAATTTCAAATGATGTATTTTCAAATAACTTTGCGTTATAATACCTTTACTTTATACATAATTTTAAAGAGCATTTTCGCTCCATCAAATCGTTTAAATTACAATCGTTTTAAAGAAATTATGTTTTTCCTTCAGAACGTTGAATACAAGATGGAAAAAAGCAAATGCGCACAATTTTCTTCTTTCGATTCAAGCTAGGCCGAAAAGCTGCTGAAACAGCTCGCGATATCAACGAAGCGTTTGGCTAAGGAACCACTATTGAACGCACAACACAATGGTGATTTAAGAAGTTTCGTGGCGGCGACAAGAGTCTTAAACATAACGAACGTAGTGGTCAGCCATCGGATGTTGAAAACAATTAATTAAGAGTATTAGTCGAAGCCAATCTACGCACAACTATTTGAGAACGAACTTGCTTCTGAATTAGACGTAACATATTAGACAATTTCCAACTATATGAGAAAGATAGGAAATACAAAAAATCTTGATAAATGGGTGCCTCACGAATTGAACGACAATCTAAAGATAATGAAATTTATTTATCTTCAAAGCGCACTTTTATAAATTTTACAAAGTAAGCTATAAAAATTTAAGTTGGAAAAATTACATTGAGAGCATTGCCAGGACCGCTACGAAAAAGGTAGGTTCTCTCTACCGTGCTAGAAAGCTACTTACGCCCGAAAGAATCCTCTACGTCTATAAGCCCACCATTCGCTCATGTATGGTGTATTGTTGTCATATTTGGGCTGGTGCATTTCTACTAGTCTCTCACTCCTAGACAAAGTTCAAAAGAGAGTCGCCAACCTGATAGGTCCTGAACTGTCATCTAAGCTTCAGCCGCTGTCCCATCGACGAAATGTAGCATCCCTCTGCCTGTTCTACAAGTATTTTAACGGTGAATGCTCCGACGAACTGCAAGCACTTGTACCTCCCCGACGTAAATCTCCCCGACAAACCCGATAAGTAGCAAAATCCCACCCCTTCACAGTTGAGATCCCTAAATGTAAGAGAGCCTTCTACTCCAGTAGTTTCTTCCTCAGAACCGCTAGACTTTGGAATTCGCTTCCGGGTTCCTGCTTCCCCAACTGTACTGACATGCAGAAGTTCAAGTGTCACGTGAACCGATATCTTGCTGCCCAACTCCCCACATAATACCCCTGTAGCTTATGGCCCTGATAGTAGCCTCCTACATCAAAGTGGCAATGTACCTTGTTTGCGGTGAAAATGTAATATATATATATGTATATATATATATATATATATATATAATTTTGGAACATACCTTTTAAGCATAAACCCTTAACACGTGGGCTTCATTTAGTTTAATTTAATTCGTGCAAAAGGATAAATTGAGATTGAACCCTTCCGGGAAAATTAAAACATCTCTGGTTCTTGTGAAATGTTAACACTAGGTATTATTACAATAGAAAAATGCGAACATGAAAAGTAATATGGTTAAGTTTAAACATGGAAAAGTACAGCGCTAGTTGTTAAAACTGGAAAAGAAAAGAACAAGATATTCTAGTAAAAAATATAACAAATTTATAACTTAAAATATTGCAGCATTAAGAATTGACTATATAATTTTATAAATTGAATTTAAAATAAAAATTCTTAATGCTGCAATATTTTAAGTTATAAATTTATATTTTTTACTAGAATATCTTGTCCTTTTCTTTTCTAGTTTTAATAACTAGTCCTTTACTTTTCCATTTTTAAGCTTAACCATATTACTTTTCATGCTCGCATTTTTCTATTGTGATTCATAATTTTTCCAGGCTTCCAATAAATTCACGTGTTCTTTGTTTGATTTCAGCCTCAATTTTGTCCTTCCTCGTTGTGCCAATATTTTAATTGTTTTTAAACGTTAATAAATTTATTTTAGTGTCCCCGTACTTTTGGCACATTTAATAAGTTCCCCATTAGAACTCTTTATTTTTCGACACAATATTATTTTGTACGCCATCGATTTTCTCCTGACGAGATGATAGCCAAAAGAGCTCTCGAGAAGCTTCCGCTTATTATTTTCAAAACTATATATAAATTCTGTACCTCTAAACACATATATATATATATATATATATATATATATATATATATATATATATATATATATATATATATATATATTCAAGCAAATATTAAATGCAACAGAGACACTGCTTTATGATTCTTTTTTTTTAATTTTTCAATTTTCCGTATAATCTTATGTGTATCACAATAAAAAATATTAAAAAAAATTCCATAATTGCTGCTGACGCGAGAGCTTTCGATTCGTCCACGAATCATCAGTAAGTGTTGAAGTAAAAGTTCGAAGGAGCAAAAATGAGAATTAAAAGTGAAAACTAAAATATACAGTAAACGGCGAAAAGTTAAAATATATAGAGTCGATGAAAAGTCGGTTAAAAATATAGGTCCATTAAAAATTCGAGTATTAAAATCAGCAGGTTCGTGGACGCTATATATATATATATATATATATATATATATATATATATATATAGATAGATAGATAGATAGATAGATACGTTCAAAACTGTTAAAAGTTATAGACCATTGACTTAGAATAAGTATTTTATGCCAAATTGATGGTTCAATATGGTTCAATGTGTGCTTAATTTAGCATCAAATACTAATTTTGCAAATCCTTATTAACCGACAACTGTGGATCAAACGTATACCACGATGCCTCGTTCGCTGCACCTTATCATAACAAAGGTTCAAACAACATTCCAGTCAAATCGGCCGAATAGTTTCCGATAAAAAGTGAAATGGACGGACGGACATACTAAGAGAAATATTATATAGGTATATATTTCTTCTTTTTCCTCTTCTTTCTCTGTTTCTTCTTCTTCAACTTCCCTCTCTGTTTTCTTGCTTTTCTTCTTTATTTTTAATTATGTTTTTCTATGCTTCTTTTTGCTTCTCTTGATGTTTTTGCATTCTAATTCCAAGCTGGCATGAAGTTCTACTTTGTACCCGTTCCCTTAATTCTACGCTTCTTTGCCGCCTCGCCCCTCGTGAGACACACACACCAATATTCGTTTGATCGACGGTTCTTTTTTAATATTTCAAAGACTCCTTTTCTTGCGTTAGTCTCCATATCTGCAATGGCTGGACGAAAAACACCGACATAGCACCGCCACCCAACTGTATTAACACGTTTATGGGCAGAGAGACAGTACTAATTCATTTAACACGTTTAAAGATTTCTAACCTTCGATCTAAGATACAAGTTTAGTATTTCTTCTCGACTGAGACAATATTTTCATTCAATAATTACAAGAAACCTTCTCTACCACCTATAGCAATGGCCAACGACTCTTTATCTGAGAATATATCTTTCAAACTCCTTGGCCTAACGTTCACAGGAAACATGAGTTGGAACAATTACGTTGAAGGCATCGCCAGAGTTGCTGCAAGGAAGGTGGGTTCTCTCTACCGTGCTAAAAAACTACTAACACCCGAAAGTATCCTATACCTTTATAAGGCAACCATTCGCCCATGTATGGAGTATTGTTGTCATATTTGGGTTGGTGCATCTGCTACTAGTCTCTCGCTCCTTGACAAGGTTCAAAGAGAGTCGCAAATCTGATAGGCCCTGAACTGGCATCTAAACTTCAGCCTCTGTCCCATCGACGAAACGTTGCATCCCTCTGCCTGTTCTACAAGTATTTTAATGGTGACTGCTCTGACGAACTGCAAGCACTTGTGCCCCCACGACGTGAACACTTGCTGCCCTTTGACTCTCTTCTTGCCTAAAAACTTGCATCTTTAATAAATCCTCTTGTAAATTTATGTGTAAAACGCATTTTAGGATACGAAAATTTCAGGATACGAAAGCCAATGAGAAATAATTTCGTATCTAGAGGTTCCACTGGATGTAAAAATAAATGACTTTTTTCATGCCTGGAGTTTTGTCACCTTATTTATGCATTGCAACTTTCTGCATTGTGATTACATTTTTTTTATGGCTCCCCGATCGGAAGTCCGCGCCCCCTTAGGGGGCTATGAACCCACAGTTGAGAAACGGTGGTCTACGCCAATATTGAGATGGCTTGTTCCCTGTTGACAGAGGTATAGCTCCGGTTCTGTGCAGATCTAGGAGGTTCACCCTTTCCAGACTTGCCTTCTTGCATTTGTAGAAGAGGTTACTTTATTGCAAATCATTCGAGGCGCCATTACCAGAGAATTCGAACGAGGCTTTCCATGTATTTTGTTGCAAGCGAGAGTACTCGTCCTCAAAGTGCTGGCTTTTCAAATCCCACTTTCCAACCCTTGTGTCACATCATCCTGTCGTAGGATGGCGATAAATAACATTCAACTCAAATGTATTATTATTATTATAGAGGTTTCGAAGGCACTCAAGAATAAGGGTTAATTAGTGTCAGGCGACAGTTGAGAAAACACAGTAATGATCAGTAATAGTGGAACTTAGTTCTAGCTTGATTATCTAAGAGGACGGTTCAACAGGAACTTGTTTACATTAGACTTGAAAACATCCACGTTATAGCCAGCTGGGAAACGAAGCAGTCCCGCGCTATTGTTTTTCACAGTTCTAGAAAAAAAACTTTGCTCTTGGAATTTTTATTTAGTTTTAGGCACAGATAGAGATTAAGGGAAATTGTTTACTAGACTAGTATTAGTTGCGAATGTATAACAGAGGGGATCATAGATTGAAGCTCAGCCGATTATCCCTCATGAAAATAACGATACAACATTCTCTTCTGTGTGGAAAATGAAGTAGGGGGAAGCGAAAACGTCATCGCTCACTGGATTTCGAAGGTGATTTTGTACATTGTCAAGGCAGAAAAAAGTACTCTTACATTCGTGATTCAATTTTATGCCATATTTGGCTCTTATACAGGTAGAGGATTGCGTTGGGGGTTAAATAGTTTCTAAGGCGATAGAATGATCCAATTTTTCCAATGACCTTAAAAATCTTTAGAAGTAGATCCTGTTTGCGATCCAATTGTCTATGCACCTTAGCAACACACATGGAAGAGTTATAGTAAGTGCTAGCCGTTGTCCTTCAGTGATAAACTGTTTTCCCCTTATTCTTTTGTCCAAGTTTTGAGTGTTTTTTTTCGTCAGTCAAAGAGAACAGTAACCGTTGATTATAAGATATTATTTTCCCCAGACAGTAAAGTATGCAAACGCAAAAAAAAACAAGCAAAAAAAGTGCAAAAAAAAAAAAAAAACCCCCGAAAGAAATCAATAATTGTTTCCCTGAAAAGAATTATTGATTCATCGATTTTATTACCAATCATTCCGGACAAAGAAGATAAATACATGACTTTATTTCGACCGGTCCGATATTGTCTTACTGAACATATTTCAGGGGAGACATTAAATGTGCCCTATGCATTTTGATCATGTCTGGCACAAGGATTTAGGAAATAACATTATTTTTTTATATTTTAATATGTAACGTAAAGTAATAGCATAAGCATGGGTAGGTTGACTGGTATATATATTAGCTCATACATATTATTTAGGCAGGAAATGTTTTAGACAGAGTCTAAAAAGGGTTAAGCAGTTGATCATGTCTGTAAAATCCAGTTTTGTAAGAGCGAAACTCTCTAATATTAGTAGGCGAATATAACGTCAGGAGAATGGCAGAAGCAGTTGTAAACTAAGCTTTTCGATCAGTCTTGCGGAAGCTTTCATGAGACAAGACGCGTAAATGGTGACGCAACAAAAAATATAATTTGGTAAGCAACATAATGACTCTTATTCTCTATCTTCTTTCTATGATCAACTATGGATCGAAAGTGGCCAAAATTAATTAAGTAATTCTAACTTATTTCTCCTCTGATCTATAATATTGGTTTGTATACGTAATTAAATAATTAATGTACGCAAAGGGCGCCCCGGTCTTTGTTTAATCTCCACAAAACAACAGTCAGTTGTCCAGAAAAACCATGTAACAACAAAAGCTCCAGTTGAGATGATAGCGGAAAACGAGGAGATGTGTTATATAACCGTCTATGTATCGTATGTATCTATACTGTTGTGTCGTGCCGTCTAGTGTATTGTATAGTCCAGTATATATATATATATATATATATATATATATATATATATATATATATATATATATATATGTGTGTGTGTGTGTGTGTGTGTGTGTGTGTGTATTACAATAGAAAAATGAAAAGTAATATAATTAAGCTTAATTATGTAAAAGTAAAGGACTAGTTGTTTAAACTGGAAAAGAAAAGGACAAGATATTACAGAAAAATATAATAAATTTATAACTTAAAATATTGCAGCATTAAAAATGGATTATATAATGTTATAAATTGATTTAAAAAATTCTTAATGCTGCAATTCCATATAAAACAAAGTTGTATTTTCTATTTAAATAAATAGAAAACGGGCTTTTAATATAACTATCAATGCACACACACACACACACACGCGCGCATACACACACGCATAACACACAGACATACATACACACACATACGCGCGCACACACACACACACTCTCTCACACACACACGCACACACACACAAAACAAATTTATAGGATTTCTTTTGTCCACTCGGAGTTTGCAAGGTTGGCATTGACTTCTACAGCCTGCTATATTGCGTCTGTTAGCTTCCACGTATCTAAGAATATATCGATAAATTTCAATCCCCGGTCAACCGACTCTAACTAATTTGTGTTACTTGAATATATGATAACGCATTACTTTGTCCTATCTTACGTCACACACCCAGGTCAGTTTTATAGTTTATTGTTATTATTATTTCTCCGGTTTTTAAAACTACTTGCAAAAACTTTATTTTGTTTAATTTGCATTACAATATCCTTTGTTAGTTTTGTTGAACTAAATTTCAACTGTCACATTTTATTTTGCAACATTCTTCTCTATTGAAATATTTTATATTGAACAGCACGTGGATATATCGCAATGTTATCTTTTATGTCCTCGCCCTCCCCTGCAACCTGCCGCTGCCCGGAAGTCATAACATATAACAGACGTACGCATATCAATATGTAAATTTGACTCGACTTAATGAATTCAAAAACTATATCATTACGTAATAAGATTAGTGCATTTACCTATCATAGTAGTGACAGATATGCTAGTTAGTTGTCGGTTATACAACATGATAAGGGAGGTTAACATTTGTAAATCTGGGGTTTTTGTTTACAGAAAATAACATTCGCATATTATCAGACTGGGCATCCAAGGTTTTGGTGATCTGAAGAAAACCGGTGTGTCAATATGATATATCATAATCTAAGTCAGTAGTCTATTACATAACAATGGTAAGAATTCAAAAACAACTACGTATTTGGCCTTAGGGCTAGGAGCAAAGTATACTCTTTGTTTTTTTCTCACTTCGGGCCAATGAAATGACTGTAAATAAAGTGATTTATTTATTTATTTGTTTATTTTCAATGAATTTGTGGATTTTAAGTAAGGCGGCCCCTGGTGTAAGTGTGGTGTTGTAGTAAGCGATGATCCTAGTTAAGAATAGGATGATCCTAGTCTTAGATAATGTGACAAAGGATGATCAGACACCAATTCCCTCACACTTTTTAATGCCCTGGGAATAGTGCTGCAGATAGGAACTTCCCATTATCAACATATTACACTATGCAGCAAATTTCAGGTTAAAATAAATACATGTCACATAAGACCTGCTCGGTGTAAAAAATATCCTGATGCTAAATCTGACCTTTATTTGTCTAGATTAGGCACCGTTTTCATATACTATAAATCGTATTTCAAGGGAAACACTAAAATGTGTCCTGCGTATTTTGACGATGTCTAACATAAGGATTGATTAATTAATATTATTTTTTTATATTTTAATATGTAACGTAAAGTAGTAATATTGGATATTAAAGTGGGTAGGTTGACTGGTAGATATATTAGCTCATACATATTATTTAGGCATATCATTAGTTATTAATGAAAAACACAGAATTGTTCGTTTGCCCTCTTGACTCTTGTTCAGTGCCATCTTCTATTTTTTTACATTCCAGCAGTAGTCTGCCAACACACCAGGGTTCCATTTTTCTTTAAAATATTTGTCCATCACTAAAAAGTATACTGATAGAATCTCTCGCCATGTTCATCACTCACATTTTAAGATTCTCCGCAAAATTCTCGGAAACGACAGTTTTGCAAACAAAAAAACAAAAAACAAAACAAAAAAAAAACAAACCAAAAAACAAAACAAAACAATAATAAAACAAAATTGTATCTAATTCGATAAACAAAAGGTCAGAAATGGATTTTCCATACCATTGTGCATATAAAAATTGAACGCAGATGCTCTTTTGGAGTGTGGCAAAGTGGAATTAGTAATATATAAATTATTTAAGGCCACTGATTGTTTGATGCATTTTAATCGGGTTGCACGTTGATTCGTTCGTTTTTAATTGCTATTTCTGTATTCTTATGCTTATTTATTTGCAACTGTATACGATGGTTAAGCTTATGGTATTTTATTTATTCTATTTTACTTTTGTGTTTGAGTGAAAATTTGTACTTGTATCTGCAAATGATCGATCGTTCGAATCTATTATTTAGAAAGTTGTGCTTTTTGCGAAATGTTAACATTACTTACTTTTCATACAGACACAGGAAACATAAATCATTTAATGATTGTAGGATATTCCATTTTATGAATGGTGTCTTGTTTTGCGTTTGAAGCTTGCGGAAATCTATTTATATTATTTTATTTATATCGTGTCTGTGTTACATAGCGCAAATGCAAATGCATGTAAAGTCATGTCACTGGTGGGGAAAAGGCTCATAAAAAAGAGGAAGACAGATGTGATAACAGTCGACCATTTCGTGGGAGGCGTGGAGAACGTTCTAGATCACGTGGATCGTGCCACGGCTGTACCGACGTGAAAATAAATGCCGTTGTATATAATAAAAAAGCGAATTGGTGTTATTTTATATTTTTTATCTTAATCACCTTTGCGACAGAACTGTACATAACGTGTGTTGGTTCGCAGACAACGTTACATGGGTCTGTCTCCAAAAATTTAACATTGTCACTTTTCACCACCCCTTCTGGAACAAGCTCGTAAATTTATTCACTGCAGACCAATCTTCTTTTCTTGTATATATCTCAATAGACCTCTCTCGTAATATTGTCATGCCGCCTCTTGTACTTCTTTTGAGCTAACTTCTCACAAGTAGTGATGAGGTGTTGTACATTCTCACTTTTCTGCCTATACAGTTGTCATAGGGGACTTCTAGTCGTTTTATTAATGGGATCGTGAACATAACGTGTCCTGAGTGTTTGCTCCTTCGCGGCATATATTATAGTTTCTGTCCCAACCTTCAAGTCACATTTTGATAACCATTCGTCAATTTTTTTTCCTTGTTCACCGCATATATTAAATTGACTATGCATCATCTTCTCAATCTGTTGTTCTTTACTCATTTATTACTTTAAATTCTTTGCTAGTTCGCCCATTTGTCATCGTCTTCCCTCTTTACCTTTCACATATAACCTATCAACATCATTCTTTGAGCGGTCCTGGATATGACCTTAAATTATATTCGATGGTGAGGTCCCAGCTTGTGGGCTTTGGGCAGTGTGGAGCCACTTTTTAATTGCCATTGCTCCCAGGTCCACTCTGACCCGGAGTGGTAGTACATGTTAGGGTCCCAACTATGGGTTAAATAGAAAATGACTTAAAAAACAAATATATTCTATTAAATTTTTTTTCTTCAAAATCACTGGAATCGGCATTAAATAACCTGAAAAGGGTCGGTATGCCGTAAAACAAAAACAACTAACCAACCCATCACTCTTTGATCGAAGAGCTCCATTCATTATCATCTTTTTCCATGTCTTCCTATCCATATCTTTCAACTCATTTTTTTACATTGAATAATGCTAGTTCCATATTGAAATATAGCTACTGCCAAGGCTATATATTCTTTTTCTTATCTTATATCTTTATTTCCTTCATTTAAGCTTCTTTTATTTTATTGAATTTAACAATTCCTAAGTAGGTGACTCGTTCTTCTCCAACCTATTCTATTATGCTCCGATTCAAAACCTTTATTCCTTCACTTTCAACAAATTTTCTCCTTATCAATTTCAGGACAACACACTTCTTCATGACAAATTCCATACCTATATCATAACTGAACATTTTAAAAGTCCTCACATGCATACTTAGCTGGTCTTTGTTCTTTTAAGCCATCCATAAATAATTAATGGTTTATCTCGTATTCATTCTTTTCCCACTCATAACACGCATTTACCTTCCCTGATATGAACGACAAGAGTAGCACACTCAAAACAAACAACATGCCTCTCTTCACAGGAACTTCCCTAAGGTCTATGTTTGATGTCAATGCCGCTTTCCAATGTTTCATACTTCTTTCCAAGAAATGTAGCACAATCCAAATACTTTCATAGATTTATTAGTCCGGCTAAATTAGATAACATGGTGCTCGGTAACCTATCCATAACATGCACAGATTTGTGGATCTTCTCTTACACTCCCAGAGTATTGTCCTATCAATAAGCAACTATCCTTTGGTCCCTCAACTACCTCATCTACACCCATTTGTTTCCATGGTAAGATCTCTTGCTGTTCCAGATATTTATAAATCTCACCTGCCACAAACACCAAGAAACAGGGCCTAATTAGAGTTGGGCCCGTTTTTTTGCGGTCACCCTATATATATATATTTTTTTTTTCTTCTGATGAGTTAAGGGCGGAATAAATTAAAAAAATGACATACTAATTAAATAAGTGATTCTGCGCTAGGAAAAACAAGTGCTGTTAGGAATTCTGGATTTCAACGTATTTATTGAAATAAACGGTAAGATAGTCAACATTTTGAAATTTAGAATATAAACTTTGTCATTTACATATATATATATATAGTAAGTTTGTAAAATATATATAATAATTGACACAGAATTTTCCGTGTTTCATCCTCGTGAGTATTCGTCAGGATATTGCATGGACACGCTGTTACTGCGTGTTTTATGTATTTCCGTGTTGCTAAGTTTGCTAGTTAGCCAATCAGATTATTTGTTATTCACACACCCATTTATCGCAACCAATGGTAGCGCGTTTATCAAGTAGAGAGTCAATACATTTCCAATTCATTGTTTCAGTTCTCTTGGGCTCGTTTGAACTCTATTTATGTTTTGCTTTCTTTCTATTTCAACGTACGCTTAATTGGTTATTGTTCCAACATTATGTGGGTATGTTTTCACAGTCGAAGAAGCTCCTTAAGATTTATGTTGTTTTCATCACTGCCGACCATTGTAATAGCTTGGTGTTCCCTTTGATACCAACTTATTTAAGTCTTTTAAAAGTTTTTTCAGGGGTTTTCAAGGATTTTCGAGGATGTTCCTAATGTTCCTACGATTACAAGGGTTATATATAGATGTTTTAATTTCTTCTTAATCTTCACTGTGTGCGGTAAGGAGCGCATTTAAAGTTTTGCTCCACTTTTCAAACTTGGAATATAGATAGCAAAACAATAGGACGTTCTTTTTCAGCAACTGACTATCGTTGAGCTTTTAACCTTTTAATGTTGTGTTTTGTGGTTGCTAAAATTGGTGGTAACAGGGGGCCAGGCGTTTTTTTTTTATCTAGGCCTGATGGCTGACCCTGGTTAGAGAAAGTTTACATCATTACTTACCTCTATCCACCTGGTGTATAAGCGGGTTGAGGGGCCCTTTTTCATCCTGGGTGCCCGCCTGCCAGTATCTAGGTGTATTTTACTATTTTTTGATGAGTTAGTTCCTCATTGTCTACGACTTCTTATTTTGTATTAACAACTGCTCTATATAAATAGAGCAGGTGTCCCCGCCTGCTACCCGAGGAATGTGATGGATGACTTAAGGAGACAACGCACGATGTTTTGAATATTTGGTCCGAGTTTCTTCCGATGAGAAGTATCCTTATGTCAGAGACTCTGATAAACCCTTGTACAAAAATACCTTAGACACACGAAGATAGTTTCTAGTAGGCATTCAAGATCTCTTCTGACTTCTTTTACTTTTGCTGCTTTTTTGTTGTTCTTCGTCTTTTCCTCTTTTCTGTTTACAGAGCCTATTAAAAGTGTTTTATTATAGTTTAATGTCAAAACGAAAAGTCGATGTTGAGTGGTGGAAGGCAGTTTTGACGTACATGCTATAACTAATTTTTTGTCAAATAACGGTTCAATGAATGGCAAATTTATGTGCATTCACTAATTGTTTTGAAGAATGTGTAATTTGAAAACTTTTTTGTGTGTGTTCATCGTTTGTTTATGTGTTGTTTTGTCTAAAGCTGTCTCCGAGGAGCAGGTGCGTGACTTAACGTCAATATAGTACACAATGGCCGATGAAAACGGTTACTTAAAGTGTCATTCGAGAATGTTCTCTTCATAAATAAACGGATATCGGTTTCTGACTATGGAAAATGAATATGGAACGGAAGGGGAGATATAGGAGGGCAGAAAGCAGTGAAGAATCGAAGTGAAGTCGAAGAGCAGAAAAGACATCTATATATCTATAAAAGTGAAAATGTCTGTCTGTGTGTGCCTGTGTATCTGTGTGTTTGTGTGTGTACATTTCCCTATGCAATAACTCTGTCAATTTTCAGTCTACAGACTCGAAATTTGATATACAGGGTACTGAGATTTGAGAAAATCGATGTGATCGGCTTTCGGCCAGAAATTTGGCGATAAAGGAGTCAAAGTTCAACGATTTGACATTTGAGAACTCTACCAAACTCCTCCGACAATTTTGGGTCTAAACATTTGGGTCTGAAATGTTAGATATAGGTTCCTTGGACGTGGATCTAACTTAATAACTTTATTTAAGCCCCTAAAAATAAATTTTAAGGGGTCATAATAGGGGTCAAAGTTAAAAAAATCGACCGTTTCTTTTTGCTCAGCATACACCTCCAAACACACGAGGAACACCGGGCACCCATGCTAGTGTTTTATAAAAGTACATGAAAGAAAATACTAACATCTCAAATATCAAAATTGGAAATAAAAGTCTGAAAAAGAAATAGCAAAAAGAAAAGGAAAAATATTAAACGATGAAACAGAAAATAAGTACATCACAAAGAATTAAACAAATAAATATAGAATAAATAAGTATTAAATAAATAACTATTAAACACATAAGTATTATATAAATAATTGAAATATGAATAATAATTATTTAAATAAGTATTGAATAGATATAGAAAAATATAGAAAGTAATAAAAAAATAAAGCGAAGTATTTGATGAACAATAATTAAATAAGAAAAATGCATTACTAATTGTTAATATTTTATACATTCAAACAAATAAATGAATTTCCAATTTCTGTGGAATTTGCGCAGTTTGCTATAGCACCAGCATGCACTTCTGAAAGTCGAAGACCGTTTGATGAAGGGTATTTGCCGAAATATAACAACACGAATAACCCACATGAACACCTGATGCAAGTAAGAATACTAACATGTAAAATATTACACACATACACGCACACACACACAATATATATATATATATATATATATATATATATATATATATTATTTATGTAAATACGGGCATATTTTGCTACGATGTGCACACTGTTTCAATTATATTTGATTTCATCAGGCAAGAAGAATTAAAATGCTAAAAATTAAAAAGGTTCAAGACCATTTATAAATTTTGAGGAAGGAAAATATGCCATGACTGGCGTGAAGCAAAATTAAAGATCTTAATATATATATATATATATATATATATATATATATATATATATATATATATATATATATATATAGTCATCCACATGCAGTACTGTTTCGCTGTTTCACAGCTCGTCATATATGTGTGTGTGTGCGCGCGCGCGCGCGTGTGTGTGTATTGGAACAATAAAGCTGAAATTGCATAGCTTATTCCACGCTCATATCTTAATTTGCTTCAGTCTGTATCTATTCGTTAAACTACATTGCCTCCTCTAAACTGAAATTTACTTTATATACACATTAAACAATCGTTCCAGCAATCTAAATTTACGTTTTTAGTAAAATAAGGTTTAATATTAAATGAATAATTATTAAATAAACAAGGCTAATGGCGTGATATTATTATTATTATTATTATTATTATTATTATTATTATTACTATTATTATTAATAATAATAATAATAATAATAATAATAATAATAATAATAATAATTTGTCATGCCTCTTTCTACATCTCTTAAACTAAAGAGTCGCTCTACTAAAATAGCAATATCACTCTTGTTAATTAAGTATTTAATATATAAATCGCCTGCTCCTTCTTTCATCGGATTAATTCGATTATCGATTATCGATACTTATTGGAGACATTCTGACACAAAACCTATCAAATAACACTGCGAGGCACATAAAGTACCTTCCTGTGAAATTAATTAAAAATCTGCCCCGTCGTTTTCGAGTATATAGGGAACGAACTCACACACATACACACACAGAGATAAAGTTCCTTTTATAAGTAAAATATATAAATACATAATAAACAAATGACAAAAGTCTATATTCCAAATTTCATGATGTTGACCATCTTACAATTTATTTCTTTACTTCCGTTGACATTTACAATTCTTGATAGCAACTGTTTCGTGGCGTAAAATCATTCATTTAATTACTATATCAATCAATGAATCTATTTTGCCGTTAACCCATCAGAGGAAAGAGTAATTATTAATCCACCAACAGAAAAGAAATGCATTTGGGCATGATTGCAAAATCTGAAAGTTAGAAGAAAATTGCAATTAAATATTGTTTAATCTTTTATTACGTCATTTTGAATTTTCAAGTAAAGTCACTAAAATAAAAATATTCGTATTGATAAATTGTATTAATTTTCATATACTCTACTTGTTACGTAGTGTTATTATTACAATGATGAAAGTTGTATTTGTATTTGTATCGTTCTTTGTGCGAGTCTTGTGTGTAAGAAGATATAGATGGAGATATTAACATATTGTTAGAGAAGAGATGTGGACATTATAACGTATATATAAAGAGAGAGTACATATAATTACACTTTGAGAGGGGATTTCATATATAGATAGATAGACCGATAGATTGAGAGGTTGGCATTTGTGCTTTGACAGTTCTGTATGAAATGGCTCTGTTTATATAACATAAATAGTATGAAACATATACTTTCTAAACATATACATCTTTTTCTGTTTAAAACCCTCTCGCTTCCAGACGATTCCAAGATTCGAACTGGTCGGACTCTCGTCTGACTCTCTGACTCTCTGCCTCCCTTCTGACTTCTTCCTTTTAACTAACTAACTCCCACTTCCTATATTGATAAATCCATGCATGTCCGGCCAACGTGAGCACAACTCACGTGCCATCAACACGCGCGACCTTCACGCTTCGAAACATTCTGATTTCCCATTTTCCTTTGTTGTTCTCACAAAGGAATTCAACCTACATATCTAACTCATTTGACCCATTTTCTATTATCCAACATTCTTTCTAAAATGAATAGCTTCCAGCCAAAATTATATTTATTATTCATTTCATCAGAATCAACAATTTACTGGACATTCCATTTAAAACCTATTGTTCTTTAAAACTTATCTCCAGGGTTCGATTCCCGTTTTCTCTGATTTTATTTTCATTTAACTAATTCTCTTTATTTTTACTTACATGAAAAAGGGGACAAGCATCTTTCATTTAACATACTAAAAATATTCTATTTAGTATTTTAATAATTTGTTATTCATTATTAATCTACATATATATTTACTTAGATAATATAATTAATGGTTATATATAACATATGTCTGATATATATATATATATATATATATATATATATGTATGTATTTAATTTTATACGAAACTAATTATAAAATATATATTCTATTTCTGGTTATGCCACTTGTTGATTTTATCTAAATTTTATATTCATATATAATTCAGTTTTATTACAATTTTAGCAAAGTTATTATTACATGAATTATAATTCTGTTTTGTGATTTAATTACCTTTCATTAAACATAATTAATTTTAATATAAATTTTCCTTTTGTAATATTTTATTGTACCTTGTTTAAATCCAGTATAAAGTTAATAATTAACTTTTAAATTTAAATGAGTTGTTTCCTTTATCAAACCTAGTAATATTAAACGAATATTTTTATTATATTGAATGAATAATATATATATATATATATCTTAATTTATTGTTATTTTACTATATATTATTTATTATTTATCTATTAATCCAATTTATATTTTAAATTGAATTATATTATCTATTTAGAATATATATTAACATTTAAATATATCAAATTAATCTATATTTATGAGTTTTATTTATCAGTAATCTAAGTTAAATTATAATATTTAAATGAACGATTAGCTTGTATGTCTATTAGTTATCATTCCGTAATTATATTTCATCTACTCTAATTTATTGAATTAAAATATATATCCATTTTTCATTATTTTAATTGTATCCTTATATATCAAAATTAGATCACATACTTTATTTTATATTTTATCCGTTAATTCAACAGTAACATTACAGTATTCAATGTCATTTAAGCTTTTCTTTTGTCTTAATATTATTTTATTTAATTGTGATTATTATCGACGTATATTTAACTTCAATATATCAGATATTTATTAATTTATTTGTATATTTTGCTCAATTTAAAAAAAATTATATTTTATTTTAATTTATATCTATTAATAAAAACTTAATTTTTATTTTGATTTAAACTATTATATATTTATAACCTTATAATCTTATCGTTATTTTATTTACTTAATTACTTTTATTTATTTTATTAATCTATTTATTTAGATTTAATTATTTTGAAAGGTTTAGTTTAAAAGTTTAAGGTTTTTCCTCTGCAATTTGTATATTCAAATATTCTTAACTCAAGTATTAATAATAATTTCTTAAACTACTTAAATTGTTTAGTACATTTTTTCTTTTTCTCCCCTCTTTTTTCAACATGAATATATCTTATTTCACCTGTATTCGTGTTTAAAATACAATAAATTTATAATTTATTATTTTAATTAATTAAATGCGTATTTAAAATTATATTTAATGATTTAATTCTTATTTTGCTTTTATCATTTTAAGATTGTAAATGTCGTTATTATGACATTCCCCTACCCCCTCATTTACGTTTGTTAAAACATTTTTAAATGTTAATATAAACTAATATTTAACATATTTAACATATTGCAATTAGACCAATAGTTAGAATATTTCAAGCTCCACGCCCTCATTTATCATTTGTTTATTAGATGATCTATAATTACATTGAGCTTCATGAATTAAGAATTAGTATATAAAAAAGGTGAAATATAATTGAAAAAAAAATGATTTCAACAAAAATATAAATAAAGAATATATATATATATATATATATATATATATATATATTTATTTATATCTAAAAAATAAAGGCAATCGTTTAGATCTAAGGGAAGACTAAGTCCCCGATCTCCCAAGAGGAGATGCACTATACCGAATTTAATACCGTTGAAAACATACATACAGCGAAAGAATAGTATGCTGATGACTATATATATATATATATATATCCTATTTTTCATTCTGCCCGCCGAATGGATCAGAGGAGATTGCAAATTTCATTGTTATGATGACGGAACTTATGCATTCATGACTTCAAAAGTTTCATGTCTCTGCTGCAGATATTGACGGTGTAAGACTTTAAAAACGGACGTGTGTCAGAAGCAGAGGTGCCCCATTGAATTGTTGGCAAGAGTGTATTGAGAATAGAGGTAACTATGTCGAAAACTAAATCTTGGAGCAGAAGAGGTCGTTCGTGTTAATGGTACTACTCCCATCATCGTAGGTCTTCAACTTTTTAAGTTTAAAAAGTATGACACTTTACTTTTGGAACAACCCGTCCATTTTGGACGTCCATGCACAGCAATTGTTCATCACTGGCAAAAGTACATTGAGAATAGTGGTGACTATGTAGGAAAAAATTCTGGGATACAAAAGTTCCTCGTTTTAATGGTACCACTCACATACTTGTGACTCTTTAACTTTCCCACGAAAAACTTTTCCATGAAAAAGTTTTCAATGAAAAAGTTTTCCTTGAAACAGTTTTCTATGAAGCAGGAAAACATTCAAAGAAATAATTGTTCGAAAAATATTAAGAAAAACAAAAGCAAAATAAAAAAAAAAAAACGCAAACGCATTTCAAAGAGAAATTTATTACGTTTGAATAAAAAATGTCAATGTTTTGTTTCTAGAAGAAAATCAAAACATAAGAAGGACAAGTGCGTCCATTTAAGCCGATACTTAAACATATTATTTACATCTTAAGCATGATAGATTTTCGGAAATGCCATTTAAAAATTATAAACGGAAATATAATATTTTATTGTGTTTCGTTGAGTTCCTACAGCGATAAGAAGGGTTCCAATATTTTCCCGATTCCGATACAATAACCGATTCCGATATAATTACCGATTCCAATTCTTTATGCATCTCTTAATATTCAGCTATAAAATGGTTGTTTTGTCCCCATTACCGTAAATACACATCTTAAATATGCATAGATTTTCTCAAACACACCTGTAAAGGGGGTGATCTATAAAATTTAGTTTTAATGGAATTTAAATTAATAAATATTTATTATTTGATTATTACTATCAACAGTGGAAGTTTTGTAAAACAAAATTAAATAATAAAAAAAAGAAGATAATTACAGGGGTCGTTGTCGGCGTCGGAAAATAGGAACAAATTTTCCGATTCCGATATCGATTCTGATCCCGATTCCAATACCATAAATTAAAAATAAATTTTTTTCCAATTCCTGATTCCGATTCCAATTAATTGTTTCAACAAATGTTTTTACAAATAATATTTATAAATCGTTTAATTAATTCTCTTACATATAATATATTAACGGATATGTACTTAAGAGCACATATAAAACTGAAACAGGACAAACAAAAGTAAATGAAACTTAATAAGAAAAAACAAACGAGAATGCAATATAAATCTTTATAAAAACAATATAAAACTTTATAAAAAGATATAAAACTTTATAAAAACAAGGAAAAAAATTATAACAAAAAAAAAAACCAACGAAAATACAAATCTTATGAGATATCGACGAAAATATAGTTTCGCACGAACACATGCGTGACAGACAAATTGACCGGAAAATCTTTTGAAAAAGTTATTTGTACGTATCTACAATAAGATATGTCCATTCCATTAATGCTATTTCAATATTAAACGTGACAGACAATAAGACATGCCATAATATCACTCGAGATGAAAACAGTAGTTCGACGAATTCAAATAATACGAATAAATAATATCCATCTAAAAATTTCCAAAATATTATATATGCTCGTCTGAAATCCAATCTATGCTTCCTCTCCCCTTGCTAAACTTTCACAAAGAACACTCGGCTAGCTAAAACCACTGTCAATAATTTCCTCTCTATCGGTGCCAAAACCTAAACGTGGATTCCATAAACAAAGCTTCTTTCCCAAAACTGCACGCCCGTGGGACTCTGGTCTGCTTCCCAATCAAGCAAAATATTGTTGTCTTTAAGTCCAACGTATACAAGTTCTCTTAAATAATCAAATTATATCAACTTTTTATTACTAAAAATTACTACCTATTGTTCCAATCGCTACCGTACGCACATTGATCCCTCTTCCTGAGTGGCCTGTGTGCCTTGATAAGTGGTGACCCCTTTGTAATATATATATATATATATACACATATATATATATACATATATATATATATATATATATATATATATATATATATATATATATATATAATTTTTCTATACATTCGAAAAGGTAATATTTTCATCTGAAGGACTTACATATTTTTCTATTAAGTATAATAATGTTCACTCAGCAAACTTATGAAAACGACCCAATATCGAATGCCTATGAATCTTGTCTGAAATATTAATGCACTTTGCCATCACAATCTGTAAACAAGACAGTATGGACCCATCACTTTGATAGGTTGTATACTTATACGTATCGAATTGAAAACCATTTCACGGTTGTTCGATGATTGGGTTATGGGTGCCTATGCGATTATGTAAAGATATTTGCTGGCGCCATTTTTCGAGGAAGAGGTGTCTGGGAAACAAAGAGAATCTAGAAGGTATCGGTCAGTGGGTGTGACTGGTCTTGCTATAGCCGTCTTGATAGACGGCGCCTTGTAAATGACTGCGCAGGTAGAACTGACCTAAATATGATCTACACGTGAACTTCCGAAAAGACGGAACAAAAATACCGGATCTTTATAAAAAGACTTTTGTTCGGAAATCAGAGAGATACCTCCAAGCCCGGTACAAATAAAGACGACAATCGATATATATATATATATATATATATATATATATATATATATATATATATATATATATATATATATATATATATATATATGCCATACGATGAATTTGCAACATAGTCATTTGAATAGTTTTAGAAAATGATTTCTTTGCATATATATATATATATATATATATATATATATATATATATATATATATGGAAATAATGGAAATAGTATTCCGACAAAATAGAGAAATAAAAAGGAACAAACCGTATTATGTGTTCATCAACGTTTCGTCTTTATTTCGAGACTTCCTCTGGATGAATGAGATTAAGAAACAAAAAATACCAATACAAAATATTTGAAAATGTTTCACGTGCACAGTGTAATGCAGTTCTATTTCATCCAGAGGAAGTCTCGAAATAAAGACGAAACGTTGATGAACACATAATACGGTTTGTTCTCTCTCTCTCTCTATATATATATATATATACAAACACACACACATATATATACATATATTGAGCTTTTTTATTTGATATATTCTATTGTAAAGATAATATTTATATTTGTAATTTTAACTATATATATATATATTTATTTATTTTTTATTAAAAATTTTGTTATTTATTTATTTATTCTTTATTAATTATTTATTTTTTATTTATTTATTTACTTATTTTCTATTTAGTGTCGTCTAACAATTCTTTTAAGTGATGACCTGTACATTTCAGTTGACCTATATTATTTTGCCCTATATATTTTTTTCGCGCCTTTAACATTTCCTGTCTGGGTTATTTTGACTTTTGTTTCCTTTTGCTTTGTTTTATATTTTATATTTAACTTTATCATCTTTTTTCCCTCTCTCTCCTCTTTCTCTTCCATGATCTTTCTTATTTATGTTTATGTCTCGGAAGTAGAGCGAAAAGCACATCTTATTTTTCTTTTATTAATATTATTGGAATCTTTTCTTTTTTCCTTGCACACAGTTTTGTGAATTATTCCATTTTTGGATTATTATGGACCATCTTCTTCCAATTATGGGATTTCCCTGGATTTTACTTGTACAAATGGAAATTCTTTTAACTTACTTGAAGTTTTACATTTGGATTTTACCGTCACTGGATTTTTTATCTTCCACCAGACTATCCATTCATGTGTAATCACCTTTTTCTTCACCATATTCCCTCTGCTTCGCTTTTTTTTGTTTTCAAGTAAGATCTTTGACTTACTTGTTGTTTCATCAAATACTTCTGCATGCAAAATCCGATCCCGCATTTTGCTAATTCCTACCCTCTGATGAGAAGGAAAGTATTTCTTCGAAACTCCGCGAATTAAGGACTATCGATTTATCTAGTGTTTCCTTTTCAGATTAAACATTTCAAAGTGTTTTTTAACATATTTTATTAACTGTTTACTCATATATATATATATATATATATATATATATATATATATATATATATATATATATATATATATATATTTTCAGAATGTGAAAGATTATATAATTATTTCTACAGCCAAACAACGTCGCAGCTCATAAGAGCCATGGACGCCAACAAACCGGAAGTTCAAGATTCGAGTTTCACCTTGATTCGGGTTCGTCATTTAGATATATCCGGACTCGGGATTCGAAACCCGAGCCACTCGCATGCGAGGCGACTACACTGCCACTTGAGCAAACGCACCACACACAAGAAAATCTATTAACTCACACAGATCAAGCAAACCGCGGCGGAATCCGACTATGGAATGAACCTACTTCGACTCGAATAAGAGATGTGGTCATCCAACCAAGCTGTTATCAAAACCGATTAGGCCACTCGATGATAAGGTTTATTGAGTGTACAGTAGCCAATGAGATAATTTCTTAGTAATAGTTAGTAGTAGAAATTTGGTAAATTGGATTATTTAATGGAACGGTTCATCAAGAATTTGTTTATGTTGGACTTGAAGACAACCAACGTTCTATTTTATTCCGCCCGAATGGATCAGAGGGATTGCAAATAGCTATGATGATTGAGCTTATGCATCCATGGCCTAAAATTTTCTTCTCTCTGTTGTAGATATTAACGGTGTGGGACTGTAAGAATGCAACCATTGTCATAAACGTGCATGTGAAGTAGAGATGCGTCATTGAATTCTTGGCAAACGTTCATTGAGAATAGGTATTATGCAAAAAAAAAAAAAAAAAAAAAATTGGGAGTACGAAAGGGCCCTCGTTTAAATGGTACCACTCCCGTTTTCATAACTCTTCAACTTTTGAGTTAAAAATAGGAGGCTTTACTTTGCAAACAACCCTCGTGGATTGTTTCGTAAAAACTAACCCGATCGACAGAGTAATTGAAAATAACTCGCTATTACAAAATCTTCGTAATTTATTAATCAAATTAGAATATAATTCTCAAAAATCAAAACAAACAACAACAAAAAAAATGAATATAAAATGAATATAAGAAACTGTAGAGCACGAGTTTTATTTTCATTTCAAAATAGGTGCCACCAGCGTCTCAATATGCATGGAAACCGCATGAACGTATTTTTATCACATACTCCGAGGGTCGTTCAAAAAGTGAAGTCTCTCAGTTTTTAACTCAAAAGTAAGAAAAAATACGACGGGAGTGGCACTATTAAAATGAGGGACATTTTGTGTTCCAGAATTAATTTTTCTACATATTCGACACTATTCTCAATGCATTTTTGACAGAGATAGATGATAGCTGTGCATGGGCGTCTGTGGTGCGATTTGTCATATGAGGGTCGATCTAAAAGTAAAGTCTCCTATTTTTTTAATTCAAAAAGTTAAACAGCTACAAAGACGGAAGTAATATCATTAAAACGAGCGACCTGTTGTGCTCCATAATTTACTCTTCTACATAGTCATCACCATTTTCTATGCATTTTTACTGGGAATTCAGTGACGCATCTCTGTTTTTGACGAACGTCTATTACAAGTATTGCTGTCTTACACTGTCAATATTTGCAACAAAGAGATGAAACTTTTATGTCATGAATGCATAAGCTCAATCATTATAACAATGTAATTTGCTATCCCCTCTTGTCCATTCGGATGGAATAAAAATAGGAGGTATTATTCTTGGAAAGCCCCTTTGTATATACCGGTTTCCGCCTTTATAGGAAAAATCAAAGATACAATGGAATAATTATCTAAAACTATTCAAATGACTACGTTACAAATGCATCGTATGACAGAATATCTGTAACGTTACCATTTTTACACACGGGACCCAACACGTTGTATGCAGTATACATCACAAGGAACATAGGACAAGTAATAACTCGACTACTTTTTATGTAACAACAACATTTATTTCCTTATTCTCTCTCCACACCTGACTTTTCGTTACGGCTATGACGTCTCTCACGTGATTGTCTCTGACGTGCTCTTTCTCTTTTTTATAGTTTTTCCTTAGAGTGACATTATTTCACATTCCGTATGCATTTACATATGCGCGTCCGCGCTCTTTTACATATCATGTCGATGTGTCATCAAACAAACAACCGCAATACCAGTCTAATCTCTTATGGCAATCGCTCCAGACAAAGCATAAAGCTATTTGATGTAAAAATAAAACGCAATACTACTTCAAGGTAACCAACAATAATTGTTAGCTAGAAAGATTTTGACTCGGCAGACAGCGATTCTTCTTTCTTTGTTAGAAACATTGCCCACGGGATGCAAAATAAGAGAGAGGAAAATTACGAAGCTGTTGAAAGTAAACCCTCACTATTCTCCATAAATTGGTGTAAAGTTCCCCTGACGCGGAATCCTGAGAAAATGGTGACTTCTTGTTGGCTAAAGTGAATCCCCAATTACTGTTAGTTTATATTAATAAACACAGATGTATAATAGAGATAGCTTTTGTTACATATCAAGTCCCTTATCCCTGAGTGGCTTCCGGGCCTTGATAAGTGGTGACCACCGTGTAAAAAAAAGTCCCAGCAAATGAGAGTGGTCATGTTTGATATGTTTTAGGTTTACATGGGTCAACAGGTATCGATAAACGATCAAAATCATGTACAATCTTAGCTACAATAACAAGAAAGGAATATTTACATAGGAGAATGCAGATCAAACAAAATGAAATGCTACAAATAGTTTGGACGTAACATAAACAAAAGGATTGATCAACTTGGGTTGAGCAAAAAAAGATAATTTAAAAATAGCAAAGGATGACTATTTTACGAAAGTACTTACGTCAGAGAAACAATGGTTTTCTTGTATGCAGAGTTTTCCAGATCGAGTCACTTTACTGTGTATCCGGACCAGCCATCACAGAAGCGTACTGGGCGCAGATAACAAGATCTCGAAATCAAGGGAGACGTTGCAAACCTCTGAGGAAAGTCACAAATCAATAGAAATAAAGTTATCTCTTCTTCTCTTCTCTATATAAATAAAATGAACTCATTTTTTCCCGTGTGATTTTGACCTTAATAGGATTAAAAATCAAGATATTTCATGCAAATATAATATGCACAAACGGCAGAACAATATCTGAGGTGTGTTATAGGCTTATTATTTCTCAAATTCCTCGATAATCTTAGATTTCTATACTTTTTCTGCTGAGAAGTCACGGCCAAAATCGGTTAAGATCAATGGAAGTGGTAAAATATTTTCTCTCTTATAAATTCCTCCTCCCCCTGCCACCACTTAACACCGTTTGGGGATCGTTCACAAGGAACAGTTGAGAAGAGAACACCGGTTTGGCTTCGTAGTTCTTTCATGTGAAGTTATTTAAAATCACTAAACTAAGCTGCAGTGCTCTGTGGCGTAGTGGTTAGCGTGCTGGACAAGTCACATTATATTTTCACGTTCGCGCCGACCTACCGTAGTCGTTTTTTTTTTTTCCTAAACAACTGGAATGGACTTTTCTTGGTGGCCTAACTGTTAACGTTGCAGATGTTTTTTTTTTTCACACTTTATTTTCCTACTTTTACTCATGACTCCGGGTTTGATCCTTCCTACTTACCTACCATAACATTTTTTAACCCCCCCCCCGTCCCGGAAACAAACACTCGGGCAACGCCGGGTACCCCCGCTAGTATAAAATATAACCAGATATCATAGTGTTCTTTTACAGAAGGTTAAAGTCAAAGACCAAGCGCCAAAAAAAAAAAAAAAGAACGATGAAAAGAAATACATTTTCCTTGGTCTGTGTCACATCCATTGTTAAAGAAATGTCTCTATAATGTTTAATACCCCTATTACGTGAGCTGTCCAGTTTAATAGTAGTCCATTACAGAACGGCCATGGTTTAATTATGTTTTCTGACCTGTTTAATTGAATGCCTAAACACACACACACACACTTATCAATAAACATTATACGTTATTTGCATTGTGACTGGCAGTGGATTATATATACATATATATATATATATATATATATATAATATACAGCTGAAAGTGTGTGTGTGTGTGTGTGTGTGTCTGGTCACGAATAGGCTCCTATATGCTTGACTATTTTAAAAAAACAAATTACATATAATGATAGAAGATGTATCGAGGCACAGGAATGGGTATGTTTGATTCTGCAGAACGGTGGTTCATTAAAATTATGGGGTCTGCGTTCGCGCCTGGTCCACAAAGTCTGGAAAAAAAACGTTTACAAGTGTTTTTGATATAGATGTACATAAGAATACTTTGATAAGTATGTTTTAATTAAATAGGAATGGTATAATAAAATTGTGGGAGCTGGGTTCGCGCCTGACCTCCATAGCATGGAAATAGGCACAAACTTTAATAAAGACTTTTCATATCTATCTACGTAAGTATACTTTGATAATTATGTTTCAGTTTGAAGAAATATAGTATAATAAAATTATAGGGTGTTCGTTCGTGCCTGACCTCCATAGAATGGAAATATGTCACAAAGTTTAACAACGTTTTTTAATATAGATCCACAGAATATTGTGATAAGTGTTTCAGTTTGAACAGGTATGGTATAATAAATTATGGGGTTTATCTATTTTATTTTTACTTTCATCATATTCTGCTTTGGTTTGGATACCCCCAAATTCGAAGCTATCTCTTTACAACCCTTCCTTTTCATAACCTATCATACTTTCATAAATCAGTTCATTTTCTGTAGCCTGTTTTTGAACCCAGTCAACGGCGGGTACTTTTGCTAGTATATATATATACCCGTTATGTAACACTTCTGTACACGTCTTATATACACATTATTTATATGAGCATCGCATATACACACACTAAACGATACGATCCGTATATTATACAGACATTTAAAGATATACCGTATACCGTATATAAAAGAGACACAAAATACTCCCGTTTTAAATAGACGTTGTATAGACCACTATATAACGGATCATTATATATACACAATAAAATATATAACACGTTATTATTTTAATTAATTAACAAAGATGTATGATATAAATAACTTGTATTATTACTGATTTCATTTCAGTCGTTGAGAGGGTGGAGGGGAACAAACAAGTTTAATTTTATTTAACTAATAATTTAACCCCTCCCATTCTCTAAGTTCTTACTAACCTTCTTCTCCTTTATTCTACTAATGGTCAACGACTAATCAAGGCTAAAACACTAGACTGGAGTAGATAAACGCGTAATAATAAAGATTAAACATACGCATATGTTTCTTGCAAAAGCTCAAACATAAACAGCCGTCCATATCCTGTAGTAGTGTTCGAACGTAACAACGCGTTTCCTTGCAAGACGGATCAATATATATATGAACAAATGATTAATAAAACATGTTAAAAGACATCTTGAAATATTAACTCTTTAATATTTATAATATATTTTAGTTTACCATTTTGATTACCTTGGTAAACTTATTGTAATATATATATATATATATATATATATATATATATATATGCTTAAGAAATAGATAGGCTCTGTCTATAGTCTAGCTTTCATACTCCTTCTTTGCCTAGTAACCAGGCGCAGAGGTGTTATCACAGGGACTCCACAGAAACACCCAGTGGTCGACCTTGGTTTCTGACTATGGCAATGAACGACGCTTTCCCCACTCCCGCCACATCCCATCCCCCTAAACTGGACACTGTGGGGGACACTTAAGTGCCAGTGCAATTGGATTGGGTTGATTTTTTTTTTCTGATGGGTTGAGGGTATCGGATTGACAGTTCCTGGCCGCTGTTTCCGACTTATAGAACAGGATCCCTAACTCTTTGGTAGCGCTTGGAGCGGCTACCATCTACAGTTGTATAATATCGGGATGATTGTAGTGCCATGTCTCCCATGGAAAGGGACCCTGCACTCATCTCCGGTGGGCTTTTCTGAGGCCATAATCCTGTAGATGAGGAGGCAGCTTATGGTCTACTTGTATTGTATGTCTAGTAATCTGCACAACCACTTGTCCAACATCTCTCACTCACCCGAAATGAAACTTTTAAATAGAATAAAATGACAGTTCAAGCAAAAATCACGATTAAACCAGGCGCACACTCAAACAGAACCAACTTGCCTCCTCTCTTGAGGCTTGCATTTACGAATATCCGCGTGCTCAGAATTAATCTAGATGATGTTGAATCTTTTCTCCTAGTAAACACCCCGGATATCTTGGCACTAAGTGAAACGAACCTACACTTCTCCATTCCATCTAACCACTTTAACATGCCTTGTTATCTCCCACTTCACCGTAAGGACTCAGACAAACATATGCACGGACTTGGAGTCTCAATTCGAAACACCCTTCCCTTGATTAGAGAAACAAAGTTAGAATCAGACGACCAGGCTTTATGTGCTTCAGACTTAACATGCAACACAATATTAGCTACTTGTATTTTGTCTATCGCTTTCCGTCGACCCAGGACTGTACTCTAATAAACAAAGTCTCTGACAACATAGATATAGCACTCTGCCTCGATACTAGCGCACAAGTTCATATATTTGATGACTTCAATGCCCACCACAGTAGTTGGTTTGGATTCTCTACTTACATAGACGCGGTTGGTAGCACAACACATAGCTTCTCTATATCTCATTTTCATTCACAGACGGTTACATTTCAAACAGGTTTCCCAGACCAGCAAGATCAACATGCCTCACTTTTAGATCTATTTCTGACCACAGTTCCCGATGATTTTGTAACGAATGCTCACAGCCCACTCGAGAATGCTGATCACGCTGTGATAATGGTAGAAATCGACCTAAATTCTCGACCATAAACTGAAGAGCTACTGCTCAAAACAACGTCGACTGGGAAGCCATCAGGGATCTCATCAGAGATGCCCCAGGGTGAAATATCTTTTCTCTTTGCGCAAATAAGACCACTGAATTGTTCAAAATAGTAATTGAAGCACATGTTCCCACGCGGAAAAATCTATAGCAAGCCTCACTCTCCCCAATAGTTTACTTCTATTCGTGCAGCAGCCATTGCTCAAAGGCAGCATGCGTATCAGATTTAACCGGCATAAGTCCAGTTCAAACAAACAGAAATTTATAGAAGCTAGAAGTAATTGTAAGAGAGAAATAGCGATAGCCAAGAGAGAATATACTGAAATACCAGAAAACACATCAAAGCAAAGAAATTAGGAACCCGTGACATTTGGAAAATCTAAAACAGTGTAGTAAATAATGAGCAATCAATAACTCACCCACTATCAAACAATCACGAGGTTGTTTGCACGACAACCGTGAAGACTAACATGCTTGCCAGTCGGTTTGCCCCAAACTCAACATTGGATCCGGCAAATCACTCCCTCCCTGAATCCTCTTTGCGAACAGGCGCCTCACTAGATGAAAATCACTGAAAATCACTCTTTTTATGGTATCATAAAAAACCTCGATACCTCAAAAGCATGTGGACCTAATCTCATCCCGGATGTGCTATTAAAAAAATGCTACGCCGAGGTTGGTCTAGTTCTCTCCAAACTTTATAACAAACACCTTAATGAGTCTTGCTTTCCAGATTGCTTGAAAATTGCTTCTGTGGTACCAATTTTCAAGAATTCTGGCGAACGAACTGGCCCATTATATTATCGCCCCATTAGCCTCCTCCCGCTTTTCGCCAACGTATTTTAATCCATAAATAATCAAGCTCTGGTCCATAACTTTAGAGTCGCTAAACATCTGAACGATCAGCAATAAGGATTTAAGCAAGCCCGTTCCTTAGCAGATATCCTAACTGTAATCTCTAAATGTAAATATCATTCAGTGGACGATGCAAGGGAGGGTCCAGCCGTAGCCCTGGATATATCAAAGGTTTTTGACAAGGTATGGCATGACGGTCTTCTCAGTATAATCAGATCATATGGTATCACTAGACGAATACATAACGTAATTAAATCTTTCTTAAGTAAGAGAAGAATCAAGGTTGTCCTCGACGGTCATACATCTAAACAATATGATATATATGCCGGTGTACCTCAGGTGTCTATCCTTGGACATTTATTATTCCTACTATTCATAAATGATCTCCCTGATAAAAATTGTCTCTGAGATGGGTATATTTGCTGATGACACTATACACAATAACAAGCACGAGGGGAAAGCAAATGAACACATATATACGGGCATGGCAGAAACACTAGAGGATGACCTCCACTCTGTAGTTGAATAGGGGCAAAAATGGATGTTTTTATTCAATGCTGCCAAAACTAAGCTTGTTTTCTTCAACAATTACAAGAAACCATCTCAACCACCAATAGCAATGATCAAAAACACATTACCTGAAAGTACTTCTTTTAAACTCTTCGGCCTAACGTTCACAGAGAACATGAGTTTGAACAGATACATTGAGAACATTGCCAAGGCTGCTGCGAAGAAGGTGGGCTCTCTCTACCGTGCTAGAAAACTACTTACGCTGGAAAGTATCCTGTACCCCCATAAGGCCACTATTCGCCCATGTATGGAGTACTGTTGTCACATTTGAGCTGGTGCATCTGCTACTAGTCTCTCCCTCCTGGACAGGGTTCAAAAGAGACTCCCCAACCTGATAGGTCCTGAACTGTCATCTAAGCTTCAGCCTCTGTCCCATCGACGAAATGTTGCATCCTTCTATCTGTTCTACAAGTATTTTAATGGTAAATGTTCTGATGAACTACATGCACTTGTACCCCTCGACGTGAATACCCCTGACAAACCCGACAAGCAGTCAAATCCCACCCCTACACAGTAGTGATCCCTAGTTGTAAGGAAGCCTTCTACTCCAATAGTTTTTTCCCCAGAACTGCTAGACTTCCGGAATTCTGCTTTCCTAACTGTACTGACATGCAGATGTTTAAGTGTAATGCGAACAAACATCTTGCTGCTCGTCTCCCTTCATAATGTCCCTGCAATTTATGTCTCCGATAGTAGTCCCCTACTTCAAAGTGGCACTGTGCCTGGTTTTGGGTGAAAATTGAATTATATATATATAGAATCGCTAATCCTATGAGATATAACCGTAAGCACATCTGTACGGAAACCATATTGAGTGTCACTAAGAAGGTTATTTTTGTTGAGATGGTTGATTACTTCTGTATTTAACACAGATTCCAGCAACTTACTCATGACGCACAGTAGACTTATTGACCTGTACTGAGAGGGGGATGAGCGATCACCTGAATTCTTAAATACAGGACATACTGATGAGATTTTCCAGGGTGATGGGAAGCAATTCTACTTAAGACAACGTTTAAACAGTTTTGTAAGTATAGGCGCTAGTTCTGGTTGAAGTTTTTTGAGTACTATAATTGGAATACCGTCAGGGCCAGTTGCTTTACTGGAATCAAGGTTTTTGATTAGCTTGGCAATATCACGTACGTATATATGTATATCACATAGCGTGTTTTCTGATACAGGAGGAAATATTGGGAGTTGGCGGCCTTGGTCGCAAAGGGTAGAATTAGCTGCAAAGTTCTTGGCAAAGAGTTTGGCTTTGTCTGATGCTGACGAAATTACCTCAGGTCCATTGATGATAGTTGGGATAGAGCACACGCTTCTGTTCAGGATTCTGTTTGCTATTTGCCAAAACTGGTGGGAACCAAGCCACTGCTCAACTACTTTGGACTTGACAGATTGAGCATACAACTCTCTTGCGTTCTTTATTACTTTCTTACAATGGTTGCTGGCAGTCCTGAGAGCGCCTTTAGTTTTCACACATCTATTACGTTGGAAGCAGTGGAAAAAGTGATTTCTGTGCGCAATGGCCGCGGCACATTCTGGAGAGAACCATGGCTGGCTGTTAGGTTTTTGCTGGAACTTTTTCGAGGGTATGAAACGGTCTATACCTACAATTACCCATTCCGTCAGGTCTGATACTATAGAGGACCCATCGTTTTTAAACATGGAACGCAGAGGTAGATCCGATATAAATGTACGGAAGCTATCCCAGTCAGCCTTAGTGTATCGATATACTGTACGATGGAGAGGTAAATCTGGGGACTTATTACATTTCATTTTTATCTTAATTGATACAAGAGGAGACAGAACAGAAACTGAACATAGTTCAGGGCAAGTTGTGAGAAAAAGGTCTAGTAGACTCGCATACTGGCCGTCATTGTCGGGCACACGGGTGGATTCGTGAACAATCTGAGTGAGGTCATAAGCAATGGAGAAATCATGACAGAACCTCCCCTCAACATCGGTCTTGTTTGAGTGGATCAACCATTCTACTTTGTGAACATTGAAGTCTCCACATACGTGAATGTTAGCTGAAGGATAAGCAGATAGAACTTGGTCAATTTTCTCAGATATGCTTTTAAAGATAGTAACTCCGGTATTGTTAGAATAAAGTTTTTTAATTAAAGTGGTTAGAGAAGTTCATTGGTTATTATTAGAATTTTGGTTGTTAAAAGAAGAAGTGTGGGTTTTCTTACTATAATCTCTATTTCCTATTTGGTTTTATCGAGCTTTTACATCTGGTTGAGATTACTTCATAAATATTAACTCTTAAATATTTATAATATACTTTAGTTTTGCCATCTTGGATTATTTTGACAAACTTAACTGTAATTCTTATTGCATTTATATATATATATATGTGTATATATATATATATATATATATATATATATATATATATATATATATATATATGTATATATATTTCAGGTTTATATTTTCTAGATGTGAAACAACCAATGGATTTTTAACGAGGTTTATCACAAGAGTGTTCAGTACCAAATTAGATCAAGGTATACTTTTTATTTGTTTTACACAAGCATTTAAATGCACATATACACACACAAAAACACACACACACACACACACACACACACACACACATATATATATATATTATCCATTCAGTGCCACACTAGCCAAGATTGAACTCACTACACGAAATCTTATCGGTAGCTGAATACTTGATGCTTTGCCAAGACTATCAAGGGTATTTTTGATCTTGACGTCATCACTAGACGGGGTGCATACTATTGCTTTAGAGATCCCATCTACCCTCGAGAGAATGGATAGACCACGCCAGGTATTTTACTTCGCGATACATACAGCGTTTCACCTTCCCAAATAATCACCCATCTAGTACTAGCCAGGCTCAACGCGTTGCTGAACTTCAGTGATCTGGCGAGAACCGATGTGTCAGTGTGATTGTGCTCTCTCTCTCTCTCTCTCTCTCTCTCTCTCTCTCTATATATATATATATATATATATATATATATATATATATATATATATATATTTTATTTCGAATCTAGATTGGTTCTGAAGATATCAAGATGATGATAGTATACCTATTATTAAGTGCTCATAATTCATCACTGAAAATATATCTCACTTAATAAAGAAATATAATTAAAAATTGTATAGTAAGAATTCAGTATGGATGCCAACATTCGTTACACATTTCCCAAGACTTAGAAAACGTATAAACTGATTAATTAAGTAGGGAAGAAGGAAAGATAGAGTTACGAGGCTGACACTCTTTTTTTGTCAGTTATTCCTCACATTACAAGAGCGATGTTTCTGACAAAGGGGAAAGAATCGCCGTTTTGTTATGTGTCGGCTGTTGTTTTAAGGGGCTGGTCTGCCGAGATTTTTAATCCTCTCATAATCCTCATCATGATACAACCATAAAGGAGACAAAATAATTGAAACAAAAAAGCTAGTGTTGAATATATGACGCCATTATTAAAATTTAAATACAAGTATACATTTTATTAACCTATTAATTTATTGTGAGAATTGTATTTTAATAATATATTGTGCCCCCTTAATATTAGGCCATAACTTTTTACGCACTATGTATTACGGAACAGTCAGCATAAAAAAGAGTCCTTGCACAATTTGTTTTTCGTATGTTGTGTGTTGCGTACTGGCCCATGCTATCATCAATTGGCGATGACGTGCTATCCTGTGAACGACTCGTCAATCAATATTTAGGTTAATAAATATGCGCTTTTCTTTCCCGTTAACTTTTGTTGATTCAGCGGTCGGCCATTTTTTGCGTTTTTTTTTAAGGTAATTCCATCGTTGGTGACACATTCTTACTTCCTTATTTTTCTTTTTTTCCCTTTCCCCTATCACGCGCACACGCACACACACACGAAGCAAATAAAGCAAAGCAAAGCAAAAATAAATAAATAAAAAATAAAAAATAGTACAATTCGGATTCGATTTCTCTGTGGATAGTATTTCATCTCACCGAGAACTTATTGATCCATTATTTTGCTGGTTCTGCTTCCCTGTGAGCAGCTTTCAATATGTCGGACTTCCCTCATCAAGCAAGACGTTTCCGAATATTTTTTTTTGTGGAATATGGCGCCAAAATGCGGGGTTTCGTTTGTTTTTCTTACGGTATATTAATCATTTCCGGGTTATTTAATACCAAAACACAATGTTTATTGCATACGAGTAAATTGAACACAAGTTGTTTTTTTTATATACAACTCGATACATGTTAAAAGTAAATGCAGTGTATCCGATTGCATTAACATATCCCATAGTCCTCATCTTTATCCATTACACCACTTATGATTCCCGTGTATATGAGAGGGACTAACTCAACGTCCCCAATGAATTAATAAGAACTCCCATGTACGCATATTCCAAGACCTGAACTAATATTTTATGTTCAATGTATTCTTATGTACTTGTCTGCTCACGAGGGCAGAGTTAGCCACAAGGTCAGTTTTAATGTAGATAAAAGTCAGCCCTCCAAAAGGGGTATTTTGAATGGGAACAAAAATGATAATTGCCTCAGCCTAGAATGTCTTCTTCACTGAGTGAGGATAAAATACACTAAGTGCAGTATCAGAACAGATACTACATTTTTATCGTAGCCAATAAAGATCAAATTGTTGATCAAATAAAACTAAATAAAAAGAAAGTCAGGTTTCTTTTTTCTAAATAGACGGCATAAATGCAGACTCCGCACTATTTTTGTATCGCCTACCAATCTGTGGAACACTATACTACCGTATTACTTCACAGCTTACTATAACATGGTTGTTTTCTAGTGCAATGTAAACAAATTGTTGTACAGCTTTTAAATAATCAAATTTTACCCAATTTTCACCATTGCTAATCATTACGGTTTTGTCTAAACCGAAAAACATTAACCTTTGTCCTTGAGTAAATTTTCGCCTGTGATAAGTAGTGATTACCTAGTAAAAAAAAATTGAAATATAATTATTCAAGTATTTTAGTAATATAGTTTCAGAATAGATAAGATTATGGCAATCTATCTAAAAAAATCCTATGAAAGCTTCATAATGAAACAGAAAAAATAAACAGAAATGAACAGTTTTATACAGGGAGAACGATAAAATTATCGACCTAAAAAAGACGATATGATTCCATTTCCATTTGATGAAAACTGGTTTTCTTTTTTGTTGGATACCATCTACTAGTTAGCCAGTTGTCTACAAATCCTAAGAGCGATAGGAGCCTTCTATAATGTCTGAAAGAGACACACTGTTCAACGAGCGAGTTCGGAGATGCGCCTCTGTACACCTCATGCTCTCTATCGATCATTGTTATGTCAACAGGACCATTGCCAACACCTTCAAAATGCACTGCTGGATTTCCACTAATAATGAATACAACATCATGCCACCTCGCATCTCAGAAGTCGGCTTGAAGAAATGTTTGAAGAGTGCAGTGATCCCGTGATACAATCAGATGGCCGCTATCAGACCCTGGGTGTGGGATGAGAACATGATGCAGGCCAACATGTCTAAAGAGACTCAGAAGGAATGCCACGACTTTGTACCTTTCTGTTACTGGTCCCCTCCTCCCTCTACCTGAACCCTCTAGACTACTTCGTTTGATTATACGTCGAGAACATCACCAAAATGACCTCCCACAACACCAAAGCCAAGCTGATCGCTGCCATTCGCCAAGTATTTGCCGAGCTCCCATCGGAGCTTTTGGAAAAGGCATGCTCCCACTTCCAGACCCGTATCGAGGCGGGCATAGCGGCTGAAGGTGCCTACATTGAATAGCTATCAGCTTTCTTACACAATCAAGTCATCTGAATTGGTTTTTTCAATAAAAGTTTTAAAATAAAGCTGTAATGTTTTGTTTAGGGCGACAGTTTTATCGTTTTACCCTGTATATATATATATATATATATAGTCATCGATATACAGTTCTGTTTCGTTGTATCACAACTCATCAGTGCCGCTAGACTAGCACCTCCCCAAAGCCGAGGATTGAACCTAGAACCATCGCGTTAACAGTCAGCAGTTCTACTATTCGACCCACGGGAGCGGCGGCCGTAAATAATCTCGCCAAATGTCTATTTAAACAAACATCCGTCCACCACTTGTCAAGTCAACGACGGATGTTTTTGCTAGTATATATATATATATATATATATATATATATATATATATATATATATATATATATATATATATATATATATATATATATTCGAAACTCCGCGGATTAAGGACTATCCACTTATCTTGTGCTTCCTTTTTTAAAATTAAATATGTTTTTAACTCTTTTTCAAGATGTATTTTAACATATTTTATTAATCATTTGTTCGTATATATATATATATATATATATATATATATATATATATATATATATATATATATATATATATATATATACTAGCAAAAGTACCCGTCGTTGACTGGGTTCAAAAACAGCCTAAAGAAAATGGACTCTGATTTATGAAAGTATGATAGGTTATGAAAAGGAAGGGTTGTAAAGAGATAGCTTCGAATTTGGGGGAATCAAAACCAAAGCAAAATATGATGAAAGTAAAAATAAAATAGATAAACCCCATAATTTATTATACCATACCTGCATGTTGCATCCCCCTGCCTGTTCTACAAGTACTTTCATGGAGAATACTCTGACGAACTACAGGCACGTCCTTCTCGACGTTAATACAACCCCGAAAGCAGCTTAATCCCACCTCTTCACATTAGAGGTGTAAGAAAGCATTCTACTACAATAGTTCTTCCCCAGAACAGCTAGACTTTGGAACTCCCTTCAGGGATTCTACTTTCCCAACTATACTGACATGCAGAAGTTCATGTGTAATGTGAACATTGCTACTCATCTCCCTTCATAATACCCCTGCAACTTATGACCCCGATATTAGTCCCCTACTTTAAAGTGGCACTGTGCCTTGTTTGAGGTGAAAATTGAATTAAAAAAAAAGGTCTATTGATAGTTTTAATTTATTTTTTATTATCGATTCTGTTGTATTTAATTATTTCTCTTACCTAAGCGGTGAGGCAGTTACCTGCCCTTTGTTTATTTGTGGAAAATGTTTAACAAATAGATAAATAAAATATATATTTAAATAAAATATATATTTAAATATTTAATAATAATAATAATAATAATAATAATAATAATAATAATAATAATAATAATAATAATAACAACAACAACAACAAAAATGTGTCTCAACAAAGAGGCGACGCAAATAAACCAAGGGCAGGTAATTCCCTCATCGATCAGCTCAGCGAAAGACTAAAATAAAACAAAATCGCTAATAAAAATAAACCCAATAGATCTTCTTAGTTATTTGGTTTAGTAAATAATGCCAGTGGCAAATAGGTTGTTTAATTATTTTTTACATAGTGGTTATTACTCATCAAGGCCCGGAGCCACTCAAGGATAAGGGTTATTGAATGTACAGTAGTCAATAGGATAATGTAGTAATCGCTAGTAGTGGAACTTTGATAAATTGGATTACTTGTTTACGTTGAACTTGATAATGACCAAGTTGTAGTCAGCTGGAAAGCAGGCAAACAGAACAGAGTTCCACAGGTGAACAGTTCTAAGAGAGAAGCTTTGTTCATGGAATCTACGTTTAGGTTTAGGCACAGATAAAGACTGGGGAAAATTATTGATAGTGTTTTCAGCTAGACGAGTGTTTTTCATGAAAGTTTGGCGAGGGGGAGCCATAGATTGGAGAACATTCTCTAGCTGTCCACACAAGAGAATTAACTAAAGATGTAAAACACTTCCATCAAAACTTCTATCTCTTTAACTCTCTCTATCTGTCAACACACGATAATAAATTAGTCATTTCCCGTTTTGTATAATAACATAAAAACTAAAAACCAACCTTCCCCCCCCCCCCGACGAAATCCGCGGAGTTTAGAGTAAAAAAAATGAATAGTGTTTTCTAGATTTTAGATATTATTCACCCGTAGCTTCGACGATTAAACATATACTAACTTTGTGGGGGGTTGTTTTGTAGATTTTAACTTTTTGCTGGTCATACAATTACCATTTATATTATACTAGTAGTGGTAATCGGCATTACCTGGGGTAAAAGTAACATATTTCTATTAAAACTTCTACCGCTTATCTTTCTCTTTTACCTCTCTACTGCATTTTCATCCTTCTTCCTACTCTCTCTTTCTCCCCCACCCAATCCATTTCATCTCTGTTAATACACACGCAAAGACAAGTCGTAAAAAAATCAACTCCTTGATTAAAACATCAGAGTTACTCCCCTTTAGTCTATATAGACCCCCTCCGAAGAAATTTGCGCCCATTTAAGGTTACAGAATTGAATATTTTTTCCTAAATTTTAAATTATTATTAATCTGCGGCAACACCGATCAAGAAAATAGAAACTTTGTAGTTAGTTGTTTTAGTATTTTTTAAAAATAGATTTAACGGGACATACAAACATACACACAGACAGCTGCATTTATATAACAGAAGATGTAAGTAGAATCTCAGACTATTATTTCGGGACAATTCTGATAAAAAATACCAACTTTGTTGGTATTTGCAGTGTAGATTTTTAGTTTTAATCAGACATACGAACATATACACAGGAGAACTTGAATGCCTACTAGACACTGTCCTCGAGTGTCTAAGGTCTCCCTTAACAGGGGTTTGTCAGAACAACCTGGCATGAGGATACTTTTTCCATGGAAGTAAACCCTGACCAATTATTAAAATTCACATAGTATTCGCTGCCCAAATAAGATCTCCTTACTGTGGCTAACTCCCATGAGCTTTTACGAGGAATTGTGAACCTTCTCCAAGTGATGTTACCTCAAGTAATAACACGAAGTTGGATACTCCACCAGACTAGATAAATTCTTGTCCTGAAATCCAGTAAGACCAAGAGACCAAAAAGAAAGATACACTAAAACGTATGAAAATGGTTAATTTG